>NC_139707.1:24515447-24622947 GCF_964188405.1 Protomyctophum parallelum | reverse complement strand
TATAGTGACAATAGCAGACCTACAAGCTGTGAGCTTGTATAGGTCATCTATTTCCACTATAATTGATATATTTTGTTTTACATTGTAGAAATGCAGTGATATTTAAAAGACAATGTATTTTGTAATTTGTACTTAAGTAGGCCAACCACATGCACTTTTGAATACATACGTAAGAGCAAAGTAGAAGTTGGGTAATATTTGACCAGGAGTAGGCTATCTATACTTTGACTCAAACACTGGAGTTGAGTACATTATCCACCCCTGCACAAAAGTGGGACACAGAAAAGAGTTACAGTAAATCCACAAATCAGCTTTCAATGCTGGACTCGTTTCACTCAAGCTTGGCGATGAATCATGCTTTCATATGCAGTTTTAAAAAATTCTAACTGTGAACATACAGTTATATATACGGATACGTCAAGACATTTGACTGATGATAGGTTCTAGGTTTACCTATGATGCTAGATCATACTGTACGTCAGTTAATTAATTAAATGCTGAAATAGTAAATTGTGTGTCTCTTGGGCATGAAGTAGGAATGTATTAACTGTTTTGATCCCCACCACTAGCACCTCACGCCGTGCGCAGCCTAATTCTCAAAGGTACGGTGATGCACCACCAGACACCATGATGGGTTTTATTAATGCAACGCCCCAAAACACACCCATGAATAATTCACTGTCCGTAGCGCCGACACACAGCGCCGCCATTTCACCATCCAGTAAATAGCATTGTTGCGCTGGACACAGCCCGCCGTTCCGCTGCCAAAAAGTGGCCCTCAGTGTCGTCTGAGACATATCGCAGCTGCAATTGATTAATTGATTGATCGAATAATTTACTTGTCAGAAATGTAAACAGCACATGGTACAGTAAGACATTAAAGACGTAGGGAAATGAAAATATGTTTTTTACACTTTTAGAGTCATCATTATCGGCATACCTAACAATAGATGCCAAACTTCCATTTTTGTGTAATTTTATATTAAAAATCCAATTTTAATTTCTTCCTTTGAACAAAAACGTGCATGTAGCTAACGTCCCATAGCCTGGAGGGATGCAACACTCTGATTGGTTCAGAAGCACAGAGGCTTCCGTTTCAGAGTGAAACTTGCCAAAAAAGCCGCTGCAAACAGCAAAAGTCCTGGGTTTCCATGTATTTCTTCTTGAAAGCATGCACACATTCTAGGTTCAAGGGTTCTTGTGTACAGGAGTGTAGTCAAATTATTTTGTTCTGGATCCTGAGATATTGTCGTTTCTTAATATATTTTCTTAAGTCTCAGTATAAGGAATCTTCCTTAATTTTTCATCCAGCAAGCAAGTCTTTTTCTGCCAGTTACAGTAGTTCTCCTCACAATATTGCAGTATTAATAACAATAGCACAATTATGGAATTATGACTTAAATCCGATCTCAGATTATTTGCAGGGTCATATCTGCTGATACCGATTCTGACAGATTCCGATATTATACAGAAGACCACAATGGAAACAAGCCCTAGGGGGGCTTGGCCCAAAGCCTGTTAATGAAGTATTCAATCAATCAATAAATATACTCTTTTTCCAAATGTCTGTTTTCACAAGACTACTGACTACTGACCGACTGACTGAATGAATGACTGAATGAGATGAGTACACAAATTAAATGTAGAATTGAACCACTGACGGTTACATTATTATTGCGTCATCTACAGCAGCGGTTCCCAAAGTGGGGTCCGCGGACCCCTAGGGGTACGCAACGCATAGCCAGGGGGTACCCAAGCCCCCTCAAAAGGGGGATAGTGAATCATGTTGTGTGTGTGATATGAAATGTCCAGTACCTCCCCAGTGCCTCCCCAAGTGCCACCCCAGTGTCTGCCCAGTGCCTCCCCAGTGTCCGCCATGGTGCCTCCCCAGTGTCTGCCCAGTGGCTCCCCAGTACCTCCCCAGTGTCCCCTGAGTGCCTCCCCAGTGTCCCCCTGAGTGCCTCCCCAGTGTCTCCCCAGTGCCTCCCCAATGTCTACCCAGTGGCTGCAGTTTCTCCCCAGTGCCTTCCCAGTGCCTCCCCAGTGTCCCCTCAGTGCTTCCCCAGTGCCTCCCCAGTGCCTCCCCAGTGTCCCCCTGAGTGCCTCCCCAGTGCCTCCCCAGTGTCCCCTCAGTGCCTTCCCAGTGCCTCCCCAGTGTCCCCTCAGTGCCTCCCCAGTGTCTCCCCAGTGCCTGCCCAGTGTCCCCCCAGTGTCTCCAATAGCAATACAAGAGCAATAATACAAATTAATCTTAATTTATTAATCTTATTCATTAATTATTGAATCAAATTAATTAATTAATCAAAATGTTCGACGCAAGAAGGCCCCCCTGCGGCCTGCGCCCAGCACCATGCCAAAGCTTTTTCCTGCAGGAAACACTGCTTGTGGTTGTAAATATATTGTTATCTGTGTTGCGAGGATGAGGGGGTACCTGGAAAATATCTACCCCAAAAGGGGTACCTGGTCCAAAAAAGTTTGGGAACCCCTGATCTACAGTATATTGGTGAAAATAATCTGGATTCTTTTTTTAGACTGATCTGATAACGATATGGCACACGCATGTTTTTCTTATGGACGATTCTGATATGCTAACGATTATATTGTGCATGTCTAATAGGAGTAAACATATACGTAAATTACGTATATGCAACAAGAAAGAGAACAGCTTGGCTATTGTCCTAGAACTGAAGGTGCTTTTTTTCAGGCCCAGGTAACAGTCCCAGTAGACGTGAAAGGAACATATAGGGGTGGTCCAGGTAACAGTCCCAGACGACGTGAAAGGAACATAGGGGTGGTCCAGGTAACAGTCCCAGACGACGTGAAAGGAACATATAGGGGTGGTCCAGGTAACAGTCCCAGACGACGTGAAAGGAACATAGGGGTGGTCCAGGTAACAGTCCCAGACGACGTGAAAGGAACATAGGGGTGGTCCAGGTAACAGTCCCAGACGACGTGAAAGGAACATAGGGGTGGTCCAGGTAACAGTCCCAGACGACGTGAAAGGAACATATAGGGGTGGTCCAGGTAACAGTCCCAGACGACGTGAAAGGAACATATAGGGGTGGTCCAGGTAACAGTCCCAGACGACGTGAAAGGAACATAGTGGGGCTGCAATGGACGGGAGGAAGGTAGAGGGGAAGTTGGGGGGGTGGGGGGGCTTAGGCAGCCTCTGAGAGCCAGTCAGTTAATTTCCTGGCTAACCTGGTTATGATTATCTCCTGGGTGGGAATTGAAACTTTTGATGTCGTGGGACCAGACTAATCCTTGGTGGCTCACCTCCACCTCTCATTTCCTCTGGATTAGAGCCCTGTGCTACCTAATAATAATACAGAGAAAAGATAGGAGGAAGAGACGTCAAGGAGCAGGCGGGGGGAGGGAGAGACAGAGAGAGAGAGACTGGCTGTTGGAACCCTCTGTGACTTAACGCTGGGTGGTAGCGATAAAGGGGAAGAGCATAGAGGGACAAAGTGAGTGTGTGTGTGTGTGTGTGTGTGTGCGCGCGCATGGTGGGGGTTAAAATGGAGAGGGAATAAGGACACATGAGGTGGAGGATATTGGATAGACAAGAGAAAAGGGGAAGAGAGAGTGAGGCATATATACTGTGGAGGGAGAGAGAGAAAAGAGGCGCTTCAGCACTTCTGACTGGGATTGAACCCTGCCAGGAAACTTTGAAATTAAATTAGAGAAAGAGCGATAGAGAGAGAGAGGGGGGGGGGGGGGGGGGGTTGGGGTGACGAGTGGGAATGGAAATTAATGACACCACCTTGTAAAAATCCCTGGCCTTTTTTCACATCTTTTGAATTATTTATTGTTTCCTTAAATTGACTTTGTATGGAGCACACACACACACACACACACACACACACACACACACACACACACACACACACACACACACACACACACACACACACACACACACACACACACACACACACACACACACACACACACACACACACACACACACACACACACACACACACACACACCTGGCCAGTGTGCCAGTTGGCCGTGAACTCCCCAGCCTCGTTGGTGAATTGATAAACGACGCGGTCCCCTCCAAGACAACCTCAGCCCCACATTTAACATTTCCTCCAAGAATATCACACAGATACTGTATTGAAAACGCTACAGGAAGAGACATGGGATGCTATTTTTCCCCCTTCTTTTGGTTTCATACAAAATAAATAAAGAACTGCTGCCAACTCAGGCAGAGCTATGCTTTGCCGCACTTTCCTCAAGAGTTACCAAAGCCTGAGGTGGTGTTGCCAGGTTACCGGCCAGCCGGACCAATGACTTGTCACTTGACCCTGCGCTCTCGGCCAATGACCTGTCTCCAACCACCGGCTGGGCCCCAGCTGGCCAATTAGCTTGCCTCTTAGTGTGGAGCTCAGCCAATGAAAAGCCCCTGGAGACTTCTGTCCATCTGAGCGCACAGATGGGAGGACAGAGAGGGAAGCTAGTGTGCCATGTGTGTGCGCGTGTGTGTGTGTACGCGCGCGTGTGTGTGTGCGTGCATTGGGGCAAAATTCCCTAATACTGCTGAGACATCTCCATTGAAGGGGCTTGTTAGTTCACAGCCAGGAACTGGAAAACTCGAGATCTCTCTAACTGGGTCTACTGGATCTACTTTACTGTACTTGGGCTGTACTGTACTGTACTGTACTGTACTGTACAAGCTCTCCTCCCTGGCCTCTGTCTGTGTGTTAGGCTGCACAACAGTGACACTTGGTGGTGACAATAATTATGCTATTTCCGTGCTCAAAAACACAAACATAGCTGTCTATAGTGTCTATAGTGGTTGCACCACTCAAAAAACAGGAAAAGAACACTTATATATATAAATATCAAACTTATGCCAATTACTTATGCTGCAATGTAAATTCACATTATCCAGTCTAATTATATGAATATAATACTGATGCCCTGCCCATGCACAGACAGGCCCAAAGCAAGTACAAAAATATTACAAAATAAAATATATATAATAATAATTAGAGGCTGAACTCAATTGTTCAGCCTCTGTAGACATTTTTAAAGCACAGCTCAAGACCCACTTCTACAACATTGCTTTTAATTGATCTTTTATTTTTTGTTATTCATGTCCTCACTGTATTGCATTACTGCTTGTTTGTTAATGTCGTTGCCTTGCTTTTCTTTTTTTCTCCATTGCTCCAAAGCACTTTGAGAGCTGCATTTCATGTCATGAAAGGTGCTATACAAATAAAGTTTTATTATTATTATTAATAATTATTATTATTATGACAATTAAAAAGAAAAAAGAAAGAAATAAGACGTTCCCATTCAGACACAGAAGTACAGGCCTGTGTCTGCATTAAATTGGCTTAAGGAAAAAATTAATATCTCATGTCACAGTTTGTCACTATAGTTGTTTCAGTTCATTTTAAGCTCTGTATAGGGAATCAAAATGTTCTGTTGTAGTTATAGTTTAGTTTGTTAAAGACGTTGGGCAGCTTAACGATGTTTAATTGACTACAGGCGATAGAGTGAGAGAGAACGCGACCGCGTCGTCAACTCTCCATGCCCAGCTGTGCGTATATGGGAAAAGTGGAGGTTTTTCTTTTCCTTTTTTTTTTGATGATCCCAACTTAAGTTAGCGTCTTGTGTTGTTGTTGGAAGCTGTTGCTGAATTAAGGACTTTTCAAATGGAATAATTTATTAAACAATAAAACAAGACAGACACGGACACGCAGCAGAGGACTGCACAGGTAAGAGGGAAGTCTTAGAAGAAGTTTGCAACCGACGAGGGACGAGCTCAATTGTTCAACTGTGTAAAACATACGTGGCTCACGCAGTTTATCAATTTGACCCAACCTGAAACCTGCATTTATAACAGTGAATGGCCGGTTACTTTGGGGCGCGTTCGGAAATAGCACACTGGACACACCGACGCACTGTGCAATGCAAACTGATAGATGAGTGCGCTCCGGTGTGTTATTTCCCAACGTGTGATCACACCGCTCTGAATCTCGTCAGCCATCATCTCCCTTCATGTAATCCAAACCACTTCCATACAATGGAAGACATTGCCCCTCTTTTAGGTGCAAGCTCCTCGGCTTGTGTTGTGGTCGTGTTGGCTACTTGGCTCACTGTTTTCAGTGCGGTGGGCTGCTGGGCATGCCGTATATAAGCGCTGTGACGTAAAATACTGCCGTAAACACTGTCGTAAAGCGAAACGGCGATATAAACGATATAGCTTATTTTTCGTGATAGACATTTTCTATCGAAAATACGATATATATCGTCATATCGCACAGCCCTAATATACACTGTTGATAGTGGGAATGAAAATACAGGCTCACCGCAGGAAGTGGAGGGCTGAGGCGGGGCCAAACGGGGCAACTTCCTGTTATACACATTCTATTGAGGCCTGCCTCCAGAGGCAAATGCAAAGGAAACAAATAGCAGAGGGCGCTGTTTTTACTTTTCTTTTGCCGATGGGTTCCCAGATTGGGCAGTGGTCTGTTATAGAGCGGAACGGTCAATATCCAGAAATAAGTTAACACACCACTAAATTTGGCGATTGGCAATCAGAATCAAGCACATGAAGAAAATGATTAGAAATCACAAAGAGTTTAAATTCGGAGATAGGAGGTTTCATCCCGACAACAGCGATATATATTTATTTGTGTTGGCGATGCTTACTTCTGACTCTTTGCCAGACTATCCTTGAAGCTTCAACTGACATGACTCTCTCTCTCTGTGTATTTCTTATCCTCTCTCTCTCTCTCTCTCTGTGTATTTCTTATCTACCAGATGAGTCACCATATTTCGGCGTCTCAGCTGATATTTTGCTCTCAGAAGCTCAAGAGCTGCACACTGCTTTTAGAAATAGCTGACAATCTCCCCACACACACGCCAGATGTGTATTTTTCACAGCTGAACCAACAAGCTATAGTGGGTGTAAACATGCACACACACACACACACACACACACACACACACACACACACACACACACACACACACACACACACACACACACACACACACACACACACACACACACACACACACACACACACACACACACACACACACACACACACACACACACACACACACACACACACACACACACGATGCTCATTGGGTATCTGTCCTGACCACACCACATTGTTCTGGAGTGATAACACTCTGCTGGACGCAAACCCATCGCTCTGTACACACACCACTGCCTGGACATGGGCCTACTGTGTGTGTGTGTGTGCTGTACTAGGATGTATTTCGTAGAGCTGAGTGCCAGCCAAGCAAACTCAAGGTCTAGATCATGGCGTCAAGCATCAGACCTGATCTGCACGCACGCACGCACGCGTGTGCAGAGGGAGGTTTTCCCGAGAATGTTTGATGTGAAAATATTGAACATTAAACTCTATTTGGGTGCTCTCTGGTTGCAACAAGAGACGGTTTGGGGCGACATTAGAGGAAAAGCCCCTTCCTGGTGTGATATTGATATGGGACTGTACGGGTGTAAGAGTCCGCACAGTAGAAACCAGATGAAAGAGATATTTTATTATTATTGTGTGTGTGTGTGTGTGTGTGTGTGTGTGTGCGTGCGTGCCACTGATGTGTATTTTGAAGCGTTCTGTGTACAAAAGTTCTGACATTTCTTTGACATTTTTTTAAATGCCAAAATAGGGAGGCCAGGTAGAAAGTGGTTAATGGTTGTGTGTGTGTGTAGGCCTATGCATGTGTGTGTGTGTGTGTGTGCATGCCTACAATGATAGGGGTGTGTGTGTGCATGTGTGCGTGCGTGCGTGCATGCATATTTGTGATGTCGTGGGCATTGCGTATGTGGATGAAGGACTGCATTGTGGGGTGTACTGTACTGTATGTGTGTGACAGGCAGTTATTGGAGCCAGAGTAATGGAGTCTATCTCGTCATCCTCAACCCACCACCAGTTCCTGTAAAGTGCTAATAACTGTCCTATCATGGCCAGCCGTACTGCACAGCATCACCATCACGTCATCCAGGCCAAAGGTCTGGTTGTTACTTCATAGCACTGGTTCCCAAACACTGGGTCTGGAAATAAGGGGATCCACGACATTTTTGATATAGGTTTAATGTTTGTTTTTAGTTCAATGTTTGTTTTAAAAACGCCATTGACAATGGAACATTGGAACATTTACGTCATATTGTCCCTAACACAAACATTAAATGCCATTAACAATAAAGAGAATTTAATGTTTGTGTTGGCACCGTTTGTTTTACATCACCATTACATCACCTATAATTAACATGAGTTAGACTTTAATATATTAGCGCCCCTCACTTCACACGGGTGTGATTTTTATTTACGTTTTAAATTATTACCAATTCAAAACAGTTTTATTTAAGAATGCACAGGTTACCAAAGAGGTATGATAAATTAGGCTTAATCTAGATTAGAAAAAAATATTTACCTTGATTTCGCTTTGGTCGTTAGCCTCCGCCTATAGCATCCATGTTAACACAAAATCCTCCATTCACACGCACATGGACTTTATTGCCTTTATGGCTCATAATGAGATAAACTGCGATATTTGGAGCTTCATAAAACTTAATTTGAGGTCAATAACACATTAACGCCGATCGGAGCCACACAACACAGCCAGTAGCAGAGCACGAAATGGCGGACTTCTACATCCGGTTCAAACTGTCAGCCAACAACTAGAGCTGAAGAGATCTGTCCATTTCGTACATTTCTGTGGCACTGGGTACCAGCGCCCCTAGTGGTAGGTGGTGTCTATAGAGAAAATAAAAATCTATGAAATTCCAGAATTAGAACTAATATTTAAGAAGTATAGTGAAAATATCTATACAACGAGATGTGAGCTTGTGCTATTTTCACCTGTTTGGGTCCTGGGGCGAATGTAAAATTTCTCCACTTCTTAAACATTTGTTTTATAATTGACTGAATTTCTTAGGCTCCCGTCGCCAGTGTTTGAGAACCAGTGCTCTAGACAACCGCTCTATTCACTAAGATGACTGGGGTTACTGAAGTCACCTAGAGTTCCAGTAAAGTGCTATAAGTGTCCCATCAGCGCCAGGCTTACTGCACAGACAGCATCACATCACCCAGTCAAAGGTTCCCGACCCGGAGCACCAAACAAACCAGGAATCCCGTCTCTCAACCTGGAGCAACCCCGGCAGGAACTAATCACCCCAGCTGCTGTCACGTGGTGGTCTCCCAGCGGCAACAACAACAGCCCCGGACCCCCGCTCAAGATGTCTGGATTCCTCCCAACGCCAGGCCACAGAGGATATATACAGTGTGGGGCTACTAAACAGATGATTACTCGTGACATGTTGACTCATTCCTGCAGGGGGATGCGGGGGACACACAAATCATACTGTATAGATGTTAGTGTGTGGGTGTGTGGGCATGTTAGACAAAGAGACTGCATGCATTATGTGCATGTATTGTGTATGTGTGTGCACAAATGTCCGGTGGTGCGTGTGTGTGTGTGCGTTCCGTGTGTGTCCATGTGCGTGTGTCTTACAGACGTTATGTGGTCATCAGAGCAGCCAGGCACCAGATCCAGACAGCGAGGTCAGAGCCATTCACTAATCATATTAACATTCCTACATAATGACCCTATGCATAACTCTCTCTCTCTCTCTCTCTCTCATCCATCTCACTTTTACCCCCCCCCCCCCCCCCCGTTTAAATACTCTTTCTCTCTCCCTTTCACACTTTCATTTTTTCCATCCCTGTGTTAACCTCCACCTGTCTTTTCCCCTTCATTTCCCTCACGTTCCTTTACGTGAACCCCTTTGTCTTCTGTCTGTGTTGTGACGGTTCTTTCTGCCGCTCTTGCTCCGTTCGCCTCCTCTGCCCTCGCCTCCCTCTCTAGTCTCCTCACTTCCTCCCATTAATCCCCCCAACCCCCCTCAGTCTCATCCTGCTTTATGCCCCCCCCTCTCTCTCTGTGTCTCTCTGTCTCTCTCTCTCTCTCTCTCTCTCTCTCTCTCTCTCTCTCTCATATGATCTGGTGTCTTTTGACCCCGTCTGATTCAAATGACCTCTAGGTCGCTGCACTAATCTCTAAGCTCACGCTAGGAAAGGGTCTGTCTGTCTGTCTGTCTGTCGCCTCACAAAATGTGGTGAAAATCACTCACTGGCAGGTATTTTCATAATGTTGGGGGAAGGGGGAGGGGAGTGTGAAAGCGGGCCCTTATAGGGGTAAAAGAAAGCGAAGGAAAATAAAGAAGAAAGACGTGCACAAGCAGTGTGGTTTGTTTTTCGAGCCTCTGGTTTTGGAAAAGAAAAAAAATAAGAAGCTATCGTTTCAACATTCTCAGCGCATATTAATGTCTGTGCTAACCCATCACCGTGGCGACCATTATTGTAGCCATGTGTGTCTTCCGTGAGCATGTGTGTGTGTGTGTGTGTGTGTGTGCACGTCTATCTGTGACTCATACAGTATATCGTTGCTGTCGCACAAAAACCTCTAAAACCTTCATGTTCTAACTTTTTACATTTTTCCACAATTTGACGCCCTACTTGATCATACTATACAGCGCCACACAAAAAACATCAAACGCAGCAGATCCACAAGCGTGTGTGTCTGTGTGTGTGTGTGTGTGTGTGAGGTTATCTCTATCAATACCAGGTTGCTTCCACTGTTCCCCGGCCAAGTCAAATGAAGACTGTGTGATTTGGCTTGGACCACTTTCTTACACAAACCCTCTGCATCAGCAGTGTGTGTGTGTGTGTGTGTGTGTGTGTGTGTGTGTGTTGACGTTATGTGTTTGGCTCACTTCTCCTCCTAGGCTCTATAGCATGCTCTTTACACTAATGTTGAGCCCCGGATTTGTATGCAGATGTACCGCAGTGGCCCCCATGACACATGCACGCAGCCGCGCACACAAACATACATGCGCACACACACACACACACATGAAGACACAACCATTACATTCTTATAAACAGGGTCCAGGGTACTCATCAGTTTGGAAAATGGAAACATCTCTTAGGTTTTTCCTACAATTTTGTGTCCATCAGACACTAGTCACCAATCGCGCACACACACACACACACACACACACACACACACACACACACACACACACACACACACACACACACACACACACACACACACACACACACACACACACACACACACACACACACACACACACACAGCCAGTGAGTCAATGTTAATGATGTCACAGTGGGGCTGGCTGTTAATGGCTGCAGATCAGAGAGGATGAGAAATAATGCCTAATCGCTGTACTCAGTCATGACCACCGGTCTTATACCTCATGACTCAACTCACCGTGTGTGTGTGTGTTTGGCTCAGCGGTCTGTGGGGATTGGGAGAGCGGCAGAGAGAGTCAAGGGGAGTGCGAGAGAGAGAGAGAGAGAGAGAGAGAGAGAGAGAGAGAGAGAGAGAGAGAGAGAGAGAGAGAGAGAGAGAGAGAGAGAGAGAGAGAGAGAGAGAGAGAGATGGTCGCAGCACATTGCTCTGCGTCTTAGTTCAACGACTCGGCACTGATCCAATCTTGTCCGACTGACGACCGTCGACTTCCTAGTTCCTATATAACTCTACCGGGGCGAGGGTGTGCATGCACATACAATCTATAAACACACACACAAAGACATGCCTGTGCGGTGAGCACACGCACACACCACACAGGATCATAATGCCACCATTTGGGCCTTTTTCACTCTCTTCATGTTTCTGACTGTCTCACACCTCTCTCCCCGAGCCCCCCGCTCCCTCCCTCCCTAGGGCCAGTAGGTAGATGACGTTAGGGGGGGTCAGGACCTCTCTCAAGTATCACTTACCTCACCACAGACACAAGACTAGACCGAGGGGAGGCAGAGCGCGAGAGGGACATCACCAAAGGAAAATAAGGTCGTTCCCAAAGATCAGTTTATTTTGAAAAAACAAAAATCACACCCGTGTGTAGTAGGTGGTGCAACTCCGTGCGGTGGTCCCCGGGGGGTCCCCGGAAGTTCCAGACCCCCAGGTACGCGTCCAGGGGGTCTGCCTGGTTCCGGCGTGCCGCAGAACGTCGGAAACAGTTGAAAAATGACAGAGTTACCGTGTGGGGGTCCCCCGAGGGGGTCCCTCTGCTGTACTGTACTGTCACTGTACTGTACTGTCACACCCGAAGTGTGTGTGTGTCTGTCTGTGTGTTAGGCTGCACAACAGTGAGACTTGGTGAGGCTCAATCCCAATTCCCCCCTTCGTCCTGGCCCTTAGCCCTTGCCCTTGCTTATGCGCGTTCACGTGAGGGGGAAGGGTTATCTCAATTGTCTTTGGATCGAGGGGTAGGGCCGAGGGCGAGGGGTAGAATCCCCTTCGTTTGAAGGGATATCTCGACGGGACTTCAAACGGAGCAACATCACTGAGGGGTAAGAAGCCTTTTATGTCCTTTATTATGGAAAAATATTATAATAACCAATATTATTTTAATGTATTAACAATCTGCATCGCCAAAAATATCGCAATCTCTAGCAAAGGTTAACGTTACCTCACATGAACTAACGATATGATACGGCGTTGCATTCATACAACGTTACCCATTCATTTGGCGCCGCATCGGCGCTTTATTCCTTTTTATGTATCGCCGGTGCGCCGGTGATACAACGGTGATGCAAGCTAGCTTATTAGCAGGCATCAGTCCGACCCCCCAGACCACGATATGTCAACATTCTGCAGTTTTGGAGCTCTTAAAAGCCGTGAAATAGCCTACTGTACCTTCATAACGCTGTCACTGCATAACGTTGGCTACTCGCTGCAGTGATAGCTATGGTTTTATCATGACCAATGTTAAGCTAATCCCCACAAGTTGCAAAACTTACATAACTAATTAGCAATGGTGTTGTTTTTTCCCCCAGGCAAACCAGCTACGGAACAGATTGCAAGCTGCTGTGCAGACTGTACATTGGATGGAGATGAATCACGATGGCATTTTCATTGATAGAAGATTACTCTGTTCTTAATGATATTAAAAACAATGAACAGTTACCACAGCCCCTTCTTTCTATACTGTAAATTGTTTTTCCTTTTTCTAACCCTGTATATGATATATATATCTGTATGCATGCTATACAAACTGTTAATACAATAATGAATGAATCAGGTACAACTGTTGAGCAGGTGTCAGAATGAGCTATATCTAGCTGAATTACATTCTGCATGGTGGGCTACCAACATGAGACAAAATTACAATATATTTATTTCATCATAACCACAGCAATGTTATATTTACGTTCCATCTCTACAGCTTAAATCAAATGGAAGGTAGTTTCCAAAGTGGGTTATGGGCTAAATGATAGTTTGTACACTCTCAGAGTTAATTAACCGTCTTCCTGCCATTGCCGAAGCCCTTCGGCAATCAAAGCCTCAATTTGATAATACACCTTGCTGCCATTGCCGTAGCCCTTCGGCAATTATACTTTTATAGTGCATATGATCGATCACGCCATAATGCTACTCACGTTAGCCGGTTAGCTAGCAGTTTTGTTAGCACTGCACTGGATCGTTCAGATTAGATCGCGGTCGCCATAAGAATCCATTCTATCCGTTTCTTTCAATCGCCTGTATCTCCTATTCCTTGTCCCAGATGGCATTTTTGGTCAAAACAGCGTTTCTTTGACGGCACAGAGCCGACGTTGTGGAGTGCTATATGTACCGGCATTGATTCGATTATGTAAACAAAGGTTGTCTTGGCAACGTAAAGCTGGCAGGGATAAGCTCACTTCCGGTTGAGGCAAAATGTGGCTTTTCAAAATAAGAGCTCAAATTAAAAAAATGCTGGCATGAATTAGGTCCTAATTTCTCAATAAATGGCAGCAGTAAAAGGGTTAACATTGATTTTACAATATAAATTGGGGGTCCTAGAGACAGAAATGCCATCAAAGTTTGGGGACCACTGGCCTGTAGTGAGCTTGCAGATCAGCTATTTTCTGAGAACAGGTTGTAGGCCTATATCAATATCTACAAGGGACGTTCAATATTTAGGGACGTTCCAATTCCTAGGGGGATGATTTATCTCCCTACCCCTTGACACTCATTATGTAGGGACAAGGGGAGACGTGCAAGGGCTGAGGGGTAGGGTTAAAAAAGGAATTGGGATTGGGCCTTGGTGAGAACATCAGTGTAAGCCCACCTTCCGCCCGGTTCCATCCCGTCCTCGTACTCTGAGCCGTGGTGGAGAAAAGCACTCAAATGTTTTAGTAAGTAAGTTCAACAATCTTTTGAAAATAGCAGATCTACAAGCTCACAATGCGTGGCACCGCAACGCACTATCAACTTGAAGATTAGCTATATTTCCGTCACGGTACACAGTTGCACCACTAAGTATAAATGTCCTTATAAGGGCATTATAGTCAGTCACACCACAGCACTTTCATTCCATGATCACACTGGAAATAAATAACACTGTCTCTCCGATTGTGCACTCACATATGGCCTGTGTGTGCGTGTGTGTGTGCCACATCATATATATACAGTATATATATATATATATATATATATATACATACACACACAGTATATATATATATATATATATATATGTAACCCTAGGTCTCAGGCGACCAGCCCCAGCTAGGTCTCTGCGTTGTGTTTATGTTTGTTGGAATATACCAGGGTAACAAGACCAATGGTGGTTGAGTTGAGCAAACCTTCATTTATTGAAGCTTTTGGAACACAAAAGGAAACTCACATTCAGTTTCATTCAGCACTTGACTTATCCATCCAATGAACACTGTAACACAACATACTGTAGGCCTATTCAATAAACCTCAGCTGGTTAGTCAGCCACATGCAACCCTACACTACTGTCAGCATCTATGTGGATCAGCTCACACAGTTAGCCATTAGCATAGGACATTGCAACAGTAAATACAGAACAAATAGTGCAGAAACAGTAGATTCCATTACACCATACATGACTCATGTATAGGGCTGGGTGCAATAACCGCAATACCGCCATACCGCCGGTATGTAACGCATACCGCGGTATCGGGTTCATTACCGCGTTTTTTTTTTTTTTTTTATGAAATGAAAAGTGTATCATAATAAACAGTGATGCTCAGTCAGTCTAATCATGCCAGCAACACAACAACACCAGAGGGAGTTCAAAAAACCATGTGCAACCCAGATTCGGCAATAACCGCGGTAATAAAAATCCCATACCGCCCCAGCCCTACTCATGTAACAAACAATCTATGTAATGTTCTATAGTAAACTCAGACTTTGATAAGACTATTTTAAATTGTTTTCATTTGCACAGTACAGAATTCTCCCTCCTTACCTTTTGGAACACAAAAAGGAAACTCAGCCTATGGTGGCTGCAGAGGGACAAAAGGCAAAACACAGCAGCATACCTAAACAGTAAAACTACGCCATCTACTGGCAAACATACATCACTCCCTTACATATATATATATAATTATAAATATATATATATATATATATATATTAATGTTGGCTTAGCTATAGCTTAACATCCTTAATTATCATTGACTTCATTATAATGCCATCCATTCAGTCACCCTGGCAGAGGTTTTGCAACGCAGTGCGAGGCCCACTGGGGGGGGGGGGAGGGGGGGGGGGGGGAATTAGATTTTCACTCTGGAACTCCCCGGAGGCACCAGACGAAAAAAGAAATCAACCAAATTGCATAATTGGTCAAAATGTGTGATATGATTTAACTCCAAGTCTGACAATGAATTGAATATGGGGATTTTCTGTCCCACTACAACGGCAGCACTGGGAATACGTTTGGCTTAAAAATCTTTATTACACAATTGAGGGGCTATTAAAAATACATTGCATCTGCTGTTCGCTCTTGTGTGTGTGTGTGTGTGTGTGTGTGTGTGTGTGTGTGTGTGTGTTTGTGTGTGTGCATGCATTAGAGAGCTAAACTGTGGGTTTATAACAGCATCAATGTGTTTTTCCATGGGAAAACTCCCTTGTTCCGAAGTCTTAGCGTTAAAGCTTGGCAAGGTGAGCGTGTGTGTGTGTGTGTGTGCGTGCGTGCGTGCGCACGTGTGCCAGTCATTCAGGTTCACGATGCTGTATAGTACAGTGTATTCTAATGGATTTCTAATCACCAGAGCTGGCACTACGAACGCACACTGGTGGTTTCGTAGGCAAAGCAAAGGGAAAAACAACACATGCTCTCCCTTTCTCCATATTGAATAATGAAAAGTCCCCCTTTTCACAATTATATTTCTTTCCATTCTTCATTTCTCCATCTGCCCATATCTGGATGTCTGTCTTCCTCTAGATTGTCTGTCTGTCTTCCTCTAGACTGTCTGTCTGTCTGTCTGTCTGTCTGTCTTCCTCTTGTCTGTCTGTCTGTCTGTCAACACATTGGATCCTATAAGGACGGGTATACTCGTCCTATACATTAATTACGCAGAGCGCTCATGACGACGGGGCTCGTCTTGAGGCGTTTGATATCGCTATAAGATTGCCTGGCTGACGTGTTTCATTTTTGGAAGTATAATGTGTAGCCTATACATCTTGGCAAAGGTTTGCAGGAGATAGATAGAAAGGACAGCTGGAGAATGAAAGTGAAAAAGAGAAATTAACATGAATGAGACTGAATTGGGTGGGTCGGACAAGAGCAGAACATTTAAATGAGAGAGATTCATCCCTCTCAGCTCTCCATGTTATGACAAAGAACTACATTCAGCCACAAGGTTGTTCTCCAGCCAGCTGCTGTGGATGGAGAGCATTGGTTCAATGCCTCTCTCTCTCTCTCCCTCTGTCTGTCTGTCTGTCTGTCTGACGTCTGTCCGTCCGTCCGTCTGTCTGTCTGCCCGCCTCATGGTAGAGCAGCCATTTCTACTGTCACAATGCTTTTATGTTGTAGTTTGGACTGGTGGATAGGCCTATATGACGGTCCCTTGCTTTGGTATACTGTCCAAGGGAACTTTACAAATGTGACCTCCGACGAAGCATGTGTAACACTCGGCAGAAGTGGCCATAATGCCCCCTTTTGTTGTCTTCGAAATGACTGCAATGCAAAGTGTCCACGGTGTGCAAAGACGTCACACGAAGTATAGCGCAACAAGATCAGGAAACAAAAGGTCTCGACTCTAACCACGTTCAACCGGCATCCTTATTTTGGGTAAGTCATTAGATATTATACAAGCTCATAGTGCGCCACCGAGTGAGCTTGTAGGTCTGCTATTTTTTTTAAATCGAAGAGCAACTGACATAGAAGACATTTTTAGAATCTGATCTCAGGTCAGAATGAAAACTGTCAGGATGTAGAAAACATTTTTAGAATCTGATCTCAGGTCAGAATGAAAACTGTCAGGATGTAGAAGACATTTTTAGAATCTGATCTCAGGTCAGAATGAAAACTGTCAGGATGTAGAAGACATTTTTAGAATCTGGTCTCAGGTCAGAATGGGATAAGTCGTTAAGCTCTAGAGAGCGAGGGGGTTGTGGGAATAACACTTCTCCTGTCACGCCAATGCCTTCATATGTTGCAATATGAAGACACAAATGAAATACTGCATTACGGCGGCCAACCCGTTTATGTCGGTCCAGACTCATAACATTTATGTAGTGAAGATTTTGAAAGATTTAATAATGAGTTTTGATTGACTGTCATTTTTTATTGCCAGAAGAAAAAGAAATACAGCATGAGACATATCCCGTATAAATGATATATGCACAGCCTCGCCAGGGGCAATATTATATATTTGTCAAAAGGATCAAACGCAATAAGACTCCAAGAGAATATTTGTGTTTTGTTAAGGTGTTAAGTTTCTTAATCAAATATGTCCGTCTTAAAAGCCACACGTTCTCTAACCCTGACAGAATTACCCTAGCTAAAAAAGGTCACAGTGAACTAGACTCTGGACTTGTTTGAAGAAAAAATGTTGAAGAAATTCCCATAAGGCGTTCCTAAGATATTGCGTTCTTAAGACATCCCAAGAACATACGGCATACATTTGTATAATACATGCAAACAAAGTGCGAAACAATGAGACTGGAAGGTGTGGCACACATGCCTCAAGCCAGCCCAGAAATATGGTATATAGATATTACGTTTTATTTTATTTTTTATTACCCCTTGCAATAACCTGGCCAACGCTGCGGTGTGCTGCCAGATGAGGTTGGAACGGGACAAGTAAAATAGTTAAAAATAAACAAGGTTATGGGAATAGCTAGCTGGGCTTTCCCCCAAATCCTATTGTGTGGTGAATCACACAATGGATTATCTATCAGGGGACAGAAACACTGACAAGGTTAGAGAGAGAATACTGGAGCCACTTCACACAGTGTCACACGCTGGATCCTTGAACCAAGAGGAAGCACAGCCATAAACACACACGTGCGTGCAGCCGTGCACACACACACGCGCGCGCAAACACGCACGCACGCACATATTATAGTACATAACACAAATGTACATGCACACACTTGTATGCTTCATTGCTTAGTGTACAGTACATGCACACAGACACACAAATGCAGAGATCCACATAATATAACATATACGACTACCGGGTATCAATATGCTATAATGTTCTTATTTCAGTAGTATGATCAAGTAGGCCAAGTGTAGGGCGTTGATTTACGAGGAAAAACACAAAGCATTTGAATACGGACATAGGAAGTTGACTTTGTGCCCGACGGTGACTACGTATATACGTACAAATGGACACAAACAACAGCGATGTGAGCGTGAGCATAAAGAGGGGTCTGTAGAGACAGGCCTACACATGTGTCCTTGACGGGGACCGGACATACTTGTGACACTACATGGGACCCAACCCTCATCAACAGGAAATTATACAATATCCTTTGTGAAGTCATAACCTCGGGATCCCGGACTCGCTTTCTCAGAAAGAAAGCCAGGGGAATGTTTGAGTGGAGAGTGGATAGGATTAGGAAGGGGGGCTGGGACGCTGACAGCGACTCTGACTCACACTTAGTTTGTGCACCACTTGTCGCGCACTAACACAAATTAGTGAGAGAGCTTTAGGTTGTGCATTTAATACACAATCTAAAGCTCAAAAATGTTAGTAAGTCATCTCAGATTGTGAGGTTCAGACGATTTTAGGGGCTCATGACACCCACAATCCTGCCATAGATAATCAACTCCACACAGTAAAACACTTAGTACACTCTGAAGAGTCCATGTACGAAGTGTACATTTGCACACTCTTCAGAGTTCAAGGACGACAAATTTTACCAGCGACACGCGAGCGGGTTTCGGAGCGATATGCTGTAGCAGACTTATCCCCTCCACTGAAGGTCACTGAGGTCAGGTCGATAATGACATCAGCTAGCAGACTTGAACATGGAGCAGGATGCCAGCGGTGTAAAGTGACTAAGTACTTTACATTTAATCAAGAATGGTACTTAGTACGACTTTGAGGTACTTTTACTTTCAGTAAAATAGCCGATCTATAAGCTCACAATGTGTCGCGATGGGACGCATTGTGAGCTTGTAGATCGGCTGTTTTCAAAAGATTTGTTATACATTTGAAAACTTGAAACTCTGCATAATGAGAATTTGGAGGCCAATACTTTTGTACTTTTACTGCATTTTGAATTCCGGACCTTTACTTGTAACGGTGTATTTCTGGATTGCAGTATTGATACTTTTACTTAAGTAAAGAATGCGTGTACTTTTTCCCACCACAGGACCTAACTAATGGACACTGTGTTCTCATCAAAGTCCATTGACACAGTATAGGATGATGTACTTGTGCGTATGCGCCATGCACATAATTGAGCATTCCTTTCTGTATGTGGTGTATGTGCGTGCGTGTGTTTGTGTGTGTGTTTGTGCGTGCGCGTGTGTACATGCAACATATATAATGAGGAGATTACAATCTGTCTGAATGTCTGATGAGAAATGAGTTTTGTCTGACTGCATTAGCCAGACACAACAGGTGAGGGTAATTGGAGAGAAAGAGAGAGATGTGTGGGGGTGACATGATCAGGTGGTGGGAGACACGCACACACACACACACACACACACACACACACACACACACACACACACACACACACACACACACACACACACACACACACACACACACACACACACACACACACACACACACACACACACACACAGAGAGATAACTTATTTGCATACATGTTCATTCATGTACAGTCCAGTCAGGATTCATAACACAAGATCATTATGTTTGTCTCCTTGTATTACAATACATCATTTTTTTATCAGACAGCTAGACAGTCAAAGAGACACACACACACACACACACACACACACACACGTGACCCCATGACCTCAATATGTTTTGTCTCTCTGCATTAGCATAGTGAATAGAATCACGGGAAGACAAGGCTGTTTAATATGCCTCTCAAACAGTCTCTCTCTCACAGACACACACGCACGCACAGTCACACGCACACGCACGCACGCACGCTCACAGTCACACACACACACACACACACACACAAAACCGACAGAGAGTAGTATACCAACAGAAACCTTGCACATAACACACGTCCTATATAGACACAGGCTGGTCACTCAATTAATGACGGAACATTCAATGAACAACCGATGACCATGTGACCTCCTGTCGGAACATTGAATAAGTTCATTCTGTCTCGACCTCGCAAACTTAAAACCTCCTCCGTGGACAAATTGCTAAGCGATGGCGTGTATGAAAACAACTTAGTTCACGCATGAACGTCGCGCGCACACACACACACACACACACACACACGCACACACCGCAGAGCTCGCCGACTACAGATTTATAACTGCACAGTGGCGATTCCAGGCCGGAGGCGCCTGTTCTTCTCACACACACACACACACACATACACACACACACACACACACACACACACACACTCACACAACGGTCTACTCTAGACAGAGGGATAGAGTTGAATATGACCTTTACTGACCCCTGAGTTCTCCACCGCAACACTGCTCATCAACTCTGTAACAGCAGGTCATTAATCGCAACCACAAGGCATCTCACGTCCAAACAGCAGCTACACTGGACTCACTGTAGCGTTCAGTCCTGGAGGTTTGTGTTGACGTAATGGCCAGTCTTTTACCAACTTCCACCAGGCAACCTCGCTCATACGAGATGGTATACATGTATATCGGAATCAGCTTTATTGTCACATCACAGTTTTAAAAGTTAAACAGTGGGTGAAATTAGTTTTTGTTGCATAGTAGTTCCCATCGTGTCATTTTTTTCCAGGAAGAACTAAGAAAGGGAATAAGGGGGAGGGGGTAATGAGATCAAGGCAGGATTTATTTATTTTTGACCACAAAAGGTACAGCTAAAGGGTTTTCTTCTGTGTGGGTCTTAGATATTTACAAGCTTTTGCCACAAACGGTACAACTAAAAGGTCTCTTATAGCTTATTTACAAGCTTTACTACTTAAATTTAGTTTTCTGTGGTTAGGCTGTATACAACGGGTCCATTTGGTTCCATTGTATACGTCAGGGTCAATGTAGAACCCCCTCAAGGTGTCAAAATTAGTGTCGCTTATTGCTGGAATGAACTAAGAGAGAACTCCAGGAATCAGGATGAAAATTGAGAAGCCCAATGGGCCACAGCAAATCCTTGCCTTGATTTTCGCTATGATTGATGATTGATTCTATATTTATATAAGTGTCATGCTTCCGAAGAAGCCCAGCCCATATGGACTTACAGGACACTTTTTACAGTTTACATAAACAATGACAATGTTGATCGATTGTGCTCGCTTGTGTTTAACACAGACTCTGACCACGCTAATGCGATATGGATCCAAATCCAAGTCTTCTTCTTTTCCTTTTGGCTTTTCCCTTCAGGGGTCGCCACAGTGAATCATCTGCCTCCATCTCACCCTGTCCTCTGCCTCTTCTTCTCTCACACCAACTAACTTCATCATGTCCTCTTTCACTAAATCCATAAATCTTCTCTTTGGTCTTCATCTAGGCTGACATCCTATCTGGCAGTTCCAAACAAACACCAAATTCTGCCTGAAGAGGTGTGGCGCAATTGGCCTGGTTCAGCAGAGAGAGAGAGAGAGAGAGAGAGAGAGAGAGAGAGAGAGAGAGGTAGACGTCGCCTCAGAACCCACTGGCAGCCATGAGAATACAGGCCCTTTGTTTCAGAGTGCTGACCAGCAAAGTGACCTACAGCCCATCTAATCCAATTGATTTGCTCAACTATACTCCGAAACCACCGTAGCCATGGGACAGTGCATTCCTTGTGATACTGATGTAGTAGATGACTTGATGACTTGATGTAGTGCATTCCCAAACACACGTCGAGAGCAGTTCTAGGAAATCTTTTGAAAAGTGCAGTACGGTAATAATCAGTGGTGGAAAGTATAACTAAGTACATTTACTTAACCGTTAGTACATTTACTTAAGCATAACTGCCCAGCGTCAGTTGGAAACAGTAAATGGCTGTGCCCAGCTATTTGCAGCTTCAGAGCCCTTTTCAAGGTGACACAGTGACTCCATCTTGTTGTGCAGATAGCATAGCATCTTATAACCCAAACATTTGCAGGAGGATTGCCGACCACCTGAGGCATGAATTCTTCTACCACGAATATAGCGACGGGACCAGGATGGGCCATCAAAAATGCATGTTTTGATTAGAATCGAAATCAGTGATTTAGATTCAGAGATATTAGCATTAGAAGATTTTTCCTCCCGTCCGCTATAATGGAGGGGGAACACTTTTGATGACGCACCAACTGGAAGTGGTTTCGAAAGTTGCACAACAGACGCGCTCAGACTGTAGTGTATCGCTCACCGATATCAAATAATTAAATCTCCGTCTTTTGGACTATATACATTTTGGGCATTTGAAAATAGCCGATCTACGCGGTACGACGCATTGTGAGCTTGTAGATCTGCTAATTTTATACATTTGAAAACTTGTGATATTCTGTATAATTACTTTCACTTTTGAACTAGTATATTTTGATACCAACACTTTTGTACTTTTTCTCAAGTACATTTTGAATTGCATGCTGACTTTTACTTGTAACAGAGTAGTTCTACATTTGTATTGATACTTTTTACTTTTCCACCACTGGTGGTGAGCAGTTATTTTGAAGTGGATGCTTTGTTTGACAGGAATAAGGAAGCCAGCAGGCGTGTATATATGGCTTCACCTACCATGTGAGATTGGTTTAGGAATGTCAAGCGAGCCCCGTCTAAAAATGGAGACAGTGTCTATCAGGGGTAATAACGCGGGGAGTCTCTTGACACGGGATATCCTGGACACAAATAATACAACAATAATATTAGTATCACATTACACGTCTTCGTGCTGAAGGGCTCCACCTGAAGGTTTGACCTCTGACCCACTATGGTTCCAATAAGTCTCTGTAACACCGACGGGGGACGGGACGGGGGGTTATCAACATGTTGAGTTTAAAAAAAAAAGATCTGTGTATAAATAGTTCAGATAAGTAGACACTCATTATCTGAATGAATGCCGTGTTTGTTAATGCTTTCACTGCAGGGTAAAAGGTGACAAACCGCTAAGCAAGCTGTTGCCACTGCTTTGGGTGTCGTCAGGCTTCAAAGCCTACAGTGCTTTAGTAACCCAGCCTCTCACACACTCCCCCCACCCCCCCCCCCCCCCCCCCCCCCCAAAAAAATGGGAAAAAAAATATTAGCACTATAGCATCTTTGTCCAAACTCTCACAATGGAACAAAGACATTCTTACAACCACGATGGCTTTTGGGAATCTGACCCAAAGATAAACACGGCTGACTGAGGTTGCAGGGTCTAAACAAAACAGAATGATTAGGGGGGTTGAATGCCTCCTCTGATTATGAATTTTACAATAAATAAGCTTCTTACTTCTTCTACTTCTTCTGGTCAATTAGTTTAATAAACTGAGGGCGGTGTCTGTGTACGGTCGCAGAGCACGAAAGTGCAACTGGCTACGGTGTGCTACTTTGCAGCCTACTTGTTTTACAGCGAGTCTATAAAATGGTCAGTCTGTGTGTCCGTGTCTGTGTGTCTGGAGTAGGGATGTTAATAGTGAATCGATTTATCGTCGTTCTTCAATTAAACAATTAATCGCAAGTTCTGCGGTTCTATCAATGGGGCGGTTTCCTGTGAATGTAATGCTGTCTGCGTGCGCACGTGGCCGAGGAATGTGGGCCGCTTAAACCCCCCCGCCCCCCACCTTGGTAACCACAGAAACATCTCTGCTTTTGCATGTGATGTGACATGCTAGACACTATACTTTTCATTTCATTCCTCATAAAATATGCCCTGTATCTCAAATGGTCAACTAAATATTTGATTAAGAAATATACTATGATTTTTGTATTCTTTCTGTATATCAGCAAAATGTACATTTTTGTGTTAAGACATTGAGGGAAATTAAGATTCTCAGATTTTATTTTTAAACGCTGTATATCAACTGTTAATCGATCGATAAGGTTATCAAAACCTATCAATTAAATCATGAAGTAATCGATAATTCCCATCCCAAGTCTGGAGTTAATCTTTCAAAATTGCTGGAAGGATCAGTGCCAAATCTCTTGTGCACACTCCTATGCCCAGCTTAATGTGTCTGCGATGATTTGATTGGCTGGGCACCCGATAGCGATGATTTGATTGGCTGGGCCCCCGATAGCGATGATTTGATTGGCTGGGCACCCGATAGCGATGATTTGATTGGCTGGGCCCCCGATAGCGATAATTTGATTGGCTGGGCCCCCGATAGCGATGATTTGATTGGCTGGGCCCCCGATAGCGATGATTTGATTGGCTGGGCCCCCGATAGCGATGATTTGATTGGCTGGGCCCCCGATAGTGATGATTTGATTGACTGAGCAATGTACGTGCGCCCCTCACTTCACACGAGTGTGATTTTTGAAACAATATCTGACACCTTTTGAAATAATTAACTCAAAATGGGAAGTCAATGGGGGGGGGGGGGGGGGGGACCTTGCACACATGTGGGGTCAATGCACCACGAGTCAAGAGATTACTCATGTCCCCGCCTGACCACATGAAGTCCCGAGGCCCCCATGTGGATCCTGATCACATCACATGATTACATTTTTTTCTTATATCCGGACATCAGATTAACACATTATAGCGATAATGCTATTACGTTGCATATTCCCCCTGGTAGACGAACGTTCAAGCACATTACGTCTCCCGGCAATACCATGGGAGAGTGGCAGAACAAGAGTTCCATGGAGAAGGTTGTGTTCCAGGAATACAACCTTGTCCATTTAAGGACATAATAGTTTGTCGCTCTAAAGTCTAAACCTACAGTACTCAGTGTTTGCTGAAGTCACAGCGACTGCAATCTAAACTGTGACAAACTCTCGCCCTCGTTATCCACCTCTTAAAACTTTACGGCAAGCATTGTATGAACTCCTCAGTTCATTTAAGCATCTAATATAACTCCAAGAGTTATATTAGAATAACTGATAATAAGTTATCAAATGTACCCTTGTTAAAGCTGTAGTTAAGAAGGAATGCCTGGCCTGGGCCATGGCTCAGTGGTCCAGGCACCTTGGCTGGTAATCCAGTCTGGCAGTGTGCCGTGGGTTCGACTCCCGATCCTGACGGCCTTTACTACCTCTCTCTCCCCATTTCCTGTCAGCCTACTGTCTGTCCCTCCATAAAAAATATAAAGAAGGAATGCCTGCTTGACCTTATGGGCAGCCGGCAGTACTACTTGTCAACCAGTATGATATACTTGACACCAGGGTCTAAAAAGTCCACTTCCTCCAACCACTGCAGATGTGCTAGCTATATTTCATTAACATACTCTACCATGCAGTTAAAAGAAAAACAAAAAAATTACATTTTATTAAATAAAATAAGTTCCCAGATGGTAGCGGCCTAACCAGACCGACATCTCATGCCATCCGAACGGTTTATTCCCAGAAGCAGTAAACCTCACAAGCACAAACAAGCCCACTGTCCATCAACAGATCTCGGCCAATGAGTTCAAAACAAAGAAGCCAAAGTATAAAATAACAACATATTCTCTCCGGTAGAGCTGTTCCTGTCAGTGACCCATGTCAAGAGAGTCTCGCTACAACCCACTGGCTTACGAACCACGACAGTAGAAAATGAATATTGGAACACTTTTTTTGAGAAGTTTCCTCGCTGTGAGTGTGTTGGGTGCCAAGCCTGGAACTGTGTTAGTTTTTTCATTGATCTGCCCTATGCTACGTGGCCTGATCAATACCTTTTTCCATTAGAGTGGACACTTGCAAACTAATTCACATTTAAAAACTACAACGGAAAAGTGGTTGGCAAGCGCTACTGAAGTGAGCAAAGAGGAGACTTTGAAGCACGGAGAAATTGATAGAACAAGCAAACTAACAAACGCATAGAGAGATGTGACAGATACATGGAAACGTTGTTGCTGTTTTACTTGCACCCTGATAATAAAATAAGGGCTAAAATGAGTTGCTCCAGTGCCTCCTTTCCTCCTGTAACCTGTCCTGCCTCTGAGATGCACCAGACTGGCCTGCCATAGGCTAGAGGCGCGGTTGGAACTCCCTTCTGCTTCTTAGAGCATATAGAGCCTCTGCATTGTTTATCTATTTAGCTTTATATGAAAGGTTAAGCGCCAGGGATTTACAGATCCTCGAAAAGGCTTTCAACAAAAGAGGCAGCAGAGAAAAGCTGCATATTTACGTGTTGCTCTCCCCGTTTCAAAACAGCCTTTCAAAACAGATCAGAGCCACCGCTGTGTGTGTGTGTTATTTGTATGTGTACAGTGTGTGTCTGTGTGTGTGTGTGTGTGTGTGTGTTATTTGTATGTGTGCAGTGTGTGTCTGTGTGTGTGTGTGTGTGTGTGTGTGTGTGTTATTTGTATGTGTACAGTGTGTGTCTGTGTGTGTGTGTGTGGTCTTCCCTCGATCCTCTGCACATATAACAGTTTCTCTCTCTCTTTTCTCTCAATGTCCCTCTACCTTTCTACTTATCTCCTTCTCTCTTCCTCTCCGTTGCCCCCTCCCCCCCACCCCTCTCTCATTCTCTGCCATTTTACCTTTCTTTGTTCCACCTAATCCTCAAAGGGGAGCTTTTAAAGTCAGGAAGTTATGGAGAGAGGGAGTGAAAGAGGGGAACAGGGGGGGAGAGAGAGGGAGAGAGAGGGGGGAGAGAGAGAGAGAGATAAAAGGTTAGTGGGAACATTAGGGGGGAGGGAAAATAGCTAAACATTGAGGATGTGCGGTAAGGAGAGAGGACTGAAACGAGAGAGAATTAAGGTGGCGTATATAGGAGAAGACAGAATGATAACAATCGGACACAAAGATGGACGGATGGAGCAGACAAGTCACTGTACACCGAACAATCCAGAATGTTAACTGAACTAGAAGAGTGGTTCTCAACATTTCCAGTCTGCGACCCCCCAAAATCATCATCATATTTGAACTGGAGACCCCCCAAAATACATTAATCTTATTTGAACTGGGGACCCCCCAAAATGCATTAATCTTATTTGAACTGGAGACCCCCCAAAATACATTAATCTTATTTGAACTGGGGACCCCCCAAAATACATTAATCGTATTTGAACTGGGGACCCCCCAAAATACATTAATATTATTTGAACGGGGGACCCCCCACCCTGACAAGCACTTGGAATTATAGGAGTTGATTCATTACATTTTGTTTGTTTGACAATTTGGCCAATGTTGATTCTGCAGTAGTAATTCTTTCTTTCTTTCTTTAGAATCTGCATCAGTCCTAAATGGGTTAAAAAGGTCTCAAAAGTCCTTTGCTGTCACATGGGGATCTCCTCCAAATCACATGGGGACCCCCGTCAGAAGCACTAATTCAGTTGTCTCTTACCTCTGTGTAGTGTCTGTCTCCTCCACTGACCAAAACCTCCCCAAGGAGGACCATCAAACTCATACTAATACTCCTACTGCGCTCCACTTGACTCATCTGTGCGATTATATGAACTCATGGCGGTGAGATAAATCACCCAAAACTGCACGTTTCCTTCTGACTGGGGAGAGGAGTTTAACAACGTGCGATAAGTAGAATGAAGGGAGGGTGTCATCTGTCATGTAAAATGAATTAATGAACGCATCTGTCAGGAGAACCATGAGGAAACGCGATGGGGGGGACAATCATTTATCTGCCGACTGTAGACCCTCGATAGAGCTATAATTCAATGCATTTGAAGGGACTGCTTTGGGGATAACACCTACAAGTCCTTTGTTTCAAGATGTTTCATTGCTGGAAATTGGAAAACGATGTTGTAGACCAACATCACTCACTCACTCATTGAAAAGTGTGAGTGCAGAGCATGTTTTAGGATACGGACAAAACCGCTACAACCACAGGACAAGTGTTATTCATTACCCCAGACAGGTTTAGAAGGAATGCAATGGAAGGGAAGGAGGGACAGAGGCAACGTGACACATTAAGAAACACCACAATTACGTTGTTGTCTCTCGTCTTGACCATGACTCCCCATAAGACATCATAACTCCTTGATGGCTGGTTTACCAGGGGAAGGTCACACACATTAGAGTGCTTTCCCTGGAACCCCACATGTGCCACATAGTTCTGGGCTGTTTAAAAGTGTTTATAAGAAGGAAACATCAACAAATGACATTTGCCAGATAAAGACCTAAACCTAAAGGGTCGAAATGTTGCAATCTTTGCCAATAAAGTAAGTCCACTGGATCTCTAGAAACAAGTGAGTTTGGTGATGGCAGGTGGGGAGCTGTTAGAGGTTGTCTTGCTCGGGGACATTTCTACATGCAGACTGGGTGAGCCAGGGGTCGAACCGTCAACCTTACAATTCACAGACAGCCCCGCTATGGCCACCCGTAGCCAACAGGGCTAATACCATGCAAGGTTAGATCGGACAGCCCTACAGTTAGGTGTGTCCTTGCATGAGTAAGCATGCGCGCACGTGTATAACTGTTGTTGACGAAGCAAGGCAGCAGTAACAAATAGTACGCAAGCTCAGCAGAACTCTTTACTGCATAAATGTTTAACCTATTCAGGGCGGGAACCCCTTTTGGTATTTTAAGCATTAAAAAATAGCAGATCTACAAGTTCATAGCGCGGCACCGAGTGCCGTGCTACGAGCTTGTACTGTAGATCTGCTATCTTTGAAAAAATGTGAAAATGTGGCGCAAATCTTTGAATATAATTCTCTCAGGGGGGGATTTGGGTTGGCGACTCGGCGGCCAATTACATATATTTTTGGATTTAGAAGACAGATTATATTATAATGTTTTATGACTGTTGTGCATCAGAAAGCATTATGTCTGTCAATGAGTGTAGTTATGAAGCATTATGATTGCACTATAATGCACTATGAAATGAATTATAATGCATTATAAATGTGGGCTTCATAGAAAGTGTTACCGACATTTCTTTAGAATGGGCCTGAGGTCTAAATGGGTTAAAGATGTAGTCACACATAATGCATAGCAGAGAAACCCCCCCCCCCGATGAGGTGTAGGTCTCACGATGAGAAACACCTTGAGCCACACATAAATGACTGCAACTGTAAACCAACAGAAATATCTGCAACTTCAGTAGCACACCAGGGAAAAAAAACAGCTGATAGATGTTTATCTTTGAAATTAAATCCATTTAACATGAGGGCAGATTGTAGGCGTAGGAAATAACAAAAGGCTCTGTGTGCAGGTAAGTGTGTGTGTGTGTGTGTGTGTGTGTGCGTACATGCATGTATATGTGTGTGCGTGTGTGCAATCTAAATTATCTTGCCTTGGGGAAAAATATATGTTGTTCTACAACACACACACACGTGTACGCGCCCGCACGTGCGCCCACACGCGCGCCCGCCCGCCCGCCCGCACACACACACACACACACACACACACACACACACACACACACACACACACACACACACACACACACACACACACACACACACACACACACACACACACACACACACACACACACACACACACACACACACACACACACACACACACACACACACACACACACACACACACACACACACACACACACACACACAGGCAAAAGTTGCAGAGTGCCTTTTGTTGCTTGATAATTGTTTCCAGGCAAAACAGTATTTTGTTAGCATCGACAGCTGACCCATAACCATGAATCAATGAGATGGTAATGAGGCCACCGAGACCAGGCACAAACCCCATATTGTGGCTGAAATGTGTCACACAGACAGACAGACAGACAGACAGACAGACAGACAGACAGACAGACGCAGATGAGCGTGCGCACAGACACGAGCACAAACACACATGCGTGCACACACTCTTACCAAACTTCTGCACTCTCTCAATTTATTTTTCTGATTCTATCCTTTTCACCATCTCTTCCTCTCACATTATCCCTCTGTATCTGCCTCTCTGTCTCTCTTTCTCTCACTCTTTCTCTCTTAACAAATACTGTGTCCAGGGTTGCATTTTCTCTCATGGACATCACATTAACTGACTGAGACCTCAGGCCAGATTCTACAAATGTCTTCGAAAATCATGATAGTTTTCTGAAAAACAGTGAATATCAAAATATTTCATGTAAAGGAGCCCCAAAATGATATTGTAATTGGCCGCCAAATCCCCCCCCCCCCCTACACGAAGAAAGGTTGAGTTAAAACATTTGCTGTGAAAGAATATACAGTATAAAACCATATTCACAGATTTGTACACATTTTCAAGATTTTTCAACAGCTAAAGTATTTAAAAAAAAAAACTCTCCCCATGCCTTTGGCCTGGTGGAGACAATAATGGTTAAAGTGGTGCAAAGCTAAGGCGACACAGATACGTTCCAGGTCTAAATGGGCTAAAAACATGCTATACGAAATGACTTCTTCTATAGGCGGAACAAACAAACTAATAAAAGTGAAATTGAATTAGCTCTCCGTCGGCACTCGCCCATAATCATCCCTCCCCCCTCCCCCTGCCCACAGAAACCAACAGGGATAAATAATCACAGCTGTTCTAATTAATAAATGCATCATCCTTAACGAGGTGGGCTCGTTAGGCATGATGGCGATTGCTACCGCTCGTTTTTTCTTAGCCTACCAAACTTAATTTCCACCTCTGAAGCATGCTAATTGCTCTCCCTGCTTGGTAAACAACATGAAACTTTTCTCATTTGCAGGCGGAGAGAAGGGTGAATGTATATGGCTATTGATCGCGGGGGGAAAACGAGATTGCCCCCGGCTGGGCAGGGACCAATGACTTGTTGTTGGCAGTGGCAGTGGCGGAAAGTAACTAACTGCATTTACTTAAGTACCGTACTTAAGTACAGTTTTGAGGTATTTGTACTTTACTTCAGTACTCTTACCCCACTACATTACAGAGACAAATATTCTACTTTTACTACACAATATTTATTTGACAGCTTTAGTTACTAACTTACTAGTTACCTTGTAAATTTTGATTATTATTAAAAAGAACATAGGTTAACCACATCAGCCCTTTGCTTCTACTGCTTGTAGATGTGTTGTAGATGCCTTGTTGGCAGTGGACACATGGTACTGAGTCCACTGCATTGTTGGCAGTGGACACATGGTACCGAGTCCACTGCGTTGTTGGCAGTGGACACATGGTACTGAGTCCACTGCGTTGTTGGCAGTGGACACATGGTACTGAGTCCACTGCGTTGTTGGCAGTGGACACATGGTACTGAGTCCACTGCGTTGTTGGCAGTGGACACATGGTACTGAGGCAGTGGACACATGGTACTGAGTCCACTGCATTGTTGGCAGTGGACACATGGTACTGAGTCCACTGCATTGTTGGCAGTGGACACATGGTACTGAGGCAGTGGACACATGGTACTGAGTCCACTGCGTTGTTGGCAGTGGACACATGGTACTGAGGCAGTGGACACATGGTACTGAGTCCACTGCGTTGTTGGCAGTGAACACAGGGTACTGAGGCAGTGGACACATGGTACTGAGTCCACTGCGTTGTTGGCAGTGGACACATGGTACTGAGTCCACTGCGTTGTTGGCAGTAGACACATGGTACTGAGTCCACTGCGTTGTTGGCAGTGGACACATGGTACTGAGTCCACTGCGTTGTTGGCAGTGGACACATGGTACTGAGTCCACTGCGTTGTTGGCAGTAGACACATGGTACTGAGTCCACTGCGTTGTTGGCAGTGGACACATGGTACTGAGTCCACTGCGTTGTTGGCAGTAGACACATGGTACTGAGTCCACTGCGTTGTTGGCAGTGGACACATGGTACTGAGTCCACTGCGTTGTTGGCAGTGGACACAGGGTACTGAGTCCACTGCGTTGTTGGCAGTGGGCACATGGTACTGAGTCCACTGCGTTGTTGGCAGTGGACACATGGTACTGAGGCAGTGGACACATGGTACTGAGTCCACTGCGTTGTTGGCAGTGGACACATGGTACTGAGGCAGTGGACACATGGTACTGTGGCAGTGGACACATGGTACTGAGTCCACTGCGTTGTTGGCAGTGGACACATGGTACTGAGGCAGTGGACACATGGTACTGTGGCAGTGGACACATGGTACTGAGTCCACTGCGTTGTTGGCAGTGGACACAGGGTACTGAGGCAGTGGACACAGGGTACTGAGGCAGTGGACACAAGGTACTGAGGCAGTGGACACAGGGTACTGAGGCAGTGGACACAAGGTACTGAGGCAGTAGACACAAGGTACTGAGGCAGTGGACACAGGGTACTGAGGCAGTGGACACAAGGTACTGAGGCAGTGGACACAGGGTACTGAGGCAGTGGACACAGGGTACTGAGGCAGTGGACACAGGGTACTGACTACTGAGTCGCTGAACTGAGATGACTTTGGCTACACTCTCAATGGACAGAGAGGAGGAAAGGACTGTTTTATAAACAGTTCATTCTGCCATAATATTTCTTGTTTTAAAACAGATGAGATATTTACAGTAGCTCATTCCATCTTTTTGACGCTAGCCAGACTATTGGAATTACTAGCAGGCTTCTTAGGGGAGCTGCGAGCAAAAAGGGCTTCGAAACTGTAAAATCCTGTTCATTAAATTCTGAAAGTGTACAAATGGACCCAAAAGTATCAATGTTTATAAACCGTGTAGAAAATATGGTTCAGAGGCCCAATACGACAAGTCTCTGCAGGGTTATTTTCGCGTTTAATTTGCAGACAGAATTTGAGGCTGCAATAGACTTTAGACACAAAGATTGGTGATGAATTCAACGTGCTCATGATTTATTGTTGTTTTATTTACTGCTAGAAAAGTACTGTGGATAGTTTGAAAGAAATGACCCAGCTTTCTCACCCGGGAGAGAAGAAACCTCTAACAATCAATAATACAGAGAGAAATGGCAAAATCTCTGACAAATACGTATAAAGAATTTATATACTGTGTGGGAGGGTGATGATCCAGTGTCAAAATGGCCGTTTCAACACAGTTTTTATATACAGTGGTGATCGGTTTTATCAAGCCTCAGCTCATTTACAATGAAAGATTATAGATTTTGAAAAAAACTAAAAAAACAAAGAAGAAAGAAATGATGGAATCTTTCTATATTCAAGATCTCTGATATCTAAATGCTATGCTCAACAGTGATACATGCCAGATTTGAGTATTCAAAAATTCAAAGAGCTTGGGCTGTTGAAAACAAATAGATGGCCACTTCCATGTAGTCTTCATGGGTTGGCAATACTGTAAACTGTAAAGATGATGATTATTTTATCCTGAACTCCCCAATAAGGCGTGATTCAGAGTATAAACCCTCTATATATACTTAGTTGACCAGGGCCCAGCCCAGGTGTCTTTGACTATGACACTCCTTTTTCCTTAGATGTCTACACCAAATCACTGAAAATAGCTGATTTACGTAGGCGCTACAAGCTCACATGCAAGCTTGCAGATCTGCTGTGTTTTCCCAGAATGTTCGGCTGTAATAACATGCCAAAATAGAGTTGCTAGGGTCCAAACGGTTAACTTTTAAAATGATCACCCACTACTGAAACAAAACAAAGTAGAGCAAATTGAGATACGGTAGGCAATGCCTAGGAAAGAATTTAAGGAGACTGCCTCGTGCACAGGTGAAATAAGACAGATCTGTAAGAATTATAATTGTGACATCAACAGTAGGAGTAAAAGCAAAAAAAATAAAACTTCCTTCTGCATCTGATACTCAGTCAAAAGGTGGATGTCATAACCTATCAGCTCCCTGTCTACAGGGAAACATTACCAATCAAAGGGCATCGCGTGGTAGTCAGATGAAAGCCTCTGATAAATCAGCTGCAGATCCAAGAAAAACACGCAGAGCGTGAACACAGAGCTGATAGCAGGGAATAATGAACCACACACACACACACACACACACACACACACACACACACACACACTTGCACAACTAAACACGTTGCGATCACTGTGATTTGTTATGTTATGATTTATGTTAAATAGTGTGCGTACACACACACACACACACACACACACACACACACACACTCCCCCCCTCTTTGGATCTTGACACAGATCAACACAGACGTCTAGCCATTAATTCCCTATTTGCGGGAGAAACAAAGATGAAACCTCTGCAGAGAATAACACGATCTGTTCTGACAGACTACTGATGAAACCAGACAGAGGAAACTGTTCAAACTTAAAACAATTGCTGTACTGGCTAACTATATACAAAACAAGTTATTCTGCAAGTACAGCTCCCTTAAGGCCCATATGCACAGCAGTGAGAAGAATATTGTAAAGCAGCATAGCAGCATAGTACTACTACTATACTAGTCCATTTTCATTTCTATGCTGATGATACCCAACTATATCTTTCTGTGGCTCCAGATGATCCCTGTGCTTTAGACCCACTGGTTACCTGTCTGTCTAGCATCAAATGTTGGACTGCACTGGCTTCCGGTTGTTTTTAGGATTGATTTTAAAATTATTTTACTTGTCTATAAAGCTCTCAATGGTCTCGCACCTTCCTACCTACATGACTGCCTGCCTAAATATGTCCCAAACCGCCCCCTAAGGTCTTCCACTGCTGGCCTGCTCGCTTTGCCTAAAAGAATGGCAACTAAAAAATACGGGGAAGCAGCTTTTTGCTTCTACGGGCCGTCGGCATGGAACAAGCTCCCATTGTACCTTCGTCAGGCAGCCTCTGTAGACATTTTTAAAGCTCAGCTCAAGACCCACTTCTACAACATTGCTTTTAATTGATCTTTTATTTTTAATTTTTTTATTATTATTATTATTTTTTGTTATTCATGTCCTCACTGTATTGCATTACTGCTTGTTTTTTGTCGTTGCCTTGCTTTTCTTTTATTCTCCATTGTTCTGTAAAGCACTTTGAGCTGCATTTCATGTCATGAAAGGTGCTATACAAATAAAGTTTTATTATTATTATTATTACTCATACTCATACTCAATAAATTGGCATAATGTCTACATTTGGGTAATATAAATCATTCTGAATAATTCTAAATTAAATCACACCATACTTTAGGTGTACAATTCAAACCAGCCTTCAGTGGCTGGGATGAATCCTCTATTGAATTCTTACCCTACGTTTTAACAGCGGGCGGACATTGGCGACTCTGGGCGATAAAAATCGACTAGTGGGCGTTCCTGCTGTATGTAATGTAAACGCATCACTGTACCGCGTGGAGGGTATACAAAGCAACACATGAATTTGATTGGCTATTGCTGGACGATGTCGTCCAAAAGATGAAATATTTTCATGTTTTTGAACGACGTTCCTCTGCCCACATTTCGACTATCGCCTCTTCGCCTGCTATGGCCAGTAGTTGCCGGCTCCCATAGACAAATAACGCACTTCCGGAAAATACGCCCGGCTGTCGCCCGCTGTTAAAACGTACTGAAAGGCAGTACGTTTAAGTACAGCTGTATATTCACTGTTAAAACGTACTGAAAGGCAGTACGTTTAAGTACAGCAGTATATTCACTGTTAAAACGTACTGAAAGGCAGTACGTTTAAGTACAGCAGTATATTCACTGTTAAAATGTACTGAAAGGCAGTACGTTTAAGTACAGCAGTATATTCACTGTTAAAACGTACTGAAAGGCAGTACGTTTAAGTACAGCAGTATATTCACTGTTAAAACGTACTGAAAGGCAGTACGTTTAAGTACAGCAGTATATTCCCTGTTAAAACGTACTGAAAGGCAGTACGTTTAAGTACAGCAGTTTATTCACTGTTAAAACGTACTGAAAGGCAGTACGTTTAAGTACAGCAGTATATTCACTGTTAAAACGTACTGAAAGGCAGTACGTTTAAGTACAGCAGTATATTCACTGTTAAAACGTACTGAAAGGCAGTACGTTTAAGTACAGCAGTATATTCACTGTTAAAAAGTACTGAAAGGCAGTACGTTTAAGTACAGCAGTATATTCACTGTTAAAACGTACTGAAAGGCAGTACGTTTAAGTACAGCAGTATATTCCCTGTTAAAACGTACTGAAAGGCAGTACGTTTAAGTACAGCAGCATATTCACTGTTAAAACGTACTGAAAGGCAGTACGTTTAAGTACAGCAGTATATTCAGACTGCTAGCAAATTAGCAACCACACTGTAGCTACTGTGACTTATACGGTGTATGCAGTGCCAAGTGCTGCACTGGCAAAACAAAGCAATGCTTAGTGTGTGTGTGTGTGTGTGTGTGTGTGTGCATGTGTGCATGTGCATGTGTGTGTGTGTGCAGTGTGCACACACACGTGCGTGCGCTCCTTCCTTACCCTGTGTGTGTCATTCTCTGGTCCTCTGCGTCGTGGGTCCTGTTCTTCATAAGCCGGCGCCACCCCTTCTCTCCTGGCCTGCTGGTATTCCCTTCGGAGCTGCTGGATCCTATCCACACCGCTGTTTGTGAGCACATACACACACACACACACACACACACACACACACACACACACACACACACACGCGTGAACACACACACACACAAACACACAGAAAGGAACACACACACAGGCGAGGCGAGGAGACAAGGAAAAACAAACAGAAGTACACCATAAGCTTAAGAAACATGTATCAAATGCTTCTCATTCATAAACATTTAAGCACCATCAGTGCAAAAGCTTCGTAAATCTTTCATGAATATAGAGAATCAATTACTTTTTCATAATCCATCATATTTTCCATAATCAGAGATCTGGGGATGAGTCGGTCTGCAAATTCAATCGGTTGATCTCAAATAACCCTACCTAAAGCAGAGATTTGTCTTATAGGACCTCAAATATTGTACTTTTACGCCAATACAATTATTTGAGGACTTTTTCCATCAATGGCAGAAGCCCATCACTCACTCACTCAGCCCATGTCACATCATTTCCACAATGATATGAAGAGCTTTGAGAATTCTGCCTGACACCGGCCACCAATCTGATGGCAAGCCAGCCAATAGGATCTGTCTATTTTTCAAATGGAGCCATTTCTCTGGCATTGACCTGCCAATGGAGAGATAACGATTTGACAGACGCACCTGTGTGCTCGCACACAGTCACACTCTCGCGGGAAATAAATATTCAAGACATGTATGTGTGTACAGTCATGCCAGCATTCATACATGTAAGAGGGGGACACAAATATATATACTTTCTGAAACAATTTGCATGCAAAATGCTCACACACACAAATTGTCCAATACACACACTTTCAAAGTAATACACACTTGCATGGATTCAGGTACAGAAATAAATAGGCGCACGCACACACACACACACACACACACACACACACACACACACACACACACACACACACACACACACACACACACACACACACACACACACACACACACACACACACACACACACACACACACACACACACACACACACACACACACACACACACAAAATCAATCTTCTGCTGCTGCTGCTTATGGCTGCACATCTATCAATTTCTCCATCTTCCTCTCTCCAGCAAGAGGAAGACAAAGCAGTGACATCAATCTTTGATGAATATTCTGTCCCTCTGTCAAGACAGTCAAACTAAATATACCCAAGCTGGGCCATCTCTCTCTCTCCATCCACGCACGCACGCACGCACGCACGCACGCCCACGCGTAATCACATAATGATATAGTCTCTATCGGGTGGAAACCTCATACTGTATGTCCAAAACTGTGACGTTCCAGGATTCAAATTCAAATAAATATTGTGGCGCGTTTCGAGCTCGCAGATCAGCTACTTTTGATACTTTTGTGTGACGCTGTAGTATGATCTAGTAGTAGGGAGTTAATTTATGAAAAAAACACAAAAGTTTAGAATATGGACTGCAGATAAGAGGTTTCTGAGTGACAAGCGACGACATCCAGTATAAATGCTTACATTCACCTCCTCATTTTATACTAGGTCAATTTATATTATCCTGGTTTATATCTTGGTAAACTATTTTCGCAATATAACGGCGTCATACGATGGTGTATAAATTACACATTTCCGCTCCTAATCTCTTCCCTCTGTCGCCCACTCTTTATCTTGGCCTTCCTGGACACGCGCACACACACACACACACACACACACACACACAATTGGATGTGTTGGAGAGGGTGGTCGTCACACTAGTTTACGTGTTAAAAATACCCTTCCCCTGGTATGTCTTAATGTTCAGCATGTGACCCAGTCCCACTGCTGTGCACATTATGCATACAGTGTGTGTGTGTGTGTGTATGTGGCATAGTTTCACCATGGTTAGAAATCCCCATTAACTCATTAAAACGCATCAGTGTCATTTTATTTTAGATTTTGGCATTACTGTGCATTAATATTGTAACCGCAATGCGGCATATAGTCAGAAATGAGCCCAAAGGTCTGCGTTATGATTAGGGATGGGTATCGTTAGGATTTTTGTGAGTCCGATTCTGGTTCTGCTTATCGATTCCGGTTATTAACGGTTCCCTATTTCGGTTCCAAATGGTATAAAATAACTTAAATAAGGTCAAATGTTTATTTAATAAAAAAGCTCAATGTCAATTTAAGACATATAGTGTAACATCCTCTCCTTTATTCAACAGTTGAGCCATTTGTGGATAATAGTGAGATATGTTTTCCTTATTTTAAATATAATGTATCTATTCATCTATCTTTTTACCCAGGGCAAAAGTGTTGTAGGCTACTTCTCTTACTACTGACAATAACACATAAAAGCATGTCTGAGATCTGAGAGCAGCGCGCGCACACACACGCACACGTATGCGAGCGTTTTCTTTCCTTCTGAATGGACATTTGGGTAGTCAGTCTTCAGTGTCTTCACATGCGCGCACACACACACACACACACACACACACACACACACACACACACACACACACACACACACACACACACACACACACAGAGGAGCCAATGGAGGAACAGATTAGATTAAAACAAGGAACACTTAGTTTGGTCTTCGTTTAAACCTCATTAGGGGGCCTGTGCGTGCGTGTGTGCGTAGTATGTGTCTGTTTGTCTGGCTGTCAAGACTGCCAGACATTCCACAGGAATGATTGGGTGGGAAAGAACCCAGCATCAGGCCATACAGTGACATGCTAACGGTACAATCGCGACACGCAAGCTAGCAATATTGTACAGCTGCTAGTTTGCTGCAGCAGATTAACATGCAGGCTTGCAGTTGCTTTGATTCATTCTTTTTCAAAAAATTCAGAATTCAGAAGAGGAGCCCTCTTTGTCTTATTTTCCCCCCAGGCACCCAGACAAATTAAAGCCCATTTTCTTATCTAAAAAGCTCCTCCAAAATACAGAAGAGATGACACCGGGATCACCCAATTCGCCACTTTCACTTCTAACTCTTGAAGCCCTGGTGATAAATAGCTGCTAAAACCTCGTTTGGATTTCATTTCAAGGCGTCAGGCCCCATTGAAAAACTTTCATTCCCTCTTGACAATGAATAACTAGATCTTTGCGCACAGAGTGCTACAGTAGTATTTTTCAAGGTTAACATCACCCCTATTTTCATAAATACTGAGAAACATACGCGGTTTTCTACGACTGATATTTAACATTTTGGTACAGTGGGGAAACCCCAGCTCTCCATATTAATTCCATTTTTCTCCCTCCGATTTTCACTCCATCCTCGCGTTGTTCTCTCCATCCCTCTCCTCTCCTCGCAAACACAAAGCCCTGGAGCTCTGCGGATGAGGGGCTGTAATATCAGCAGAAACATTTCACATAAAACATATTACACTCTGCCTCACATCACCAACGGCATGGCTTCTCCATGTGGACTCTCTTTCTCTCTCTCTCTCTCGCACACATACACATTTTACTCCGACTATCTCTATTCATCTTTCGCTTGCTTGCTCCTCTCCCTCTCTCTAACCCTCAACAAACAGTCTTTGCAACTCTTTCTTTGAAGACTTTCTCTCACTAAACAATCTCCCGCGTCCCTGCAGAGCCCCACACCACACGCCCTACCACTCTACAAAGACATCACACTTATGCCTCTATACCCTACATCCCAAAACAATAGCAATGCACGAGCAGCGGAAAATACATTAAAAAGAATGCACTGGAATTACAATCCCCAATCTCCAGCAGCCTTCCTCCGTACTGGGACACACACACAGCAAAGGTCTTTGTGTTAACACAAAACCCATTAAGTACTGAGGTCTTGCTGCCATGTATCTTTGCTGTCGTGCAGAAAGGCCTAATCTTTAACTTTTTTCGTTTTTTCGTAAATGAATAGCTTCCACGCGTTTTATTCCATTGTTTTTCCCTGCGTAATACGCTAAACCCACTATTTATATGTTTTATTCCATTGTCTTTCCCTAAGTAACAAGCTAAACCCGCTATTTGTTGTCTCCACCAGGCCGAAGGCATGTGGGGAGAGTATGTTTTGCACTCCGTCCGTCCGTGTGTCCGTCCGTGTGTCCGTCCGTCCGTGTGTCCGTGAGCAGCTAATCTCGGCCACCGTTAACCCGGTCGATGCCACATTTTGCACACACACTCCCTGGATGCCAACGATGAACCTCTGCCCCAAACTTTCCAGAACGGCCTGTTATAGCGCCACCAGGAGGCCGCTTTGTGCAAAACAAGTTTTTGCACAGTACACCTACACATTTTGTCCAAACATCACGCAAATTGGTACACAGTCTCTCTAGAGCCATTCAACGAAACCGGTCTTTCAGATTTCTCACACTCCATCCTGATTGGTTAAGATTGGCTTCCAAAGTTCACAGGAGTGCTCAGTTTCAAACAAAATGCTGCAAATCATGAACACATCGCGTGATTTCCGTGAAATTGTGCACCCACATTCCCACTAGGCCGAGGACGAAATGCCAAATGAACAATTTCAACTCAGACTCAAGGTGGCACTATAACTGGCCGAAAAGTGTTTTTACCTCTAACTGCACGGATCTGTGGATAACTTTGTATGCCAACTCCCTAGAGGCCAAGAAAAAACCTTTGCCTGGAATTTTTCACATCTGCTCTTTATAGCGCCACCAGGAGGCCGACATATGTAAAACACATTTTCTATTATTACTCCTTCAGATTTTATCCAAATTTCACGCAAATCGGTACACATGATCTCCATAGTCATGTGATCAACACGGAGCGCCACCATTTCCCATCTTCCATCCTGATTGGCTAAGATTGGCTTCCAAAGCTCACACGATTTCGAAAAAACGCCACAAATCACAAACACAGTGTGCAATTTTCGTTAAATTATACACGCACATTTTCACTAGGCCGAGGACGACATGCCACAATTTTTTCCTCAAAATCAGCCTCACGGTGGCGCTATAACAGGCCAATTCCTGTTTTTAGCTATAACTGCATCGATCTGTATACAACTTATGTTTGCACACATGGAAAAACATTGTACCTGCATCCCTCCAACACGAACCTCCGGCCCAAATCTTCCTCAACAGCCTGTTATAGCGCCACCATGAGGCCACAACCTGACCTGCCCTGGTGGAGACCTGTGCCGATTGGCACTTTGTCTAGTTTTATATGTTTTATTCGCCGTTTTGTAATGACTTTAATGAAAAACCGACACGTTATGACGTTATGAAAAATCAACTTATCCACTGGCTTGCAAGGGCTTCTGGGAAAATGAGTTCAATGCAAGTGAACGGGGGTTTACACTTGGATATATCCGCCATTACTGTTTGTTGTTCTTCTGCATCACGATGGTGGATAATCTTTCGGCTAGGCAACCATCCATGGGACTATTTTCAGCTGGATTTTCATGGATCAAAGGCGCAAATACTTTGGCGTATGCTCCAAAGGTAATTTAAAAATATCAGCAGTGACCGTGGCATGTTATATTAGGCTATAACGCACGGAATGTGTTAATGCCTTACTTGATCATACTACAGTATAAAAAAAAGTATCACAAATATTATATCTGCAGGCTCGAAACGCGGTTCAAAAGCAAAAAAGAATAAGTGTGTTATATAGAGCACCGAAGTCCTGACGTACTGTAACTCGCTCATCCCTTCAATTCCCCTGGTTCGCGGAAGTAATTTCTCTATGGAGAATAACATGGGGTGATCTTAATATCGTCTACTATAAGCGTTGTGGTCCAAAAATAAACAAGCTGTCTCGGCGTTATTGTCAGGGAGGTGTCTCTGTATCGTTTGCAACAGTCAGTCACTCATATTTATATGATACAGTCTGCTTCTAGCGAAAATGTAACTAATTCAGTAGCAGTAACATCAGCGTTTTCTCTCAGTCAGTTGATTCTTCATATCCATATGAGTGAAGCGGCCGGGATGACATGTTTATTTTTCAAACACAGTTCTTATATGAAGCAATCTAAAAATCCTCCTATGGCGATTTCAATGCAACTAAAAAAATACATGAACCTGGGGACTGACGCCCTCTACTGAAAGTGACGTCAGACTTCGGTGCTCTATGTCAGAGCGTATATACAGTACTGTTGTAGGTGCATCCAGCCAGAGAAGGCTGTGTCAGCGATACAGTACCAAACAACACAAAGTGTCTTGGGAGAGAAGAGTAAACGCAGAGAGAAGCAGTTATGGCATCAGACCATATTAACACCTGACAGTCTAAAGCACATGGCTCCTCCCATTATTCTATTATGCCGAGCTGTCGTTCAGTGTGTTCATTCGGTTTAAAGGTATTAAACTCATTACCTGCAGGGCTCCCCTTCCTGTACTTGGGCCTCTACGTTTTCATGGCCGATCAACATGCTCACAACGAGTCACATTAAGCGGTTAAAGAGGGATGTTCGCTTCAGAATAGGGACGCTGTAGTTCATGTCGGTTAAAGTACCGACCGAATGAATACGCTAACTTACCAGGTCGCCACCTTTTCAGCTTGAAAACCGACACGGTAAAATAAGCACCGTCAACCAGGCTTGCCGACAGGAATTATGGGCAGGGGGACATTTTATATTCAACAAAAAGCATGACAACGGTTAGCTCTATGGAACCGGCAAATATTTTCCACAATGCACAATCCTTACCTTATTCTGCACATCGTGCAATACATTTTCATGACAGCCTGCCTATCTCCTGTTTCTGTAGCGTGAGGCAGCTTAATGTACAAGTACACCCTCTGGACATGATGTAGTACACCCCCTTGACATGACGCTAGTACGTCGCAGGGACTTACCCCCAATCCAACCCTTGATGCTGAGTGTCAAGCAGGGAGGCACTGGGTCCCATTTTTGGTATGACCCAGCCGGGGATCGAAGCCCAGCCTTCCAGTCTCAGGGCAGACACTCTAAGTTGTTGGGAAGGAGGTTACTGCAGCGTAAACCCATAAGTGAATATACTGTATACTGTACATCCCACTGTGGGATTCCCACACCCAACCCAACCCAACGTGGCACCACTAATAATGCTACGTTTTCCATATTTTCTTAATTAGCCCCACGAGTGAGAATGCAGGGCTCTAAGGATAGAACAGTTGATTGGTTCAAAAGATGTTGGTCCCATTGCATGGGTGTACGGAGCAGCGTAGCCTCTAGGGGCCGCTAGTTGGTCTTTTAACATCGTAGTTTAGCATTTCTCTGTTTGTGGTGTTTTATTTCTCCTCTGTGCTTTGTTCTGCTGTGTGTTGTTTGGTTTATTGCATTACATGTCAGACATGGGCTGTGTCGCCAGCAGTTCCCTATAGTAGTCTCTCTCTCTCTCTCTCTCTCTCTGTCTCTCTCTCTCCATTTCTTTGATAGACGGCCTGAGAGAACAGGGTGTTAAAATGTATACAGCATTCATCTCTGCGTTCACGACTATGTGCGTGCACCCACCCACACACGCGCGCGCACGCGCAAACACTCTCTCTCTCTCTCTCTCTCTCTCTCACAAACACAGCTACTTCATACGATTTATGTCCTAATGTAAAAAAAGGGGAGCGTGAGATGGAAGTAAAGTGAAAAAATGCTATAAACAAAGACATAACATGAACAGAGGCATACACACTGGGACAACAATGGGGCGCGTGCGCGCACATGCACACACGCTAGAGTGACCACAGACTGCGGTAGCTATTGATTAGCTCTTGGAGGAACAAGTGCTCCATAATAAAAGCGGTCTGGTATGACTTCACTGTTTAACTGCTTAGTGCTCAATTAAACAGTCACAATACTATATGCAAGTATGATTCCTTAGCATCCAAGTCAAATTAATCATTCATAGAAAAGAATGAAATTAAGCCACTAATTCACCTTCATAACTGTTTTAACTACTCTAGTAGCACTACTCTAGACTACTCGCACTGCAACACGTTGTAAGCTTGTAGATCTGCACACCCAAGCGCAACCAAACATAAAATGTTCCAGTCTAGTTTTTATTTGTTGACAAAATTGTCAATATATTTAGTCTTAGTTTTAGTCCTCATAGTTCTTATTTTGTTTTTGTTTAGTTTTATATCAGTGAAATAAGGTAGTCGGGCAATACATTTTCATAAGAGCCTGCCTGTGAGCCCCATAGGGCAGGAGCCTATGTCCTGTTTCTCTAGCGTGAGGCAGCTTGATGTACAAGTACACCCTCTGGGCATGATGTACAAGTACACCCTCTGGGCATGATGTACAAGTACACCCTCTGGGCATGATGTACAAGTACACCCTCTGGGCATGATGTACAAGTACACCCCCTTGACATGGCACTAGAATGTTGCAGGGACTTACCCCCAATCCAACCATTGATGGCAACCACACTGGTTATCATGAGACTGTCACAATATGGCCATATATTGACCTGGTGAGAGCAGGAGTGGACCTGGTTAGACGTAGGAGGGGCCCGGACAGGTGTCAACCCACAGAGCCTAGTCCTTCCATGTGCCAGAATGGTACCTCCCAGTCCCGGCAGAGTAGTTCAGGAGGAACGGATTGTGTGGCCCTGGTTTTTCCCTAATGGGACTTATCGAGGGTAGCTACTGGGACGTAAGTCGGGACTTGATCACTCCCGGCTGGGTCACCTGAGTGAGGGGTATGATGTTGCGAGACCCGAAACCCCGATGACCTTGGGATACATCACTGAGGATACGTCCCAGGTGCATCCATTTATGTATGTGTTTTGTTATATGACCTTCCTGTTTTTAATTGACCAAGGCCATAGCGTGTCTTAAGTGTAGAGGGTTTGATATCGTCTTGATCATCATATATAGAGACGGCCATATATGGAGCTTGTCACGAGGCGTGATGGACTGACAAGCATATATGGAGGCCTGAGTGATGGGGCGACGGATGGGTTTTGCAGGTTTTCATAGTATAATATACATAATAGTAATGCTTCTCTCATGCTCGCACACACGCTGGCATGCACGCACGCACGCGCACGCACGCACGCACGCACACACACACACACACACACACACACACACACACACACACACACACACACACACACACACACACACACACACACACACACACACACACACACACACACACACACACACACACACACACACACACACACACACACACACACACACACACACACACACACACACACACACACACACACACACACAAGCAGAGCTCAATCTCCTACTATCACTCTGTCATGCCAATAATAATTCTATGAATGTTTAAAATCTAAATGGGCAGCGTAGCTGTTAATAACACTGCCATTAATAATTAAGAAGGCTCTCTTATTAATAACATGGTGAGACAGACACTCAGATATATGACGCTGCCCACAGCCGCCATGGGGCTGTGTCTTCATCCTTACCAACATTAATATTCACTAAACCTAACTGGGAAACTTTAATTTCTCCCCCCAAAAAATCACCTTAAAAAGGAATGAATAATATATACATGTTATAATATATAATAATATCATAAATATCATAAATTAATTAATTAATAAATGTGACTACATAACCCATTAAACACAGGTTTTATTCCATTGTCTTTCCCTGCGTAATACGCTAAACCCGTAGTTTTATGTGTTTAAGTCGCCGTTTAATTATTAGTGAAAATCTGGCTTTGTCGCGGACATCGTGACGAGGGAGACGCGTTATGATGACGTAGCCGGAAATCGGCCTATCCACTGGCTTGCAAGGGCTTCTGGGAAAATGAGTTCAATGCAAGTGAACAGGGTTTCACCATGAGATCCCTCCGCTATTACCGTTTGTTGTTCTTCCACGGTGGATTCTTTTTCGGATAGGCAACAAGTCATGGGACTATTTTCAGGGGGATTTTCATGGATCAAAGGTGTAAATCCTTCGCCGTACGCTCCAAAGTCCAAAGGTAATTATAAAACACCGGCAGTGACCGTATCTTGTTATATTAGACTATAACGCACGGAATGAGTTAAAGCAGGGGTTCCACAACCTGTGGATTGCCAAATTATTTCACCAGATTTATTTTGTGAATGTGTAATTTTTATTATTATAATTTTATATATTTATTTATTTTTGCAACTGAATGTCTAGAAAATGGAAATTAAGAGTTTACATAGGCCAATGTACAGTACATGCATGAACTTTCCTTAATAATTATATCTGGTTTCAGTATTTATTTATGATGTATTTTCTCTTTTATTAAAGGGCCACTTGCCTGGGGTTTTTGCGAGACATGGCCAAAGGTTAAGAAGTGTACGAATATAATTTAATCTCTGTCTTTATATCGGTTGTTGATATGCATGCTTTAAGTCTGTGGTCGTCTGTGAGTCGATTTATCACGTACAGTACTGTTGATGAAACGTTAGTGTGAAATGTATGACTTCAGGCCAGGTTTGGATAACATGTACGGTGTTGGTCTTTAATGACATGGTCAATAATTAAAAGCCCACGCTGAACATATCATGTTATCCATTACAGACCCCAGCGCTGCATGCTTTCCAAAGCAGGACAGAGTGATTTGTCAAATCCATTAGAAACAACATTAATGTTTGATCACACTCTAACACGACTGACTCTGTGCGTGAGAGAAAGATTGATAGCTATATAGATACATTAGTTATTAGTATTAGTTCATATGAACAAAGCCATGGTCTGTTAAGCCATTAACACCTGAGGCTGATTCTACAAATGCCATTGCCAAGGACCATAAACAATGTATTTAGGACCCCTAAACAATGTATTTAGTTAGGACCCCTAAACAATGTATTAGGACCCCTAAACAATGTATTAGGACCCCTAAACAATGTATTTAGGACCACTAAACAATGTATTTAGGACCCCTAAACAATGTATTTAGCCGCGCATCTGACCCCCATCCGAAAATGTTTTGTGCCAGGGACTCTCAGAGGAGAAGATATGTATTTTCACATGATGTACCAGCTCGGGGCGCTGCGCCAAGTTACTTGTAAATCTGTGAGAACCACTGTTCTCAATCATAAGAGTTTTCAGAAAAATGATGTTCCTATATATACAGTATATAGAGCATAGCAGTGGGCGTGGTTTATTGGAGATTGCATGGGGGATTTACACAAATATTTATATAAATTATTTTAGTCTAAGAATAAGTCTAGAATCAAGCCAACCTGGTGAATCATGATCATAACACCTTTGATTCTGTGAAGAAAGAAAATTTTAAACCATTACACAACATTAAATCTCTATGGGAAAAATTAATAGCCGATCTTTCATTGGGTCCAGAAGCTCAAATCTAAAATGACACAGATGCTTTCCCGGTTGTATTGGGTTAATAGAACGTGAGTCTGAGGGTGTACACATGTAACCAAATGGACCTGTATTTGGTTACACATGTACTCAGTTAGACACAACGCATGAACGCATACGTTAACACTGAGGATTTTACTGTGTATTCATATCTTTGCATACTGTGTGTGTGTGTGTGTGTGTGTGTGTGTGTGTGTGTGTGTGTGTGTGTGTGTGTGTGTGTGTGTGTGTGTGTGTGTGTGTGTGCGTGCGTGCGTGTGAGAGAGAGAGAGAGAGAGAGAGAGAGAAAGCGTTGCCCTTGGTTCTACAGTAAATCACTACAGACTGAGACTGGGAGCACCACAACCACATGGGCCATGGCCAGGGGCTGAATTAGGGGTGGGGGGTGCGGGGGTCCAGAGAGAGACAGAAAGGAAAAATAAATGAAAGTATATGGTGCGGTCATTTGTCAATGCCACCTCCATGGCATGAACACTGGTTGCATTCTCCTTTCATTCTCTTGCGTCCGCTTGTTTAAACAACGCTTTCGCGGTGAATTTCATGTTCCATCCTCATCATCAAGCTCTTTCAGTTTCACTTTCCTGCATACCATCATTTCTGAGTGGTGCAACCACTCCCTTACGGAGCTATGTGTGTGGCTGGCTGGCTGCCTGGGTATGAGCACTATGTGTGTGGCTGGCTGGGTCTGAGCACGAAAACAGCATGGTTGTTTTTCACCACCTGTGCGCAACCTAACACAAACACAAACACAAACACAAACACACACGCACATATTAACTGTATATATGATGATTTCGGGTGTGCCAGTACAGTACAGTGACAGTACAGTGTAGAGGGTACAGTAGAGGGTCCCCCACGCGGTAAAGCTGTAATTTCTCAACCGTTTCGGACACGGGGCGGTACAGTGATAGAGCTCTATCACTGTATCTGATAACTGAGCTACGGAATTCACAGAAGAGAAGGCAGTGTATAACAATGGAAAATTATGGATACACACATGTAATGTAAATCTTGTGCGTGTGTGTGTGTGTGTGTGTGTGTGTGTGTGTGTGCTCGTGCGCACGCACGCACGCACGCACGTAAGACAGAAGCTGAACAAAAGATCCGGACAGTATAAGAGCTCTCTCTCTCTTCTTTTCATCTGAAATAGCTTATTGACATCTCGTCGGGCAGCGAGATGTAAAGTTCATTCAATATGAGCGGAAATTAAATTCCACTGTACTTCACAGCAGCACAGAGACACATGCATGGACCACCAGCAGCCATACCAATACCACTAGCCCATTAAGACCCTTTTACTAAATGTCTTCTTTTTCATGTCAAGGACAGAAGTATCTTTATTTGGCTGCCGACCCCCAACTGAAAATATTTTGTTCCAGGGACCCCCCATAAGCAAAGATTAGAGCAAATCACTGTGAAAGAATATTATATATAATATTATATTCAAAGATTTGCATCACATTTTCACAATTTTGAGTGCCGCGCTACAAGCTTGTATAGATCTGCTATTTTTCAACAGCTAAAGCTTAAAATAATGGTTAAAAAAGCTATGAGGTGACACAGATGTGTCCTCAGGTCTGAATGGGCTATGCAAGAGTGAACGCAGCGCTTTGTGCGTGCGTGCGAGCATGCGTGCGTGTGTGCGTGAGTGTCTGTCTTGTCCACCCTGCTCGTGAATGGAAGGAAGCAGAGAGTTCAAGACGGCAGCCATCGATAGCCTACGCTGTTGAACGTCGACCGGAGCTCGATCGGTCAATGCGAGAGCAAAGTAGCAACGTCCTTTGATTTCCACACAGTCATGATGATAGCCATTTGGAGAATCAATAAAGCTGAAAAGACAAACTGCAATTGGCTCAAAAAGACTTCAGAGATGTCCGTAGTTATAGGCGGCTAATTCACCCGTTTCAAGGAAAGTGGCGGGGGGGGGGGGGGGGGGCAAAGTCATCGTAGTAATTATGGACAATCGATGGGAAACAAACAATGACTGGTTTAAGTGGCTTCAGGGATGCCGACATTATGTAAAGCTAGTTCGTCCTTCTCAATGCCTAAGCTAACGATCAGTGCCCTCATAATTAAATTAGCTCGATTAAGGCGGGGGAGTTTAAACTTTCCACCTCAGGACACAAACCCAATAAATGTAACCTTGACCTGGAAACAAAGCGTATTAAAACCATCCAGCATTCATGGTCAGGCTGGGGAATGGACGGGAACAGAGGCCGGGGTGCTGCTGACTCACAGAGACTGCAGACACTACAACTCTATAGCAGGAAAGGCACAGAAAACATGTAGTGAATAGGCAGTTGCAGTTTTCTTCTAATTCAACCCAACATATGCAGGCCATTTCCACCAGGGGTGAACCGGTTACATTCTTAGTCCATGAGCCAGAGCCCCAAATTGTAAACGTTAATTACGAATTGAGTGTGCAAAACCATAACTATATTAAATTGTTTATAGGATCAATATAAGTAAATGACTAGAAATGCACTCTCTCGAGATGCCAACTTGCGCCTTGCACACAAGTAGGCCATGTATGGCCTACTTGGTACATGCCATGAGGTGCGCTCACCACTGCTGGCACGACTGCTGCTCTGAGTCCTAGAGCTCTCTGCTGCTCTCTGGGTACGACTGCTGCTCTGAGTCCCTATAGAGCAGTCTGGGTACGACTGCTGCTCTGAGTCCCTATAGAGCAGTCCGGGTACGACTGCTGCTCTGAGTCCTAGAGCTCTCTGCTGCTGTCTGGGTACGACTGCTGCTCTGAGTCCCTATAGAGCAGTCTGGGTACGACTGCTGCTCTGAGTCCTAGAGCTCTCTGCTGCTGTCTGGGTACGACTGCTGCTCTGAGTCCCTATAGAGCAGTCTGGGTACGACTGCTGCTCTGAGTCCCTATAGAGCAGTCTGGGTATGACTGCTGCTCTGAGTCCCTATAGAGCAGTCTGGGTATGACTGCTGCTCTGAGTCCCTATAGAGCAGTCTGGGTACGACTGCTGCTCTGAGTCCCTATAGAGCAGTCTGGGTATGACTGCTGCTCTGAGTCCCTATAGAGCAGTCTGGGTACGACTGCTGCTCTGAGTCCCTATAGAGAAGTCTGGGTACGACTGCTGCTCTGAGTCCTAGAGCTCTGTGCTGTCTGTCTGGGTAGGACACCGACATCGTCCAGTATAGGTGCATTTCTCCCACATTCTTTTTCAGTTTCATGCTTCTTTCCATTGCATGTCCCCTATTGCGCCGCTTGACTATTCACACTTCTGTCAGACAAGCAGCACAATCTTTGAGTTTTCACACCGAGGTATTAATGTCTGTTTCCTTATCATATTCTCTCCATTTCACCCAGGCATTACTCTCTTGGTGTCCACAACATAATTCAGCGCTAAGCCTGATTTATACTTCATCATACAGTAATGTCGCACAGGGAAAATAGCCGATCTACAAGCTTGCAATGCGACTGCAACGCACTGTAAGCTTGTAGAGCGGCTATTTTCGCCGTACGATACCATTGTACGACGGAGTATCAGGCATTAATTGTCTCCCCTCCATCTCCCACCCCTCATTGGCCTTTTGACCGTGTTCCCATCTGTATCTCTGGTGCATCTCACTGGCCTTTTGACCGTGTCTCACTCGCTTTACTTTTCACTCTCTCCATCTCTCTCTCATCCTCCTAATCTCCCCATGCTCCCCCTGCTCTCTAATTAGCTGACATGTCCACTAATTAAGTTGGACAACAAAAGATCACTGATGCCGGCAGGTGGGGCGCCGAGAGGAGAGGCATGGCAGCAGAGCGAGAAGAGAGAGAGAGTGGGAGAGAGAGAGTGGGTTGTAGCCGGTGTGTGTGGTAGAGAGAGAGAGAGAGAGAGAGAGAGAGAGAGAGAGAGAGAGAGAGTGGGTTGTAGCCAGTGTGTGTGTGGTAGAGAGAGAAAGAGAGAGAGAGAGAGAGAGAGAGAGAGGGGGTTGTAGCCGGTGTGTGTGTGGTAGAGAGAGAGAGAGAGAGAGAGAGAGAGAGAGAGAGAGAGAGAGAGAGAGAGAGAGTGGGTTGTAGCCGGTGTGTGTGGTAGAATTGGAGCCCCCGTGTGTGGATGTGTGTAACTGTTGTCAAGTAGCTCCCTTCTCCTCTCCACGCTAACAGGAAGTGACACGTGTTTTGAAAGTACTGCCGACAGGAAATGACAACATTGGTTAAGCCATGTCATTAATGTGGAGCGAGTAATTAGAGTTCTATCGACTCCTGTCTCATAATATACAGAATTCACACGAGCTGTCCAAATGTGTGTGTGTGTGCGCGCGCGTATGTGCCTATGAGAGAGAAAAAGAGCAAATTAATTTGCATACCATCATTTAGACAATTATATTAAATGTGAGTTTCTGTATGTATGCGCGTGTATGACTGGGTGTTTGTGTGCGTGTGTCTTGCATAGCATCATTTACACAAGCTCTCTGTGCAGTTGCGTGCGCGCACGTGTGTGTGTGTGCGCGCGTGTGCATGTGCGCGCGTGCGTGCATGTATGTTTGTGCCGACGCGTGCGCGCGTGTGTATGTCTGTGCTTCCACGCGTGCATGAGCTACAGGTGGTAAACTGGCCTGGCGTAAAAATCATTTAGGCAGGCTGTCTGGGCTCAACGCGCAGACTTCCACGGCCACCGTGACACGGCTATTTCACTAATGCTTCTGCCAGCTGCAACGCCCGAGGATGTCATCATCTCTCTCTCTCTCTCCCTCTTTGTTCTTCTCTCGGCCCGTGCATGAAAGCTAAGGAGGAGAGTGCAGTCGCAGTGCGCCAGGGTTTCTGCCCGCTGTTCCCTGCTCCTTTCTCCTTCTTCCTTGCTCACGATGCGTTTTTACAGCCTGGCATTTTCCGGACGTGCGTTATTTGTCTATGGGACCCAACAACTACTACTACGGCGAAGAGGCGATAGTCAAAAAGCGGGTAGAGAAACGTGAAAATATTGTATCTTTTGGACAACATCGTCCGCCGATAGCCAACCAAATTTATGTGTAGCTGCCCACCACACAAAACCATACCGCCAAAATGTGGTTCTTAGTTCCACATGTAATGTTTCTGGACCACAGCAGCGTCATTTACGGTATACTCATTTTACATGCGCTTCAAAGTGAGGACACGGTAATGACAGCGGGAACGCTACGAGCCCAGCGTCTGTTAAAACGTAGGGTCAGAATCAAAAGTTGTCATTAAATGTACCCTCACGCGTGACACGTCACACCATGAATGTTGCTGTGCGTATTGTCTGCTTTGTTTTTGAGCCTTGACCACACGTCCCCCTGTTTTTCTCAACTGTGATGCTTCGCTTTTTGCACACAATAGTGGGTGTTTTGTCATTTGTCTTCGCAGGGGTGGGCAACTTTGATGATGGAAAGGGCCACTATATTCCCACACTCACTCCAGAGGACCACATACTGTATGCACAGTTGCGCACACACAGTCGGGCAGAAACCTCAACGAAAAGAAAAAAAGTAGCAAAGATAGCCGATCTGCAAGCTGGAAACACGCCACACATCCTTTTTTATCCTGATTTTTTTTTATTGGAATCCTGAAAAGTAAAATTTGTATTGAATTTCAAATGCGTTTATAGTTTAGTTTAGTTTTATAGTTTAAAACACGGAGCCCGCCGGAAACGGCGAACACAGAGGGTTAAATTAGTACCCTAGCCCGCCAAACACGAGACTCTCGTGTTCCAGGGTTTACATTCTTTAATCCATGTTTGGATCCGATTGTATCGTTAGCCACCGATCGCTAACACAACAACACCAAGTAGGACAGTGGCCATTTTGAAAATGTGTGCGCATCCACTTCCATTCTAAGCCCTGCATTCAAAGCCCTGTATCTCAGAAACGACATTTAGGAGCAGTTTCTGGCCCAGACAAGCGTTATCAACGGCCTGTAGCAGGCGCTGTGATACTCGCGGTCGGGTTTTTCCACCACCGACCGAGAGAACAACAACCGGTCTAGACACTACACACAGCAGTTTGTCACTGTAACATGTGATTACGGCTCTTCAAAGTAGGTGTTATGCGCGATAAAACCCTGGCAGTGCGCTATTAATTAATGACGGCGGATTAAGTGTTAACAAATTAAACGGGTTTGCACGTTTGGAATTCTAAGAGCTGAAATCAATAATATATCAGTATTCTGATATTAATTAAAACACATTGACTGCCACGATTGTTTCAGTCTCTGTCCATTCATGTGCCATGGGTATTTTAAAGTGAGGTGCCGTATTCAAGAGACAACAATTACCCCAGGCATTAACTGGAAGTTAGCTCACGGATAAGCAATCCTTTTTTTTTATATATATAATTTTTATCCCACGATTTTGTAACCCATTTTTCACCCCTGTGTCAATTATCTAATGTGATCCTGGGCTCTACACACCCTCCGCCAACCTAGTCCCCATATATGGGGGACATGGGGAGAGCAACGGACTTGAACTCATGCTTACGGATAAGCAATCCTATCACGGGAGGATCGTGGACCACCCGAGGCATGATATATTTTTTTTTACCGCGAACAAGTACACGACCGTCGTAAATAAAGCTCGTTTTGATTAGAATCTGAATTTGGGATTAGAATCCGAGATAAAAGGGTGTTAAGATTTCGGCTATTGTTCAAGACAACGAGGGGGGAACCTTTTTACTGACAGACCAACCATTTCCGGGTTATCTCCTAGACATGGGCCACATGGTCTACAGTACCCTCCCTACCCTGGAAAAAAGGAGGTAAGCCACGCTGTAATTCAATTCAAAGGGGGGTGCATACATTGGTTAGACATACCAACAGTCCGACAGGCATAAATTCGACAACACCGTCAACATGCGCGGCCAGTTATAACTAACCCGTGACAGGTTAAATCTCTCCGTGGCTTCTGACATGCATGGCAGGTTACAACGAACCTGTGGCAGGTTAAAACTAACCTGCGGCTTAGTTTGAGGTTAGGTTTAGGGTTGGGTTTTGGGTATAGGGTGTCGGACTCATGACTGTTAGTACGTTGGACCAAACACATACACCATTTAATGTTCAAACTGTTCTGCGTTCCCCAACGCAATACTGTATACAAGTGTCAGGACACAAACATTACTGAAGTAGTCACAAAGTGGTTAGAGAGGGCTCCACAGGTTAAGGTTCGGGAGTTGTCTACAGTAATGCCTGCAACCCCTAGACAATGTATTAGATGTCACAGTGACACACAAACATTTTCTCTAACGTTATCATTTGAAAACACATCAATCGCCTTCTGTTTGCGAAATGATGAAGAAAGTCCTGAGGCACACATGAACAAAGAAACAAACCACCGTGCCAACTGGGATTTACGACCAGCATAAAACACATGCAGCTATTCATACCTGTTGCTTAGCTACAAGATGCTACTCTGAACTTGGCGTGTGTGTGGCGCGCGTGCGTGTGTGGCGCACATGTGTGTGGCGCACGTGCGCTTTCACTCCGTGCATGCTCTCATAAGTGCCGGCGGATGTGCTTTGCATGGTCTTTATTTTCTCCCTGAATGAGAACTTCTCGTACAAATACGAGAGACTCGGAAATCGAGGGGGGAGATGCAGAGAGAGAGAACCACGAGTGGTACTTGAGTGCTGTTCATTATTAGCCAGGGCTGAGTCGCACGCTGAGAGTCTCTGGGAAAACACACAGGTCCTTTCTGCTCCGCGCAGCATCCTCAACCCCTCCCCCTCAGCTCCTCACCTCACCCATAGTGCTTTTACTCTCCTCTCCATCGCTCTCCATCCCACTCCACCTTTCTTTGTTCATGTCTTCACCTCTTCAAGCCCTATACTCCCCTCTTGGCTCGGCCTTGTTTGTTCGCGTTTCAGTTTTTCTCCGTCTATACATGGCCGTCTTTCGCTCCAGCTCTCCCTCCTCTAGCCCCAGCGCCTCGTCTCTTCTCTCCCCATTCTTTCCCAGCTTTGTTCATCTCAGTTCAGCCTGGGTTCAGCCATTATTGCCATCTCCATGCCTGTTCTTTCATTCTTTACCTCCGGTCTCTTTCAATTATATTGATTTTTTTGGGTAGATAGACAGGAAATGGGGAGAGAGAGAAGGGGAGTGACACGCAGCGAAGCTCGTCGGGATGGGGATTTTAACCTGCGTCACGCTGTCAGGATGCATTGCAGCGTGGGTGCCCAGAGACCAGCTGTCCGGGCCTTTTTTCTACTTTTTTTTCAGCAATTATGATTCTTAATTTGTAACCTTTTTTCTCCCCAATTTAAGCCAATTAATTGAGTGTGTTAATTAAGTGTTGTGCCTGCTGTTGTATCTTACTGGCTGAACTGCAAGTGGACGTAGAGACTCCGTCACTCTCCTTTCACCTAACACTATAGATACTGTATGGACGTAGAGACTCTGTCACTCTCCTCCCAACACTATAGATACTGTATGGACGTAGAGACTCTGTCACTCTCCTCCCAACACTATAGGTACTGTATGGACGTAGAGACTCTGTCACTCTCCTCCCAACACTATAGATACTGTATGGACGTAGAGACTCTGTCACTCTCCTCCCAACACTATAGATACTGTATGGATGTAGAGACTCTGTCACTCTCCTCCCACCCTACACTATAGATACTGTATGGACGTAGAGACTCTGTCACTCTCCTCCCACCCTACACTATAGATACTGTATGGACGTAGAGACTCTGTCACTCTCCTCCCACCCTACACTATAGATACTGTATGGACGTAGAGACTCTGTCACTCTCCTCCCAACACTATAGGTACTGTATGGACGTAGAGACTCTGTCACTCTCCTCCCAACACTATAGGTACTGCATGGACGTAGAGACTCTGTCACTCTCCTCCCAACACTATAGGTACTGTATGGACGTAGAGACTCTGTCACTCTCCTCCCAACACTATAGGTACTGCATGGACGTAGAGACTCTGTCACTCTCCTCCCAACACTATAGATACTGCATGGACGTAGAGACTCCATCACTCTCCTCCCAACACTATAGGTACTGCATGGACGTAGAGACTATGTCACTCTCCTCCCAACACTATAGGTACTGCATGGACGTAGAGACTCTGTCACTCTCCTCCCAACACTATAGGTACTGCATGGACGTAGAGACTGTCACTCTCCTCCCAACACTATAGGTACTGCATGGACGTAGAGACTGTCACTCTCCTCCCAACACTATAGGTACTGCATGGACGTAGAGACTCTGTCACTCTCCTCCCAACACTAAAGGTACTGCATGGACGTAGAAACTCCATCACTCTCCTCCCACCCAACACTATAGGTACTGCATGGACGTAGAGACTCCATCACTCTCCTCCCACCCAACACTAGGTAGGTATAGGAGTACAACATGTCAACCTGCCCACACGGCTATCTGGCGATGCTCAATTTTTTTTTTACGTTTTCCAAAATTTTCAGAAATCGTCGATCTACAAGCTCACGTGTTTGAAGATGTTATGGTAATTTTGGAGGGATAGACATCAGAGTCAAAAATCTCTATTTGAAAATGTCTCTATCCTCGAAGCCTCTAAGGTGATCTGTCAACCATACTGAATGCATGGATACATTTGACTTGGGCCTATTTTATTTTGAAAAAACACTCATAGTACACGATATTACCACGATATGTTTTCATGCGTTTTTTATGGTTATGTTTCAAGTTACTTAACAAATGAGTAACAGACAATTTAGACCAAAATAAATATTTTGGCGAACGAAACCGCTGTTCTACAGAAATATAAATGAATATCCCCACCACTAAGGTTGAGCCCATCGTCTGACTAAGAATCGGCGATTGACGATGTATTCGTGTCATAAAAGTAAAGTGAGAACAGCTCACTGCAGGTCGCAAAAAAGCCAGATCTACAAGCTCTCAAAGCGCCGCGTCCTGCCTGTTTTTGCAGCTCTGTTCGCTACGCGCTGAGAGCTTGTAGATCCGTCTGTTTTTGCAGCACAACTGCGCAGCCAGGGTAACAAAATAGGTTTAGATGAAGTGAAGTTGGAACGGACAAGCAGCTGCAAGCTAAGCTAACATCACAACCACTGGCTGGTGACAGTGTTATTTGTCGCAGGCAGCAAGATGTAGCCTGCCTGCCCTAGTAACTTCTCTTGGAGAAGTCTTGCCTCCCCTCTCCTGGCTCTCAAGGCGCCGCGTCCTGCCTGTTTCTGCAGCACCGTTCGCTACGCGTTGAGAGCTTGTAGATCTGTCTATTTTTGCAGCGCTGGTGTCGGGGTTCATTCACGTTAAAAAAATATAACTTGGATTACAGGCGGAGATGAAGTTCAGTGGGTTGAATCAGTAGCTACACGCTAAACTAAGCTAGCTTAGCGCTTAGCTTAGCGCTTAGCTACACGCTAAACTAAGCGCTAAGCTAAGCGCTAAGCTAGCTTAGTTTAGCGTGTAGCTACTGATTCAACCCACTGAACTAACACTACCCCCCCCCCCCCCCCCCCCCCCCCCGACTTCATTCTGTTGTGACTGTATATTATTAAACTGCATGGGTCTGGACTCCGGAGCGTAAACAACATTTACAAAATTTTACAGTACAGTAACAGTAGCCTTCCTCGGCTCGGTCCCTCGGCTCACACTGTGAGTCAGTGTCACTGAGAGCAACTGAGCATCACGGCTGCGGGGACTACTTTCCTGGCCCAAATTGATTCACATTCACACTTTACAGGTAAAAAATCGTCCCGAAAAATCGCTTAATAAAAATATTCGGCGATTGGATTTGTATATTCGCGATTGACGATGTATTTGTATCTTCACCCAACCCTACCCACCACCACACATAGCACACCCCCCGCCTCCCCCCCACACCACTCATACGAACCCCCCACCAGTCCACCACTCATACCACCCCCACGCCCCTAACCCTAATTACCTGCTACGAGAGACTCTGATGGAGAGCACAGCACTTAGGGAGACCAGGTTGGCACCCACTAAAAGCTCCCTACACAGTATGTGGTGTGTGTGTGTGTGTGTGTGTGTGCACGCGCATGTGTGCGTGCGAGAGAGAGAGAAGAAAGTGTGTAAGGAGAGAGTGAATAGTACATGCATTTGTGTCTGTATCACAGCCTGCACGTTTCTGTGTGTGTGCGACGTGTGTGCATGCGTGAGTGCTTGTGTGAGTGCATGTATGCGTGCGTGATTAATTAACAGGCAAAGAGGAGAAAAAACACCACCTCTCTCCAGTGACCAACCAAGCAGTGCTAAAAGCTCTCTCTCTCTCTCTCTCTCTCTGTATCTCTGTCTGTATCTCTCTCTCCCTCTCTCTCTCTCTCTCTCTACCCCCACCCCTCTCTTTACGTGACAGGACCACCCGAGGGGGAAGACAAAAGTATACCGGCATAATGAGGGAAGAATAAAGTAAACCTGACAGACAAAGACACACACACAGACATTTGAGCGTGTGCGTGTCTATGTGGTTTGTGTGGTCTGTACATTCTGTCGTTTTAGGCCCGTCAACATTGTTCAGTGGAACGAGTTTAGACGGAAACATAATGAATGACCAAAGAAACCAATGAAGTGACGCTCCTGTTCAACGATGATGTATTGCCCAAAAGTATGCCAAAGAAGTGTGGAGGGAGTTGGGTTGTTCCACAAGGTCATTCTTCCTCTGAACCATCTAGTGAGCGGTGCAACAGTTAACACCCCGAACGCCCGGGGTTATTTAATCCATTAAAGGAGATTTCCATGCTAGAAGGCTTTCTTATATTTATTTGTAGTTGTTACAAAGAGGTCCAGGTGTTATTTTGTGCAAAAGCGCATTGTTGGCTATTTCCCCTACCATAAGCCCTCAATGAATTGAATTGAATTGCATTGAATTGGGCATTGGGTTGTTGTGTTAATTCACTTATTTTTGTATATATCCTCTCTTCATAATGTAAATAGTATCCCAAACGGCACACTTTACTACATATTTTGAATTAGCACAAAAACCCAAACCCCATGAGGGCTTATACTAGGGGAAATAGCCAATAATACACTGTTACATAATCAGGGATTATATATATTTATGAGATGATAACATGATGATTGTATTTATATATATATATATTTATAATATATCATGAATAGGTTACATTATACAGAGTGCTGATCAACACTTTCAGCCACAGGTCTGGTCTGCTGTGGTGCGTGGAGGCGGAGAAGCATCAACCTCCTTTCTGTCTGCCCACCCCCTCGTCACCAGGAGCCAATCCACGCTCAGAGGACCAGCCTGTGAAGAGTACTTAGCAGCAGCTGTGATGTGCAATCATTGGCAGACGGCAGTGTCTCTCAGTCACCCCATACTGAGAGCACACTGTCCGTTGGAGCTAGTTAAAAGCTCAAAGTCACAAAACTGTACAAGCGTAGGCCAGGGGCTAGACCTGTGTGGAGCCCCCTGAGCTGATTCTGTGTTTCTGTGTTACAATTACAACTGATTATAATTATATATATATATATATATATATATGTAGAGATATATAATATATAATGTATAATATAGACATGGCGTATGGGAGCGTACTTTTTGTAAATCTTTGTTAGGCAGTAGTTAGTGTAGACAGTTTAGATAGTTTGAATTTGTGTAACATTTCATTTCATTTATTGGTTAGAGTTAGGTAAGAGGGTCTTGTGATACTGTAGAATAGGGTCAGATAGTTTTGATGGTTTATTTGAGTTGCCTGTCTTTTGTTTTGTATTTGAAGTTGTAATTCTTTATTGTTTATTATTAAACTTTATCATACTAATGTTGAATAAACAACAATTATCATGCCAGCCGTGTTGCATCCTCTTCTTATACCCCTAGACATACAAAGGGAATGTAACATGCACTTTTGCACAAAATAACACCTGGACCTCTTTGGTGGGGACGTAACAACTACAGTACAAATAAAGGTAAGAAAGCCTTCTAGCATGTTATCCCGGATGTGGCTGAAGCAGCTAGATGTAGCCAAAACACTCAACACAGAGGCGATCAACAACAACGGGAAGTATGATTAATTATACCGCGACTAGCGACACATAACACAACACATGATCTTTGCTTAGAATTGGACGGAATGATTTAGATCAAGTTTTAAGATCTCGTTGGCTGAACATGGGGGAAACATTTTCGATGATGTCTCACTGTTGAGCAACAGACGCTCCCAGCCTGTGGAGCGATGCGATCGGTTTTGCTATCAATAATCTCCGTCCTTTTGATCAATCTTCTTCAAAAATGTTGTATGCTTTATTGAAAAATCATTAAAAAACTTTGATGACAAAAAATATATATCAAATTTTATAATTTAAGGGGGGATACATTTCCACTTGTTTTTTCATATTTTGAGGGGTACAGGCTTTAGTTCAGACACTGTTATTGGTACTGTGTACCCCATAGCAATAATTTGATTGCCTGAGCACGGATTATGTACCACGGAATTGAGGATAAAAAGTGAGGACAGAAAAGTGAGGACGGCAATTGTGATTGGCCGGAATGTGTGATGATAAGAGCGCCCCTCACTTCACACGAGAGTGATTCTTTTTTAAATACTGCAGAATAAATGGACCCTAAACTCAAATAGGGCTGCAGAGGTTAGTCACTTTCAATCTGGCATCACCTGCAATTAATTGATTATTTTATTATCCCTTTTATTTCCATCCAAAAACCAAAAATATGAGATCTACAAGCTAGGCTATAGCTAGCTGCGTACAATGTTGTTGTACGATGAAGTACGGTTAGTCGAGTAGTCAATGAAACTAACTAAATAAAATCATTAAATTCATTCACATTGATTCTTTGAAAGGTAACAAAACTATCGAAAACACCTCTCGGTTATACGATGCATCAATATACATGCAAAGTAATCGATAGATCGATCAAGAATAATTGATGGTAGCAGCCCTACACCCTGCTCCTTCATGCCCGTCTGTCTGTCTTTGAATACTGGCATTCAAAGCAACCAAAGGTATGGCAGCCCCATATCTTGCACGTCTGATCGAACCCTACAAACCCTCCTGCACACTCAGATCAGCCAACGCAGGGAAGCTGGAAGTACCTTCACTAAAAACGCTGGGAGAACGCTCCACACGCCCGAAACTCTTCTCCCTTCTGGCTCCAAAACTGTGGAATGCACTTCCCATTACAATCAGAACTGCAGACTCACTCCCAATCTTCCTCCGTGGTCTGAAACCCCACCTCTTCAGACTCCATCTTGGCCCGTAGCACTTGCTGTAGCACTCGCCCTAGCCCAATAACCTTAAAGGCGAATGCAAAGGCTCAACTTAAGTAACTTACCGTAGATAGCATTTTATGTAGACATAGCATAGCACTATATAGTAGGCCTTTATGCATCATTATATATGAGTGCCCCAAGGCTGCTGTCTCAGTCCTCTGCTGTACAGCTTGTTTACATTTGATTGTGTCGCCAGATATGAGAATAACATCATAATTAAATTTGCAGATGATACCACAGTGATCGGACTAATAACCTACGGTGATGAGAGGGCCTATAGGAGGGAGATAGAAGATCTAACTCTATGGTGCGATAACAACAACCTCTCACTTAACACCAATAAGACCAAAGAAAGCATTGTAGACTTTAGGAAGTCCAAAGGTATCCACACCCCCATTTCCATCAAAGGGTCATCTGTCGACATAGTTGATAACTTTAAATTCCTGGGCATACATATCACAGACACATTCACATGGTCACTCAACAATGAGTACATCCTCAAGAAGGCGCAGCAACGACTGTACTTTCTGAGGCGCCTTAAAAGATTTGGCTTAAGTACAAAAGGACTAGTGAACTTTTATCGCTGTATAATTTAAAGTGTCTTAACTGGCTGTATCACAGTGTGGTATGGTAACACGACCGCTCAGGATTGCAATAGGTTGCAGAGGACCATTAAAACAGCAGCTAAAATCATCGGCACTACAGAATTACCCAGTCTCCATAACATCTACACCACTCGCTGTAAGAAAAAAGCCCATAACATCATGGAAGACACCAGCCACCCCGCAAATACCCTGTTCAAACTACTCCCTTCCAAAAAACGCTACCAGAGCATCAAATCTCGTACCACCCGTCTCAGTAACAGTTTTTACCCCCAGGCAGTCAGGCTGCTGAACAGCTGACCTTGAACTGTATTGCACTTCACTTCACTTGCACTTTTCTTTTCCTGTTTTTTTGTCTTTTCTTGCACTATAGATGTTTGTTTATGTCCTGTGTATGTAAGACTGAGAGTGCTCTGAGCAAAATAATTTTCATTGTATGTATACTCTGTATCTATACAAATGACAAATGAACCTGAACCTGATGTATTGATATATCATTATATAGGCTAGATATATTCCACTGTTATGTTCGTAGCTTACGTATGATTCATGATAATATAGTCTTAATGTACATTGCATCGCCATGTTTTGTTGTTTTGTAAATCGCTCTGGATTAAGTGCCTAAATTCTAAGTCAGTCTGTCTCTCTCTCTCTCTCTCTCTCTCTCAGGGTTTACAGACCCTATTATCCTACCACTCTCGCCCTCCTGCCCTTGTCACTGCTTCCCTTTCATCCTCCCTCCCTCTCTCTCTCCTATGTCTTTTCAAACCCCTAGTATAGTCTCTCTCTCCCTCCCCCCTCCTCCACGCTGATTGTTTTCTAATTGGTGGAGAGTGGTTGTTATAGTAACCCAAAAAAGGGGGAGAGAGAGAGAGAGAGAGAGAGAGAGAGAGACAGAGAGAGAGACAGAGAGAGAGAGCGAGAGAGAGACTGTGTGGTCTTGTGGAGTGGGAACCACTCAAGCAGACCGAGGACAGTGCACTTGTCCGAGACCTGGGTGGCCACTTCATAAAATGTACCCTCCGTGTGTGCCTGTGTGTATCTGGAGCCTTACATGGCACTGAGTTCATGTGTGTGTGTGTGTGTGTGTGTGTAAAGGGGTTAGGTACAAGGACTTCCACTATACACACAGGGATGTTCTAAGAGTACCTCTGGGTTTTTTGTCCTCTCTCTCTCTATCTCTCTGTACAGTACACACACACACACGCACACAACGACGCACACACGCGCGCCCTATGTATATCATCTCAGGCTCTCAGATGAAAGAGACAGAGGAGAAGATGAAGAGAAGAAAGGGAGACTAAGAGAGACTAGTAATTAAAGGCAGTGTCCTAATGTGCTATGTGTGTGTGTGTGTGTGTGACATGAGAAAGAGAGACAAATACACGCCATATCCGCCGCATAGCTGTGCATTCATGCGTACACGTGTGTGTGTGTGTGTGTGTGTGTGTGTGTATCTGTGTATGTGTGTGTGTGTGTGTGTGCGTGCGTGCGTGTGTGTACGTGCATGCGTGTGTGCGTGCGTGTGTTTAATGACACTGTATTAAAGTCCATCATGCGTATACAGAATGGAGCTGGTGTGCCCTTTAGAATTAAAGGCGGGCTGGCTGGTTCAGACGCAGACAGTGTGAAGTATTAATTGTCTGTCTGGTTAAATAACAGCCCTTCCTTAATAGGCCCTTTTAATGCTAACCATGGAGAGAGATAAATCACAGCACCCCCACAAAGGCACGCACGCGTGCGCACAGGCAGACACACACACACACACACACACACACACACACACACACACACACACGTATCTACAGTATACAGTTACTCTGGAAGCTCATGCAGTCAAATGGAATGATCAACTCTTTAACACTGAGGATGAATAATTCACCTGTTTAAAGTCTTCCTATGATGACTGCGTGGCAACGTTTCCATAGACCTTCTGCAAAGCCTCGCAGACATCTGCTGTCACTTGCAACTCGACGGGAGCACGCACGCACGCACGGATCAACAGGCCTCGTGTGCTTCTAATATTCTGCTTAAAAAATGTTTTTTTTGCCCGCATTTTTCTGGAGGGTCTAATTGAAGGAAAGATGAGCTCAGTTCGTGGCTCCCCCAGGTTGGCAGAGGGAGAGTATAGAGCCCAGGATTACAGTTTAGGCAATTGACATCGGGTGAAGAAAAACAAAGTGTTGTGGTTGTGATAAATATTTGAATGAATAAATAAACCATGCCATAACCTTCTGCTATAGAATTCCAGCCCGGCGTGGGAGGGGTTCAGTCAGCATGTGCTGTATGTTCACTGTACGTACAGTAACCCCCTACTGGTTTAGGATGTGCTCTGTTGTTGTGCCATAAGCCATATCATTTATTGCACACACCTCAACGGACACCGTCTATATGTATGAGGTCTTATATTGGGCCTGAGTGTTTGTGTTGTGGGGCCAAAAGAGAAAACTGTTCATAAGGGTGCGCACGTGTGTGTGTGTGTGTGTGTGTGTGTGTGTGTGTGTGTGTGTGTGTGTGTGTGTGTCTGTTTGAGCGGCTAAATGTGTTTGTCGATGCATCCTCCATTTTCCATTTATGAAAAAGGGAGCCAAGATCCCAATGGATATACCCAGATAATATGCCTTACCATATTTCATATTATTCGTGTGTGTATGCATCTGTCTGTGTCATGCACGAGTGTGTGGTTTTCTGTGTGTGTGTGTGTGTGTGTGTGTGTGTGTGTGTGTGTGTGTGTGTGTGTGTGCGAGCGAGCGAGCGAGAGAGAAAGAGAGAGAGAGAGAGTCTGGCTTCACTGAGGTTCTGATGGAACGGAGTCCTTAGCGATTTGTTTATCTTCGTCTAACACATACATACACACACGCACGTATGCATGCACGAACGCACGCACGCATGCACACAACTAACACAACTTCTCCCTTCGGCACCATCGATTACCATCAGCCAATGGATGAGCTTCCTCCCATCTGCATCATCAAGTTTCAGGAAGTGATGATGAATGAATTAGTCTACCAGGAGAATAAATTCTGTGCCTGCGTGTGTGTGCACATTCTCTCTCACACACACTGTATGTATACACATGCTACAAAATTGAGAAACGGAGATAGGCAGGTTATTGCGTGTCTAATGATCATAACATCCTGATGAAAATATTTCAGAAGAAGAAGAAATAAAGGTTGTTGTTACTTATGTTGTTACTTATGTGTAGCCTATGGACAATCAAAATATGTTGAAAATATTACATTTTGATGATTGACTATCCAGACAATGAAAACATGGCACTTCATGTCACAAAGGTTGCCGAGCCCATGGTATACAGTATTATGTTACAGTATTATTACAGTAACCTTATTACAGTAACAGTATTATTGTTGTACAGTAGGCCTACATGTCAGAAACCGGTACAAGTGAGCAAAGCAAAACCCTCAGATGGAGACTAAACGCCAATGGGAAATAAACAGTGACACATATTCTACCAAACACACATTTCCATCTACTGTGTATGCTTCAACACATTGTTCCAACCACGCATTGCGATTAGTCTAGAGACATTTGGAGCCATGCCAATAATCACAACACAATAACGGCTATAAATTGTGGACCAGTCCAGCTGGAATTAAGCTGCCTAATGGTAAACAACAGGACACTATTAGCTAAATTGAACACAATGCTACTGCACGTTTCCTTGTAATTGTCTCATGTTTTGTGTTTGAATGTCGACTTGTTTTTCTGCACGCTTACGGGCTCAAGAATTATGCGCTGTATCTGCGAGGTGCAATAAAGTCAACGGTGCTTCCACCTATACGCATATGTATAAATATACTATTATAACATGCACAGTAGTCTGTTCTATCTAGGTTATGGGTATAACATGTACAGCAGTCGTACACACATGCATAAGATATGACATAGAAACAGTATTCATATATACAGTAGATGATGGATATTAAAAGTTGGGAATGTGCATTTGGTTAACTTAAAAAATCGTGAATTCCTCCCTGAAGAAAAATTAAACCACTAATTAAATACCTTCAGTCTCAAGAAAAGAAAAGCACAATGATGTTAGGACTGGGAACTGATTTAGACGATTTTAGGAGATTATACTAGTGTAGACAGGGCTGTGGTTGAGCTCCAACATGAGAATGAAACATGTGGACATACCATAACATGGAAAGACATTGCTCAAATGCCGTGCTTTAGCGAGCAACAAAACTGACACCAAACAAGAGGCTTTACTCAAATAAAAACATGTAATCCTGAGACTGTGCTTCCATTTATCCCCCCCCCCCCCCCCCTTTACTGGAAGATATACATGGGATATACATTACCCACTTATATAGGTCACAGAAGCTGACACCAACATGATCATCAATCACAATGTGTTTAAACATGTTTTAACCCTAACTGTAGATTGGCTATTTCCGGTGAAGAAATGTAGTGTAGAGGGGGAAACAGAGGGGGCCTCGCATAGAACCCTGGAGTACTCCGGTCAACTAAGTAGCCTATAAAAGGCTTAAGTGGTTAGCGCATTATAATTAATCAATGAATTTTAACAAGATAGATCTCAAGCAACACATAGTGTCCACAAACAGCTCTATGCACAGCTCTATGCATCCACCATCAAATAGGTGTGTGTGTGCGTGCGTGCGCACGAACATGTGCGCCTCTAGATATATTCAGAAATACCTGACCTGTGACTGACATTATCCGATGTCTGTGTGTCTCAGCTTTGATTGGAAGCTGAGAGGTACACACTGAGCCCTGAGGTGATTGTCTTTTATGCTGGGATACAGCCACACAGTCACACGCTTGCCCACGCACGTACATGGAAACGGGAACTTACACATGCGTGGGTGGGCAGCCATGCACGCACACTCACACAAGCCACACGTGCACGCGCACACGGATAAACTCACGTACCCAGTAAAATTATCATTGTTAATTTATCCATTTGTACATACTGTACTCTGAGTTAAATCAACACCAAATATTTTGCAGTGTATACACAGACACAAACAGAAGCGTCTACACACACTTTTGCACACATGCACACACGGCACACACACTACACTCTTGCCTGTTGGCAGATAGAGGGCAGAGGGAAGGTGAAACCTGATTTAGACAGTAGAGAGAAATATGAGAGCGTCAGCAACATACTATCACACTACATATGAGAGAGAGAGAGAGAGAGAGAGAGAGAGAGAGAGACAGAGAGCGATGGAGGAACGGATGAGAGGAAGACAGAGGTATAGGAGGATAAGCGTAGCGGACAGGATGAGGAATAGGAGTCAAACTCGGAAGGATACAAGGCGGAAAGAACTGAAACGAGGGCTGATGAGGAGGGAGAAGAGGAGAGGAGAGATATTGGTTTGAATGACAGGAGAAAGGGAGCAGAGCAGAGCAGAGCAGAGCAGAGCAGAGCAGAGCAGAGTAGAGTAGAGTAGAGTAGAGTAGAGTAGAGTAGAGTAGAGTAGAGTAGAGTAGAGTAGAGTAGAGTAGAGTAGAGTAGAGTAGAGTAGAGCAGAGTAGAGTAGAGTAGAGCAGAGCAGAGCAGAGCAGAGCAGAGCAGAGTAGAGTAGAGCAGAGCAGAGTACAGAACAGGTGTCTTGCCTCTCGTTTCCTGCAGGGGGTACGGGTGGAGAAGCGGCTCCGGGTCCTCTCGGCTTGTTGACCTTGGCGTAGAGACCGTCGAGAGGGTCACCGTCGGGCTCACCGCCGGGCTCACCGCCGTGACCAGGGAAGGCGGACGAGTTCTGGGGCGAGGGCGTGCGGACGTGTGCGTGGTGGTGGACGTGCTGGTGAGCGGCGCCGTAAGGCGGCGACTGAGGTATGTGAGGCTGGGCGGAGGAGGAGGTCGCGGCATCGCGCTCCCTGAAGTTGTGTATGCGGGCGTAGTTGGGGTCGGCGTCGTCGTCCTCCACATCGGCATACGGGCCTCGGGTCTGTCGCTCTCGCAGCTCCGTGTGTTTGGCCTCGATCCTGACGCACACACACGCACACACACACACACACACACACACACACACACAAACACACACACAGACACAAGGAAACTAGACTTTATGCGAGTCAGGTGTCAACAATACCAGCCTCACGTAGCAAAAGTAATATCACTATAAAGGCAGATGAAGGCTGGCTACGCGAGGCTACATCAGTGCTGTATGCCATACATGGACAAATTGTGTCCGCGGCAATACTTGTCTTGTCTTGTCCGTGGCTAATTCTCCGTTTCGTTTTTAGAGATTGTACAAATGGAATTTGCGGCAGACCTGTTCTGACATTCTGACCTCATCAAACCCTATGTACACACTCCATATACAGTCAGTACATAATTAATTCCATATGTTGATCTGACCCGCCATGCCAAAGCGCCAGCCCAGCAGTCTGCCGTCACCCAGGTGGATGCGTGCACGCTTCTCGCCCTTTAGGGCGAGGTCGCGTCGTCATACTGGTAATAACACACTTTCTTCAAAAAGCACTTACGGTATGTAGAGTAAAAATAAATAAAAGTGCATTGTTGCCTGAGAACATCATCAGGTTCTTAAGGGTATTTGTAGTGATCTCTGAGGGAACATTACTTTCCTGAAAATACACATTAACAGGTTCCGTCCATCCGACGTGTCCACACGTCCTAGGGAATCCAACCAACGGGTTGCAATGACGTGTGTACACGTCTATAGCGCATCTCCAATGATATCAAGGTTTTTTCCGGATTGTTTCTGGGGGGGGGGGGGGGGGGGGGGGGGGGTTCAGAGTAAAAGCGAGCCCCAGAGCTCCTATTTTGAAGGAATCCCGGGACTGATTAACATTGGCATGAGTCCAACGTACACTGATGATATATTGCTGTCAAACAAGTCTATAAGCTATCTATATATACGATATATGATTTGATATACGTAGCACTTTATTGTCAGTTTTCCCTGCAATATGTCTTGCGACCCAGTGGCCTTGTATGCAACACATATACACACATTTCACATAACACAGAACGCAGAAGACAGAAAAGAAAATTGCATACATAAAAACATAAAGGCAAGAGCAATGTCCACAGCTCAGTCTAGTTCGCGAACAAGTCTTTCCTACACTGCCCCGGGTAGCTCCCCCCCTACCCGTTCACACACACGTCACAGCATGACTTGTGTGTGTGTGTGCGTGTGTGTGTGTGTGTGTGTGTGTGTGTGTGTGCTTTGCTCCGTGGTGGGAAATATTGCTCGGTGTGGGGGTAATAATTTACTATTCTATCGGGTTGCAACTCGGACGGGGCTTAGTCAGCTCTATCGAACTTCGCAACCCTCGTGTCTCAGCCTGATGGCCTCAGAAGTCTAATATCTCCCTCTGTCTATAGGGATATCCCTCTGGTCTAGTGGTTAAGATATTGGACCTTCATGTGGGAGACCCGAGTTCGAATAAGATTCGGAAGAGACTCTAGTCCTGACCAAAATCCTGATCAAGCCTCAAACTCAACTGATGGACAAAGGACCTCTTCAGTCTGACCATATTCTTATTGTATGCTGGAACACCATATTCCTAAAGGCAGCAACCATACTCTCCAAACAAAACATGTCTAGGATTTTGAAGTTTAAGGGGCCTTGCATATTTAAGTTGGTACAATTCGGACATCTACATACCCGTAGATTTGCTGATTCCAGGCAGGTAAACAACCGTACTCACCCGTAAATTTACTGGATTTACATGGCCTCTATATTTAGTATATCTGCCGGTGATCCTTGTTTTTTGCGCAGTGGTAATTGCTATAGGAAGGCTCAATGCTGAGGATGAATTCCTCCATGGGGATCAATACGTATAACTCAAGAGAGAGTCAGAGGGAGTATGTCATCGTATTGATTTGAATGTATACCCAAATTGAATATGTAACCGTAGCCTCATTGGTTGGGAGAACAACAGTGATGAGTTATGACTATAATAGGTCTATAGGCACTCTGGCAGGTCTCGCTAATTTCAGCACACAGCGAGCCATCGTGAAACCACAACTCAGGGATGACAGGCCTGGAGTGGAGGAGGAGGGGGGGTGGATATAAAGAATGGGAAGAATGCTAAAACAATAAAGGAAAGAATGATAGAAACGTATAGAGTAGATAATGGATTTCATGAGACTGAACAGCATGCGCAGCTGGAGAGAGATAATGGAACATTCAACTAAGGTTTCAATCGGGACAAATTAAGAGAGTAAAAAAGACAAATATAACTGTTGGAGTATTATGGAGTATTATATTATTATTATTATTATTATTATTATTATTAAATATAACTGTTGGAGTAGGATACGATCATACGAGGGGGCTCATATCTCCATATCAAAATACTAACATCCCTAGACAGAGTTTTTACGCATGACAAGATTGAACTCAAATAGGCAGTTCCGTGATTTATGTACTTTTTCTGTATTTAATTTGTCTGAACATTTCTCCTCCAGAGTACCTGGTGTGGTTAAAATGTGCAAGGATGTCTAGCATGCGTGTATTTTCACTTTCCCATGCCCTCGGGCATCGATTAACGCTGCCGTTGTCGCCTGGATCAACGACAGGTCTGCTCCAGGTCTGCTCATGAGGGGCGCGACAGAGCAAGCGTTAAAACAAAGCTAAACAGAATCCAGGTCTGGTCAATTTCACAGCCCACGTATAATTAAACCGGCAGGTCTCATTGAAGATGAATTACTGGGCACGTGAATCGCTGCCCGTTTCAAAGGAGCCATCCAAGCTGCATGGGAAAGCATCCGTCATTTTAGATCGTTGCGTTGGTAGATGTAGAAGCTCGGAAGCATGGCACAAAGTGACGCGGTGTCACGTGAGTTTGTATCTTTTATATTGCATATCTTTGAACATTTTTGAAAGATCTTGTGAAATGAAAATAAAAATGTTGAATAATTTTGAAGTAAATGAAAAGATTGAGAACGACTCATTTAGAAGGCATTTTGTAGAATCTGCCTTAGGTCTTAAAGGGTTAACCAAGTAAGACCTCTGTGTCACACTTTTAACCATTATTTTAAACTTTAGCTGTAAACTTTAACTCATGGGGGTCACAGTTTGCGATGGGGGGGTTGGCGGCCAAATATGTGGGGCTCCTTGATGCGACACAGTTTGAGAACGACTGACATATAGAAACAGGTTTTTCAGAAAACTTTTCTGAATTGATCTTTCCCAGTGATCCAAATGAGCTGTTCATTCAATGAATTGATCTTTCCCAGTGATCCAAATGAGCTGTTCAGACGGGTCCACCAGTACCTCTCTCTCTCCTCCTTCATCCTCTCCAGCTCGTCTTCGCTCAGGACCTCAGACTGCTGCCTCTGCAGCGCACGCTGCTTCTCCTCTTTACGCTTCCCGAACCTGGAGAAGAAGCACAGAGAAAGAGAGAGAGAGAGTGAGAGAGAGCATTTGAGGGGAGACGGAAAAGACGAGAAAAAAAAAAACGACAAGGCATAAATCCGACGGCACCACCGCAGTCAGTGATTTACTGACAGTGTGTGCAATGGTATGTAGGGATGGCTGGAGCCATCAGTGTCGTCTGATTCACTGGGTGACTGACATGCGCTCGCAGCAGCATACGCACATGCACACCATGGATATGAGAGACATGAGTGCAAATATACGACACACACACATACAGTACACGCTCGCGCTCTCACACAAACACACACACACACACACACACACACACACACACACACACACAGTACCATTCCGTGTCAGCGCCACAGATGTAGCCTGTGACCGAGCGTCACAACCGATTGCGTGTCGACATGAATCATCTCGGTTTTCTCTCGCTCTCACAGTAACACACACACACAAACTCCATTCCATGTGTGTGCGTGCACATGGTGTGGATCAGTCAGCCACTAATGAAGAGTAGCTCGGGTTCACTGTATCAATGTCACATGAAATGCCAATCGTGCCCTTCAGCCACAGAAGAAATGTTAACACACACACACACACACACACACACACACACACACACACACACACACACTCTCTCGCGCGCACACTATAGATATTTCAATAGGGTAGATGTCATCTCCTTGAGATGGATGTTTCTTTCACACGCACGCATTCCCCCCCCCCCCCCCCCCCATACACACACACACACACGTGTAATCGTTCCACAAAAATTGTCTTCGTCCCCAATCATAACCACATTCATATGTGATTTCATTTGACCATTGAATGAAACCCACAGTCTTGATCTAAATTAAAAAGGTAGTAATCGCCCACCCAAAGCACACCCGTGAATGAATGTGTCTTGTGCGCCTGCGTGTGTGTGTGTGTGTGTGTGTGTGTGTGTGTGTGTGTGTGTGTGTGTGTGTGTGTGTGTGTGTGTGTGTGTGTTTGTGTGTAGTCAATAAAAACAGCCTAGTCAGCACACCCATACATGCCACAAGTCATTACCTGGAGAAAGCCATGAATCAATCTCTCTCTCTCTCTCTCTCTCTCTCTCTCTCTCTCTCTCTCCACTACCCCAGACAACATGCCATTGACTAATTGAATGATAACGGCTTCAGAATAAGCAGACATGCTGACATTTGATGATGAGAAGTAGCAGGGCCATTGTGTCTGCAGGCCAGCGATAGACAGGAGTTGGAGACAATAGGAGTTAAGCGGCATTGAGATTTCTTATAGGATGGGGGACTGACTGGTACAATGGAACAGAACATAATGGTGACTTGGTGAGCATAGACTAGAGAGGTCTGTATTGAGCAAATGGCCTCTGTCGGGTGGAAACCTCATGTCCAAAACTGTTGCTTTTCTTGTCTGACAGCAGAATGCTGTATATAATGAGGAAACATAATGTCATTGGTGAACATTTGCAGCCTTGTTGTCAATGCCAGCTTCATGAAGAACCTTTTGTTTTAGTTTTTCTTGCAAACAGGATGTTTATCGTGACAGAATGTAATGTGATTACCTTAAACTACTAACCACTGCGTTAAACCATCTGACAGGTTATAGGTTGCAACGTGTACAGGGCTTAAACATTAACCCTATTTTATACTTTGGGTGTTGACTTGAGCCAATCTACAGCAGGCTCACTGTCTGTAGGCCTAGATCTTTTCTATGAAAATAAGCATGTTTAGAAAGTTCTCTACTGTATTGACATGCTCAAAATAGGGAAGCCGGGGCTGAAACTGAAAGTGATCAGTCAATTGTTTACAAAGATTTACAAAGCAAATGCTGTATAGCCTTACATTTCAAGCTTGCAGTGCCTCACTTCGTGCTACACTGCAAGCTTGGACGTCTGCTACTTTTGAACATGAAAAGTCTTTAAAATTGTGAAAACTACTGATTTAAAAGGCCTTTTGTACATGGCATCGGCCTCAGGGTTTTTAAAGGGGTCTTTTGGATCAGAACATTTTCCCCCAGGTCTTGTGCGTTGAGACAGTGTGGCATATTCACAACATGTGAGCCGTCTCCCGCCGAACAACAAAGGCTACTTGCGAGGGCTCCAGTGGAGCTAATTTCCTTTGGTGAAACCCAACACCCCGCTACGCTGCAGAGAGAGACAGGGACATGGTTAATTGAGCCAGTCAAGCATGCTAAATAGTTAATGTCTCCAACATGTGAACCCTGACCTTATAAACACGTTTCATATTTTATTCATTGTGTGAATTTATTAATCTGCTATCCTGTCGGAGGCCCCCGCTCTCTACCCGCTGCAGTGCTTGAAGTATCACCACCACGCGTGCTGGTGTATTATTTAAAACATTTACGGTCATTTATAACGGCGTGTACGTGTGTCTTTGTGGTGTGTGGGTTGAGTGCACTGATACTGCATGCATTAGGGTGTGTGTTAGTGTGTGTGTGTGTGTGTGTACGCGGTCATGCACGCTGGCATGCATGTGTTTGTGCGGCTTGCGCCTACGCGTTGTGTTGAATACATGTGTATGTGTGTCTCAGGGAGTTGAATACTCTGATGTATACATTAGTGTGTGTGTGTATGTGTATGTGCCTGCGTGCGTGCATGTGTGCGTGCATGCACCCAGGTAATAATAATATGTGTGTGTAATGCTTGGACTAGAGGGACAGAGAAGCCTATTTTCTTATAGGTCCCGGTGTGCAGTCAAAGCCTAAGGGGGCCAGAGCTCTCTCGGTGTGTGTGTGTGTGTGTGTGTGTGCGTGCGCGCGTACACGTGCGCGTGCAGCTCACATGGGACAAGCTCTGCTCTAATTAGCTCTACCAACAATGTCAGGGGCTCCATGTAGATTACCCTCATCTTCAACTCTTCCTCACCTTAATTTCACCTCTTTTCTTCCTAACGGCTTCTTTTTCTTTATTATTCTTTTTTTTAACGCCCGACCTTTCTTTCCACTGCAGCGTTCCCTACACAGCACGAGTCCTTGGTGTTCATTTGTAACTCTGAGAGGGTACAAATGGAATGGGTTTTATTGTGCTCTCTGTCCTGTGTCCTGGAACGCATCTGTGTCACTTTAGCTTTTAACTACGTTAACCCTAATTTTAAACTTTAGCTATATAAAAAAAAAACAGATCTACAACCTCATAGCGCGGCACCGAGTGCCACGCTACAAGCTTGTAGATCTGCTATTTTAGAAAAATCGTGTGCAAGTCTTTGAATATATATTCTTTCACAGCAAACATTTTTAACCCATAACTTTGCTTCTGGTGGTCCCGGGAACAACATATTTTCAGTTGGGGGTCAGCGGCCAATTACATACAATTGTGGGGGTCCTTGACATGAAGATGTTTGAGCACCACTGATATAGAAACCTAGGTTTTTCTGAAAACGGTTCATGATTTAGAAGACAATTTGTAGAATCGGGTCTGGTCTCAAAGGGTTAAATGAACAGTGAGCGCTCTCTCTCTCTCTCTGTGTGTTCTATGTTGCTTACCTTTCCCTCACCTCTACCACGTCACGTTCCTCTTCACCTCGTACCCTAGCTGGCACATGCTAAGCACGTCTTCTTATCACCTCGTATCGTACACCCTGGCCATCCAACTCCTTTCCCTGTCTCTGCACTTAACCTCTAGTACCTCTCTCTCATATCATCCCCGTTTCCTCTCCTCTGCTCTTTAGCGCGCCCCGGCCTCGAACTTGCCTCAAAAAAGAATGTTGTCATGGCAGGTCCCCAAGACCGTGTTAACAACAGCAGCGTAAAATATGCAAAAGATAATACAGGGTTTGAAAGAACCCCGGCATTCCTTTCCTTTTTTGTAGAATCGGGTCTGGTCTCAAAGGGTTAAATGAACAGTGAGCGCTCTCTCTCTCTCTCTGTGTGTTCTATGTTGCTTACCTTTCCCTCACCTCTACCACGTCACGTTCCTCTTCACCTCGTACCCTAGCTGGCACATGCTAAGCACGTCTTCTTATCACCTCGTATCGTACACCCTGGCCATCCAACTCCTTTCCCTGTCTCTGCACTTAACCTCTAGTACCTCTCTCTCATATCATCCCCGTTTCCTCTCCTCTGCTCTTTAGCGCGCCCCGGCCTCGAACTTGCCTCAAAAAAGAATGTTGTCATGGCAGGTCCCCAAGACCGTGTTAACAACAGCAGCGTAAAATATGCAAAAGATAATACAGGGTTTGAAAGAACCCCGGCATTCCTTTTCTGGGCAGGGCATCAATAGGCATGTGGTGAAAATAGCTGATTCTGTATATCAGCAATTCTCAGTAAAGAGATTTGGGACACAATTTTTGCCAGTGCCTTTCACTGCCTTACCCCTTATCCCTAAACTTCCTTGCCTTTTTTCACTCTTTTAATCTATACAAGCTCACAACATGACGATGTAAATCGGCTAGTTGAATGATTTTTAAGGGACTGAAGGGAGTAAAGGAAGAGGCCAGATATCTATCCAATATGGCGGCTGTACATAGTGCCTCTTAACAGTGTATGTTGCGGTGTAGGCGGCCATGGATGAGAGAGAGGCCATGACATCCATCTTCACACTCAAAGGAACATCTCCAGTGTAACCATTAGGCTACACAAGCTAATGGTGTCAAAACCTGAAGTGGAATAGACAAGTGGTGGACCAGGAGGATATGGCTGCAGATTGCTGGGTCAGAGAGAGAGAGAGAGAGAGAGGAGGTATAAGACACCTACAGACTTACTTAATTACCCCCTCCCTCAGAAATCTGTCCACACACACACACACACACACACACACACACACACACACACACACACACACACACACACACACACACACACACACACACACACACACACAGGAGAGAGAAAGGCCCTACACACTTGAGGAGCCACAGCATGCCAGGGAACGGTGGCAAAAGAGTGAGAGAATAAAGAAGAACGAATCAAAGAAACACAAAGAGAAACAGCTTCCTCTTTTCTCCTGCCAGCAGCCTTCAGGCTGAGCACACAGCCCACACTGGGCTTTTCTGTGTGTGTGTGTGTGTGTGTGTGTGTGTGTGTGTGTGTGTGTGTGTGTGTGTGTGTGTGTGTGTGTGTGTGTGTGTGTGTGTGTGTGTGTGAGAGCGTGTGCATGCTCTTGTCAATACCTGGTAAAATCACACCAACGTGTGAACTGAGCGGTGCAGTGTGTGTGTGCGTGCGTCCGAAACAGACATACTTGCCTACATACAGACATACATGCAGTATAGAGACATGGAGAAACACGGCCACGCTGCTCAACAGTGCCACTTTAGGTCACCCAGCGGTATTGCAGCTGTCCGTACTCACACATACATAGGTTACATAGGGGTTTGTTGGAGCGGTTAGGCACTGCTCAAAAAAAGATTAAAAGAATGAGACATGATGTCACTGCAGTGACCTTTGCCCTTCCACTCCAGTCTGAACAGGCAGCGTAACGGGCAGAAGAAGAAAGACAGCGTTTCTATGGCAGCCCATTACAACAAAGTAACAAGCTATTATGAGACTCTCTAAAGAGGGGGAAGATAGTGTTAATCTTTTATTCTTTCTTTCTCACTATGACAAATCCTGTTAACCACTTCAACCATATATAGCACACTGTTTCTCAAACAGTGGGTCGGGACCCAATTGTGAGTCACGGATCAATTATTATGGGTCATGACTCGAGTAAAATTAACATTTTATTTTCCTAGATTCAAAAGATAATAAAGTTGCAAAAGATAATTAATTAATACAATTAACAGAATTGGATATGTTACAAACAAATAACAAATAAATAAAAAACCTAAGCTAAGGTATTTGGGTCCTGGGCAAACGTCTAATCTCACTTTTATCTAAGTACATTTACTTAAGTACTGTACTTGAGTAAAAATGTGTTACTTGATTATTTCCAATACTTTTACTTCTACTAAATTTGTAGTTTTACTCCACTACATTTATTTGAACACTTTAGTTACTAGTCACTTTGTAGATTATTTACGGGTAGTTATAAATTACATTAACCACTTCAGCCATATATACATTTTGGCCATTTGAAAATACAGTAGCTGATCTACAAGCTCACATGTGAATGTGTCACACTGTGACACATTGTGAGCTTATAGATCTATTTTCAAAAGATTTTTATACATTTGAAAACTTGAAATGGGACATTCTGCATAATGAGTTTACTTTTGGTACTATAAGTACATTTTGATACCAATACCTTTGTCCTTTCACTCAAGTACATTTGTAATCCGGACTACTTAGTATTTCTATATTGCAGTATTGATACAATTTCTTACTTAACATTGTGAGTACTTTTTACACCACACCACTGCTTAGGCCTCTAGTTTGAGGACAGTGACAATAATCATACAGTACGTAGCTTGCAGAGTTAGTTCAGTCAGATATACTCGAGGAGTTTCATGCCGTGCTCAAGGGCGCATTTATATACTCAAGTTGTGAAAAATGTAGCAGAGCTGAACAGCAAGATAAAATATTATAATGCACACTTGTATTCTCATTCTAGGGCGCATTTATATACTCAAGTTGTGAATATGCTGCATTACTATGTGGGTTTTATGGTATCTCCCTGCTCTTAATGTATAATGTTGGTGTTTGATTGTGCCGAGCAGGGAGAAAAAATTAGCAGAGCCGAACAGCAAGATAAAATATTATAATGCACTGGCTGGTGCAAATGGACCAATGAAAAGCTACAACAACAAGGGCACTTTATTGGATTTTACTTTGCCATTTTATTAGCGGCCTATGCGTCCTTTCCAGTACATGTGGTTCTGTAAATAATGGGGAAGAGGCCAGTGACATTTGTTTGCCAGATAGATATGGCTGCCATTAATCAAACTTGCACCCGGTCAGTGGAATATTGCCGACACGCCCACAACGGGAAGATCACATTGACAGAGGGGGTCTGGTGTCACAATGCTTGGGTAAAGTCTACACTGATGGAGTAGTGGGTACTCAAGTCTTGCTAAAGATTACATATTTAATGTGCATGTTTGCGTCTAATCACACGTCTTCGCATTGACTTTGCATTCAGTGTGAACACATACCATCAACTAATGGTTTCAGAAGGTTAGCAGAGCAGAGCTTACAGGCAGGTGTGGCAAAGTAACCTGGATTTGATTTGGTTGAAACCTGAGTGGGTTATTGAGGGGGGTTGCGCTATGTGGCTATGCAGGCCAATGCGTGAGCCGTATGCGTTGCCACATGTGGGGCAGATGAAGTCCTCAGATGAGGGGAGGTCCCCTGCAGCACGCTGGTGTCGCTGTACGCACTGCTGTTTCCTCCTCTCCGTGTTCTGCTCCTGGAGGTGTGCGATGCCCACGCACGCACGCACGCACGCACGCACGCACGCACGCACGCACGCACGCACGCACGCACGCACGCACGCACGCACGCACGCACGCACACAGGCGGCAGAGTTGGAATGTGATCAAACATTAATGTTGTTTCTAACGCGTGTGACAAATCACTGAGTGCTGCTTTGGGATCCAGCACTGGGGTCTGTAATGGATATGATTGATCGCTCTGCGCCTTGTGTTTAAGAATTTATGATGTTGTCAATGGCCGCGACGCAGGCTATTAGTAACCCCGCTGAAAACACTGTGCATTGTTCTCCCACTCAAGCTTCTACCTACCTGTAGCTCATGGAGAGAAGCCCTGCTAGATTTAGTTGCATGATGACGCACACCAAAATAATATACATCATTGCTATCAGGCAGAAACCTCTATCCATTTTATTACTTTTTGTTTAAACATCATTACGCAAATGTATCAAAATCAGCAGATTCACAAACTGGAAATGTTTTGAGCTTGATGATCCGCTACTTTTGCTATTTATGAATTTGAATCCTGAAAAGTAACAGTTTTGGACATATGAAGTTTTGGTCAGACAGTGACCAGTTCACCGCGGCACTACTCCAAATCAAAATGCATGTGTAAACGCGTGCACATAACAATCAAGAATGACACTTTTTGCGTGCACGCGGCCAGTGAATGAACACGCGTGTGTTCAGCGCAACATGTGGCCACCGCTCCCTGACTGGATCTGCCATTTTCCAGTCTCCTCCCAGGCTGTGGGACGACCAAAAACACACTAGCGGGGGTTCCTGTGTGCTGCGGCTGCGGGCCGTGGCGCTTAAGCACCAATACGTTCCATTGTTAATCCGGGCCTGCTGACACACAATGTATTGTCGGGGCATGACACCAGACAACCAGGTATAAATCATGGAGCCTTATTCATGCAAACACGCTCACACACTAAGCTATTGAGACATTTCAACAACAACAACAACAACTTTTTCTTTTTTTTAAAGGGCAATCAACAATCACAGTATAAACAACCAATTAGCACACATGTGCAGGTCTTACATTTTCTATTAGTGCCTAGATGTCATTGGAGCTGGGAAGACTCATGCATATTCATGAGTAACAACACAATCTGTATGGGGAAGCGTTATGCAAGGCCATTAGCATGAGGAGGAAAGAGCTAATTAGAAACATGTACACACAGGTTCCCCTGACGCTCCCATCTGGACATGTACGTTATGAGCACACACTCGCAGGCACGCACGGACGCACACACACACGGTGGGAAAAGTACTCACTCCGCACTTAAGTAAAAGTATCAATACTGCAATGTAGAAATACTTAATACAAGTAAAGGTTCGGAATTGAGTAAAAGTACAAAAGTACAAAGTATACGCATTATGCAGAATGTCCCGTACGGATTCACATATAAAATGTATAAAATCTTTTGAAAATATCTACATAACAAGCACTGAGACACATTGTGAGCTTGTAGATCGGCTATTGTCAAATCGCCAAAATGTATATACTGTAGGGTTTAAGAGGTTAATGTATGTTTAATAATAATAATCAAGATAAAATAACTACTAACTAAAGTGTTCAAATTAATTGTAGTAGAGTAATATTTGCCTCTGAGATGCAGTGGAGTAAAAGTATAAGTAAAAATCGAACACTCAATTAAAGTACAAATACCTCAAAGATGTACTCATGTACAGTACTTAAATTGAAGTAAATGTACTGTAGTTACTTTCCACCACTGAACCATGGGCGAAGTTTGAACTTGAACCCCAGGGGGGCGATACGTCTGGAAGGAATAACCTTTATGTTATTATTTTTGCGTTTTTTTACAATGCTCTAACCCCTAAAAATGAGTTATTTAGGTAGTAGGCCTACAGCAGCACACACTCAAGCCTGCTCCATATAACTTCCAGCACTATGGGTGTTTCAGTAAGGGATAATATCTGGCTAGGTGGTCATTGTCGGGAGATAATTCACCGACAGGGAGTTTAACCACCGAGGCGAAGCCGAGCTGGTTAATCACCCTGAAGGTGAATTATATCCCGACAATGACCACCTAGCCAGATATTATCCTGCTTATTACATGGCTACCTAACAAATTAATAAATTGACCCAAAACACAACAAAAAAAAGTATTCCATACATTTGCGCTGGCTGGAGCACTGTCGTAAAACAAGGAAGTGAGTAGATCAAATTGAATCCATTTACTGGTACTGCTTTGTCTATTTCTCGCTCAAATGTTTTCAAAAACATATTTGAGAGCAATGTTTAGACCTGTAAATGACATTGTGTGTCACTAGTGTGTGTGTGTGTGTGTGTGTGTGTGCGCTTACATGGCTGTCATGTTGGAAACAGCAGCAAATCAAGCGGGGCGCAAACATAATATAATTCAGATTTATTTCTCACAATTAGTTTTATTTCATTGCATGCATGCATGCAAAAAGAAAAAGAAAAAGACAAAAATCTTGAACTTTTTCAATTCCACCCCCAGCCACCAGGGGGGGCGATGCCTCCCTGCCCCCCCATAAGCTCCGCTCATGCACTGAACACGTACGAACGCACACACATTTGTGTGCATTGCACGCGCAACATGCTGCATTATGAATAGCAGATTGCATACACACACACCGTCACACCTCTGTAAACACATACAGAAACACGGATATTGCATTATCCCAAACTGTTAAAGCTCAAGACCCCAAAGACAAATTAGATGTTGGATTAAATTTGATTTACTTAGTTGAAACCCATTGGTCCGACCCAATCATGGGTCCAGAACCACTGTTTGGAAAACAGTACACCAAACCAGATGGGCACGCACACACGCACGCACACATGCATAGACACCGGAAAGGACAAAAATGTGTGCCTCACTTCTATTCAACTATACTTCATTGTTTCTCACTGCCCCCCTCTGCCACTTTCTTGACACGCCCCCATGCATGGCTGGGATTGGCAGATGGGGTCCTGGGGAAATGAATGATTGACAGCGACCACAAACGCAGGCATACAAACCTCACACTGACACAAGCACGCTGTGCATAACACACACACACACACACACACACACACACACACACACACACACACACACACACACACACACACACACACACACACACACACACACACACACACACACACACACACACACACACACACACACACACACACACACACACACACACACACACACACACACACACACACACACACACACACACTGTTGGGTAAAAAGAAACCTCCATATCTTATTGTTTTATGTTCCTTTTTTTTCCTAAATGAAGGTCCTACTTCATAGGTGTGTTGTATGAAAGTGTCAAGCAAAAGTAGTTCATGTAGCCGATCCACAACTTCACAATACGATGCGTTGTGAGCTTGTAGATCAATTTATTTTAGCAATTTTTTGGAGAAATCATGTTGAAATTTTGTTACCAAAAATAGGAACGCAATAGTGAATGTGGTTAAGTCTCTCTGTGGGTTTTATACATATTCAACCAATAAAACGCTATTGACAAGAGCTTGTGACTAAATAACATTTTTCCGGTTGACCGCGGCAGACAGACATGCATACGGCAGACAGACAGCGGCAGACAGACATGCATACGGCAGACAGACAGCAGCAGACAGACATGCACAGGGCAGACAGACATGCACAGGGCAGACAGACAGCGGCAGACAGACATGCATACGGCAGACAGACAGCGGCAGACAGACATGCACACGGAAGCGCAGCGGAGAAACAAAGACAACACGTCGTTGCGCGCCGCTAATGATTGGCAGCCGTGACATCAGTCAGTGACACCCCTAATGACTTTCTGTCAGGCCGTCTGATTGGCAGCTTGTGGGCCCCGCCCCTTCGGTACTCCCCCCTCCTGTCCCCAGGCATGTGCTCTCTAATTAATGAACAATGACAGCCGACGTCTGGACTAAAGGCTGGCGCAATTAAAAGGACAAGCATAAATGACTCATCTCTGCATCTGTCTATCGTCTGTGTTGATTCTGTCGTTCAATTGCAGCTTTGTCTTTTTTGGTGAAAATAAATAAAAGAGGTCTCAGAGAGAGAGTTTGTCAACTCGTCTCCTAACATGTCTTGTGAAAGGGGACGCCTGCGTGCGAGCTTTTGTTTTCCACTGTGAACATATACTTTCTGTAAGTGTCTGCGACACTAGGGTTTTAACTTATTATTTCTTTAATTTGTTTATTTACTTTGCTTATTTTGGATTACCTTTATTTTGAAACTTCCTTTATTTCAGTCCACCCTTACTTTGAAACTTCCTGTCAGAGCACCAACGGTACTTAGCTGAGGCCTGCTAGCCACACAGACACCATTCACACTGAGCCAGAGAAGTGACTGGGGGAAGCGACACACAACAGTGTTTGTTTTGCACTCCAACGTGCGTTCGTCACACTGCAAAGAAAGCAAGGTATGAAATGAAACATCTGATTGCTTAACGTTACTCGTTTAAGTAACGTTGCCTATGTAAGACGCAGTTAGTGAACAGTTGACTGAAGTCATTTATATTGTCTACAACGCTTGCTTTGCCGTGATCTGTTTGGTGTGTGAGGTTTAATGCAGCCCCTTAGCACCCTCGATAGCGGAGTGAGGTACATGATCGTTTGTTTTTCGTTTGAAGTTTCATTCATGACTGACTTTGGGAGTTTAATTATTGTAATTTGTTTGGTATTTCGTTTTGGTCTAGGGTACATTTGGTTATTGTGCATTTTCCCTTCTGTATTTGTCTTATATTGAAATGAATTGTTGTTGCATCACTTAATTATAATCAACTATAAATTGATCACGAATTGTATGAATTTAAAGGCATTGATTTTATTGTTGAGTTTATTCTGATCATAAATGTTATTTATTCCTTTATATTTTCACAGTGTTGGAGCAAAATAAATACACAATTTTGAGGTATTTGTACTTTATTTGAGCATTTCCAACTTATAATACTTTTACTTCTACTCCACTACATCAGAGACAAATATTGTACTTTTACTCCACTACATTTATTTGAAAACTTTAGTTATTCTGTTGATTTTGGTTTTGGTTATTGTTGCGACCATGAGTCGCATTTACCATGAAAACCTGCATTGCATGCCTCCATATATGGTCACGCCTCGTGACATCACGCATCCATATATGGTCATGCCTCGTGACATCACACCTCCTTATATGGTCACGTCTTGGGTTCTCTTAAGACTAATTCAGAAGGTCCATTTTTGTTAAACAATAAATAAACTAGAAAAAGTGCCCCTCGGGGCACAGGTCTCCACCAGGGCAGGTCAGGTTGTGGCCTCCTGGTGGCGCTATTCATTCATTATTATTTTTTCTGTTCTTTTTTTACCTAAAGGTCATCATTGATGTTCATTGCAATGCCATTGGTCATGATATTTGCATATAAATACCCCCCACAGAGGCTGAAATTCACACAAATAAAAAATCTTTGGACTCTTTTGATTTATTATAACCTATGACCTTTAACCCTAATAAAATTAAAATAACTGTAATATATGTTTGTGATCATTAGAATGTCTAGAACGACTATTGTGAAAGTTATCCCCCAAATGTAAATTATTAATTAATTATTATTTTAATAATTATTATAGATGTGCATAACATTTGCACTTCCACACTTCTGAAATTAAGACATGCGCGCACACACACACACACACACACACACACACACACACACACACACACACACACACACACACACACACACACACACACACACACACACACACACACACACACACACACACACACACACACACACACACACACACACACACACACACTATAGACACATAGTCAATATGCACACAAACAGTATATAGACATGGGCTAACAGGCCCTAGCATGGAGCTCAAACATAATGGACCCCACAATGGAGCTGGTCATTCCTAATGGGCCCCACTGCAAAGCTCAGCTAATAGGCCACACGATGGAGCACTTTGGGATAACAGCAACGCTGCATTATTATGGACAATTGGACAGAGAGGAAAGCAGTGCGACTGTGGGGAGAGAGAGAGGGCAATTATGGCTGCCAGAGAGAGAGGTTGAGATTATGTTTTTGTGATTGTAAGTACCACTTTTGACCTGGTGTCCCTATTTTGGTCATGCATGCCATTCATTCATTCCTATGAATTGTGATTATCACTCATTTGATGGTTGTATTGTCATATACATGAGAACTTTTTCCATTGTGGTCCATTGTGTGTGTGTGTGTGTGTGTGTGTGTGTGTGTGTGTGTGTGTGCGTGCGTGTGTTTGTTTTGAAAACACACGGGTAATTACAACACTATAGCTCAGGTCTAAATACAATTTATATTAAGCTCAGAGTAATGTTCTCTCTGTGCGTTTATAAGTAATACAAAAGCTGTTTTGTATTAATTACATTATGTTTACCCATTAAATGTAAATTTTCTCTGGGGACTGATATTGTCAACTTTTTTTTCCCTTTGAGAACAAACTGTGAGCTCAAATAAATAGTATTTAGACGAACAGACCTGAGATACAGTGTCTAAATTCGCTTTATTGATTGCAGTGCAACACCTTTTGGTGATTACAAGATGTCTCTCCTCTTAACCTGGGCCAGTTTAGCATCCAGGCACCTTGGCTGGTAATCCAGCATGACAGTATGTCGCGGGTTCGAGTCCCGATCCCGACTAACTTTGCTGCCCCCCCCCCACCATCTCTGTCCCGTTTCCTGTCAACTTACAAAAAGGCAAAAAAGCCCCCAAAAAAAATATATATATATAAAAAAAGATGAAATATCTGAAAAAAGATGTCTCTCCTCAACTTTGACAAGTGCACACACACACACACACACACACACACACACACACACACACACACACACACACACACACAATTATTACAGCAGCAGGTCATGAATAGAGTCAGATGAACATTCATCCATATATTATCACAGATTTTCATAAATTCACACACACGTGCACACGCGTGCACGCACACTGCTTTCACACTTTTCTTCCAACAGACCTCATTATTATGGACTGAGAATCAGGCCCTCTGGACTGGACTGTGAGCGCACATGTGTGTGTGCTTGTGCGTGTGTGCGCACGCGCATGTGTATGTGTTCTGCTACCTCCTGCCATCTTTGATTTTGAGACATGGACATATGAGAAGAACAAACACAGGAGAAGACAGAACTCTAGTATGACAGCATGAGGTCTGGTGGTGAGAGCCATGAACAGAAGGAGAGAGGTCTGACACACACACACACACACACACACACACACACACACACACACACACACACACACACACACACACACACTTTTTCAGTGTGTCTGGCCCTCGTGTGCCCTTCTCCTACACACCTGTTGCCTTTAGGTGTGCAAGAGACTTTTTATTATGTTTTAATCTCGAAAATGATGCCTTTTTATAGATAGTATAGGAGTATAGGAGTAGAGTCAGTAGACTGACAGGAAACAAACACATGTGCACACCCACCCACCCACCTAGACACAACCCTATAGACCCATTCAGAAACCCACCCACCCACCTAGACACAACCCTATAGACCCATTCAGAAACCCACCCACCTAGACACAACCCTATAGACCCATTCAGAAACCCACCCACCCACCTAGACACAACCCTATAGACCCATTCAGAAACCCACCCACCCACCTAGACACAACCCTATAGACCCATTCAGAAACCCACCCACCCACCTAGACACAACCCTATAGACCCATTCAGAAACCCACCCACCCACCTAGACACAACCCTATAGACCCATTCAGAAACCCACCCACCCACCTAGACACAACCCTATAGACCCATTCAGAAACCCACCCACCCACCTAGACACAACCCTATAGACCCATTCAGAAACCCACCCACCCACCTAGACACAACCCTATAGACCCATTCAGAAACCCACCCACCCACCTAGACACAACCCTATAGACCCATTCAGAAACCCACCCACCCACCTAGACACAACCCTATAGACCCATTCAGAAAACCACCCAGACAGTAAGACTGACTTGATGTATCTTTCAGGACCTTTCACTGATTCGTCTCAACCATTACTCTACGGCTCTGGTCTCAGCCACCGCGGTGTATTTTTTCACATTCTGTTTTTCTACAAAGTTGAATGTTGCCACCACAGCCATAAACTACACAGGTTCATCCCGATCTTCTGGGCATGAACCTGCGGACGTTTACGCCGCCGACAAAGCCAACTCTTGTTGTGACAAACCATGACAACAAACACAATTTTTCGGGCTGAACAAATATTTAGAAAGAAGAAGAAAATGGCAGGTTACAACACTTCTTTGTAATTATTTGTTTGGTCCAAAATATTGTGTTTGTTGTCATGATTTGTCACGACAAGAGTTGGCTTTGTGTGACGCTTATAAGGTCTTTAAATAAATACGTTTTGAAATGTCTATGGGAAAAATGCATTGGAAACTATTTTCTGGGCCTGGCGTCGTCATGAAAGGGCTTCAAAGGGGGCGGGACTGCGACGCTCTATAGAGGGAAACACCTACCCACCCACACAGACACAGCTCTATAGAGGGAAACAAACACATGTGCTGTAGATTCACACTAACGTGGCTCTAACTGTCTCTGACACCCATCTGACTGTGTGACCAATCACATTTCAACGCCTCATGAATATTCATGATGCCAGTGAGGGAAGTTACAAACTCGCACACGGTGGCACAAGCACGCACGCACAAACACGCCACACACACACGTAGTGTATGTGCACATACACTACACATACACATGACTGACAGCGTTGATTGGCAGGTGGCAGCAGTCCAGATAGCAGGCTCATCCCAGCCAGCTGTCCACTTTAAACGGAATCATTCTAGATATTATTCACACTGCCTGGCTTCAGTGTCTGTGATTACAATGACAACACAATGGTGCTGATTAACGGCTTCCGAATAAACAATATACAAAAATCAGCTTTGAAACAGGTGTATCCATCAAGGTTTAACCCATTGAGACCTGAGTTTCAGATTCTACAAATCTCTTCTAACTCATGACAGTTTTCTGTCATGTCAAAGACTTGAAAGACGAAGAGATGTCAAAAATGCAGAGATTAAAATAGGGTGCATTTTGCATCCCAAAACGCAGTTTATAGTTAAGGGACGCAATAAAACAACGACCTCTGCATCCACGGGATGCACTACTGTACTGTTTTTTATTCTACTTTATTTAGCTAGCTTTAGTTATAATAATCATTTATTCTTCTGTTTTCTACATGAATATAACCACATTATAACCATATAAAATGAAATGGGAGTTAAATGCTGCAATTTGTAAAAATGGCAAAATATGACTCCTAATCGTCGTTGAAGTGGGACTCATAAAATGTCCCTGGGACTCATCTAAAAGACCATCCCTGCATCCTGGGACTCATTACATTGAAAACCTATTTACATCACTGAAAATGTAATTGGCCGCCGACCCCCATCTGAAAATACGTTGTTCCAGCCAGGGACCCCCCATAAGCAAAGAAGTTAAAAACTTGTTCGCTGGGAAAGAATATATATATTCAAAGATTCACACACAAATAATAATAATCAAGAGCTAAATTATAAAAGAATGGCTAAACGTGTCCTTGGTTCTTGTTAATTTTTTAAGATCAAGCTTCAAAACCACTACTGATAGTGGTGCATGAATAGAGGTCTAGTCCCACAAGCGTTGTCTGTACAAATACATTTCCCCAAACCAAACAATCACCATGTGAATATACTCCACATAACGAGATAATGAAAGTCAAAAATTGACTAACAAGAACACAGGTGGCTGTAAATAATGTTCTTCTTGTTGATCCGTCTGAAACAATGAAGGGTAAATCGGTTTGACATGAAACTAACATGGTTGACAAACCATAATGGTCTCCTACTGGCTTTAGTGGTAGCGATTCTTTCACCATCTCCATGGAGACAGAATCTATTTCCAGTGTCGGAGCAGAACGTTGCCATATAAAAATATGATTTGAATGGTAACTGTGTGTGTGCTGCGTGCATATTTCTATCTTTGCGAGAAGCACATTTTCATTTTGTGTGTCTCTGTGTGTGTGCGTGCGTGCGTGTGTGTGTGTGTGTGTGTGTGAGAGCGCATGTGTTTTAGCACAGCCATGTGATGAAGTAGAGTTGAGCCTCAACTCTAGCGAGTAAACAGATGAACTATATGCGACACTGTGCATTCACAGGGCAATAGATTCAAGACGGGGATGTTCCACCGGTGTCTAGGTCTCTGCCAGCAAGACACCATCACTAATACCCCGACAAGATCAAAAGAGCTTGTGTAGACTACTAGACATCCTCCCAAAATAAAGGACTAGAAGAGTCCAAGAGTTTGTAAAAACAGAAACAGCAGTCTCCTCATTTCGTTGCCCTTGGTGAAATAATTACTTTACACACACACACACACACACACACACACACACACACAAACATGTTGACGTTTTTCACTGTAGAGCTTTCGTCGGAGCAAGATCAAAGCTGCCTCCCCAGACCATGGATCTGGATGGATGCAGTCCAGAGTCGTGCTAGCCAAGCCACCATTCATACACACCAGAGTGAAATTAACACTCCACTCCAGATCCGATATTTATATTATAATAGAACACTTATGACATATCACAATATTACAATATCCAAAATCACAGACAAAAGCCAGTCTAATATCATCATGTGGATATGTGTTGATACGGGTACAGGCTTTAGTTCCGACATACTATTGATCCGAAACCTCAATCCCTAACCTAACCATAACCGCAAGCACGGGAGCAGCGCATGTCGGACCATCGCATCTTCGCATCGCATGTCCCCTCAACACCAAACGCACTGTGGGCCTTCTTCTAACACTCCCAGTAACGCACGCACGCACACACGCACGGTACACAAAGGAGCACTCTTGAGAGTGGCGCCCCAATTTCCAGACCGAGGTGCTTAAAATGATCCATAAAACTGCTCTATGTGATTATCTTTAATGCCATATCTGCCAATGTGTGAATGATCTGCACTTAAATGGCCTGCACTTCTACAACGCCTTTTATCCAAAGGACATTAACATTACTATGTGTGTTTCACATTCACACATATCGACGGCAAGGAACTGTGAAAGGAACTGACTTGCTCTCCAGGAGCAGTTATGGGTTCATTGTCTTGCTCGAGGACACTTTTTCCACTATACCAGGAGGAGGAGCTGGGGATCAAACCAACAACCTTCTGGCTCCCAAATTTCCACCCTACAACCTCCATTCTCTCTCTACCTCTCACAAATACTCTCTCATCACACACACACACACACACACACACACACACACACACACACACACACACACACACACACACACACACACACAGAGAGTGAATGGGGTGAGTTGTTCCAATGGCCATTCTGATGTTGTCCTTCTCTTGCCGTTTAACATAAGCTCCATTTATTTCTTCACTACATTGCATCCGGAATGGTATGGTACATGCTCATTACACAGATACACATCTTTGGGGGAGAGAGACACACACACACACACACACACAGTACAACACAGAGCACGTCTATGTGAACCAGAACACACAGGGGGGAGAAATAAATAACAGCACAGTTCCAGCGTTTCAGACTTCAGACAGCATTTTAATCACGACGATTATGTCCCAGAATTGCACGTTACTTAAGGTGAAATAGTGGATAATTAGACCAATATAGACTAATTTGGCATAATCGACAAGGTCCAGTGCAGCTTTCTTGCCCTGATAAGGCCTCCCTCTCTTACTGTAACTCTCTCTCTCTCACCCTCACCTCTTTTCCTTTCCTATTCTTCTTACTTTTCTTCAGCGCCTCTCTCTCTCTCTCCCCCCTCTCTCTCTCTCCCCCCCCCCTCCCCCCCCCCCTCTCTCTCTCATTAGTGAGTGATTATGTGGCGCTGAATGGAAGCGTTGCTACACGGTGGTGAAGAACGGTCTTTGAGGTGCACTGGAGCGTGAGAATGGAGCTCCACACCTAAGCCGCACTTCATAATCGCGCTAAATTGACTTAACCGAGAGCAAAGAGAGGGAAATTTAGATGGATTAATGAATGGCTGGATGGATAGATACGACGACTTATGAATGTCACCCCCCACCCCCCTCAATTATTTGAATACAACCTTTCTTTTTCTGAGGATAACTTATGCGGCAGAAATAGATTTTCTTGTGTGTGTGTGTGTGTGTGTGTGTGTGTGTGTGTGTGTGTGTGTGTGTGTCAAGTTAATGACCAAATCCTCCACTGCTCAACTGACTATATCTACATTTCTGCATACATAAAACTGTTGATTAAGACATGGGATCAACATATTTTCTTTTTGAAAATTAAGAATTAAAATCTGAGGATTCAGAAGGCGTTTTCTTTTTTAATCGGCCTCAGGTCTAAACGGGGCTTAAAAAAAAAACTATTTTCACTCTCCTTCCTGTAGTTGATTTTCTGTTCCATCTCTCTGTCACACTGGTTCTCAAACACTGGCTTCAGACCTATTTGTGGGTCACGGACACATTTTTTGGTGTCCCAACATTTCGTTTTTAATGATAAAAAATGGTCTCGGTCTGATCCACAACCTGCAAGAAGGAAGTATTAACTCAACGACCTGAGTGCACCTCTCATTCCAACCAGTTCAAACAGGCCAGCATTTCCATATTAAGAGGTGGAACGAGATGGAGAGGAGGGAGAGAGGGGGGGGGGGGGGGGTACATGACTGGACCAATAACTCTTTGCTCTCCTTTCATACTTTTAACACTATTACTGTACATTGAAGTGGCAGAGAGAGGGAGAGAGGGAGAGAGAGAGAGAGAGAGAGAGGCACTTAAGAAAAGTAATAAGGAAAGGAAAGTTAAGGAAAGGAAAGGAGGTGAGGGCGAGGTGAACGAGAGAGTTACAGAAAGAGAGAGAGGAAGGGCCAGAAAGCTGCACAGATGCGGACAGTGGTTCATTAGAGAAGTCTGTAGCAGAGGTTTCATGGCTCACACTCACATGTTTGCAATTGCAGAGCAGTACATAGTTTGTTTCCCCTAATTTATGGAATTGCTTAGATTTTTCTTAGATTTTACCATGACAGTTTTTTGGGGGAAAGAATATATATTTTGTTTTTAATTCATGACTTTTATTTATTTATTTATTAGCTTTTTGAAAATCTTTTGAAATAATAATAATTTAAAAGAAAATGTAGGAAACAAAAAATAAAACCATTAAACCCATTAAATGTGACCGTGACCTATACAGAAGGGTCCCAACCCAGTGTAGCACAGATACAGGCGCACGCGAGCACACGCACATGCGTACGCGTCGCGTGCACACACACACACACACACACACACACACACACACACACACACACACACACACACACACACACACACACACACACACACACACACACACACACACACACACACACACACACACACACACACACACACACACACACACACACACACACGTACCTCAGCAGAGCGAAGCCCTTCTTCTTGTTCTTCTTCTCTGGCTCGTCCACCTCCTCGGGTTTCTCCTTCTTCTTCTCCTTGCCCTTCCCTTTGTTCTTGTCCTTCTTGGCCTTGACCTTCTTCTTCTTGTCCTTCTTGTCCTTGACCTCCGCCCCGTCCTCCCCCGGTGCTCCCTGGCGGGACGAGCTGCTGGCGGGGGTGTCCCTGCCCGAACTCTGGTCCGTGCCGTCGTCTGACCAAGATGAAAAGAGACATATTAAGACTTAAGGTCCTTTCAACGGGCAGCGATAAACGCACACGTTGTCGCCTGGATCAACGACAGGTCTCCTCCAGGTCTGCTCAAGAGGAGCGCAACAAAGCAAATGTAAAAAAAAAAAAGCTAAACAGAATCCAGGTCTGGTGAGTCGCGGACGTGTGCGCTAAACGAGCATGCGCGCGACAATTTCACAGGACCCTGCCCGCGTAAATATGCTTGTGATGTTGCCCTTCGACTTCTCCGCGCGTACAGAAATAAACGCAGGTCTCATTGAAAATGAACTATAGGCGCGTTAAATCACTGCACGTTTGAAAGGACATTTAGACTGTTAAACCAGAGTTTCATGAGATAAATGATTGAGTCTTTCCCCTCTAAACGTAGCCTCGGTCCCAGGCTTACTCATCTGAGAAAAGCCTGGTCACAATATAAGGTAGAGAGTGCATACATTATCTAAACGTAACTAGGAGCCAGCTGGCCCTGCAAGAGAACGGAGAAATGTTGAAATCAATTTTGAGATTCTGGATTCTGGACAGTATACAATTAGCAGGACATTTAATACCATAAAGTGCAGGGTCAAAAGAGGTGAGATTTCTTTAATGTCACAATCGTGATTACCCTATGAATTCAGGTAGATAGTTGTGGATGCAAACACACACAAACACAAACACGTGCACACACATGCACACAGCTTTATTCAAAAGAGCGGAATTAATAACTTTCCAGTAAATTAACCGTCATTAAAGACTGGAAAATGTTAGATGAGTAAGTTGTGACACCTCAATACTTGTTAGACAGAGTGGAGGCATGGCCTGGAAATGACCATTATCACACGTGTGTGCACACACAGATTGTATGACACGTGATGACAGCAGAAACACACACACGCACGCACGCACGTACGCGCACACGTAAACAGGGAAGGAAGATGACTCTGATGTTTAATTAGCAGACCAGCCTTTTCAAACACCACCTGTCAGAGCTTGGAAGATAACCACACCAAATTAAAATGCTTTATTGGAATAGAGGACCAGCTTCATTTAGATGTCAATTACCAGAGAAAATAAAAAGACAAGCAATACAAATACATTGTGTGTGTGTGTGTGTGTTGATGATATCAGCAGCTCCTTTCCTCCCCTCCCACATAAAGTGGCATCTGACTCAACCAACACCAACCCCAACATACCATGCATGTCCTCCTTCTCTCCTCTTTCCCCAGACGAGGTTCTACAACTAGTAACATCCTCTAGACCTACCACTTGTCCTCTTGACCCTGTCCCGTCTCCAATCTTCCAGACCATCGCACCTGATCTGCTCCCCTTCATCACCTCCATCATCAACACCTCAGTAACATCAGGCTGCGTCCCATCTGCCCTCAAGTCAGCCAGAGTAACACCACTCCTCAAAAAACCAACCCTTGACCCCTCAGATGTCAAGAACTACAGACCGGTATCACTCCTTTCATTTATTTCTAAAACCATTGAACGTGTCGTCTCCAACCAGCTCTCTCTCCATCTCTCACAGAACAACCTGCTGGATCCCAACCAGTCCGGATTCAAGAAGGCCCACTCCACAGAAACTGCCCTGCTGGCAGTCACAGAAGCACTACATGCTGCCCAAGCTGCTTCCCACTCTGCAGTACTGATTCTCCTAGACCTATCAGCAGCATTTGACACAGTGAACCACCAGCTGCTCCTAGACACCCTAGCGGAGCTAGGCATCGGTGGAACGGCACTAAAGTGGTTCTCCTCCTACCTCACCGATCGGACCTACCAGGTTTCCTGGAAAGGTCTGTTATCATCCCCCCGAACCCTCCAAACTGGGGTCCCACAGGGATCTGTACTTGGTCCCCTCCTTTTCTCACTGTACACTAAATCCCTTGGCACTATCATCTCTGCTCACAATATATCCTATCACTGCTACGCCGATGACACACAACTGTTCCTATCCTTCCCCCCCCTCTGCCACTCAGGTGGAAGAGCGCATCACTGCATGCCTGGCTGACATCTCACAGTGGATGTCCTCCAACCACCTCAAGCTGAACCCAGACAAGACTGAGCTTCTCTTCTTCCCAGCTAAGTCCTGCCCTATGCGGGAGCTAACTATTTCCGTAGACAACGCCCTGGTAACGTCTGTCCCAACAGCCAGGAATCTTGGTGTTGTCCTGGACAGTCAGCTCTCGTTCAAAGCTCACATCACAGCTGTCACTCGATCATGTAGGTTCACACTCTATAACATACGACGAATTAGACCGTTCCTCACCCAGGAATCAGCCCAGCTCCTAATCCAGACAACAGTCTTGTCAAAACTCGACTATTGTAACTCCCTCCTTACTGGCCTACCAGCATGTGCACTTAAGCCTCTCCAGCTGATCCAAAATGCAGCAGCTCGCTTGGTCTTCAACCATCCAAAATTCTCACATGTCTCCCCCCTGCTCCGCTCCCTCCACTGGCTCCCGGTCGCTGCCCGCACAGAATACAAAACTCTGATGCTGGCATTCAAAGCAACCAAAGGTATGGCTCCCCCATATCTTACAAGTATGATTGAACCCTACAAACCCTCCCGCGCACTCAGATCAGCCAACGCAGGGAAACTGGAAGTACCCTCACTAAAAACGCCGGGACAACGCTCCACACGTCCCAAACTCTTCTCCCTTCTGGCTCCAAAACTGTGGAATGCACTTCCCATTGCAGTCAGAACTGCAGCATCACTCCCAATCTTCCGCCGTAGCCTGAAAACCCACCTTTTCAGACTCCATCATGGCCCATAGCACTTACCCTAACCCCTTAGATAGCATTTCTGTTGGCTTAGATAGCATTTGACACAGACTTATAGCATGTTATGTAGACAGCACTATAATTGTATTGTATATAGTCATAGCACGCCATAGTACATATGTATAGCATAGTAGTGAATATGTATAGTTTATTATGTATAGTGTATGTATAGTTTCATCATATAGATATTCCACTGTTACCTTCTTAGCTCACGCATGTTTCATGATAAATGCTTTTATGTGATGTATTCCCATGCTTTTGTTCTTGCTTAAAGTCGCTCTGGATTAAGAGCGTCTGCTAAATGCCTAAATTGTAAATTGTAAATTATGTCCTCCATGATGCAAAACCATTCAAGCTTTGAAGCAATGTCCACAGCAGTGATCAACGCACATCTGTATTACTATGTATGCGTGCGTGTGTGCGTGCACGTGTTATCTTATGACAACCTGATCTCACAGAAATACGTAAATATGTACGGAATTGCAATTCCGTACATACACGACTAGAAAACCCTAAAATCCGTACATACGTATGACAATACTACGGTTTTGTCCACGACGGAGGCGTGGCTTTCATTAGTACGGAAGTGCTATTGCACCGTGGCTGGGTGAGGTCGGGTTTGACATTATTTACTATTCTGTCCATGTGGGGTTACAACTCTACAGAACTTCACAACGCTTCACACTGACGGGCCGCTCGCTGCTGTCTCCCATTGGCTCAAGTTTGTTAGAGACGGCACCCCTCCGTCAGTCTATGGTGAGGATTTCAGTGGCATATGTCATATGTCACATATATGTCAAATACATGTACAAATTTCTGTGAGATAGGGTTTCTTATGCAGCCAGTGCACCATCTCAAGGCTTAAAGAGTCATCAGTCCAATACGACAAACATAACCCACTCCTGCACGTCTGCATTCCTACTTCAAAATGGAGACCTGTGTGTGTGTGTGTGTGCATGCGTGCGTGCGTGTGCACATGTAGAGAGATAGAGAATATATGTTTCAGAGAACTGTGCCATGTCAATTAACAACAGCTTTCAAAGTGCGAACTTGTTATAATAACGGTGACAGACAGGATTGCTCTGTGTTTGTGTGCATATGAACATGATCAGTGTGTGTGTGTGTGTGTGTGTGTGTGTGTGTGTGTGTGCACGTGCATGTGCATGTGCGTGCGTGCTGGCTGCATGTTGACATGTCCCATTACTTCTACCCTGTATGAGTCAAGTCACCTGACTCATTACCGTCGTGTTGACGGACACCAGTGAGCTGCGGATAATGTGAAATGTGTGCCTAAAATAGCCAATCTAAAAGTTCACAACGCGCCTCGTAAACCGGCTATTTGTGGCGTGCTGCACCCCCGTTCGTTGGAAGTATAAACCCACGCTGTATAGCGTAGAGAGAACCCTGACCCTCCAGGAAATAAATTATATAAAGATTGTGAATAACGAATAACAAATAAAAGACCAGTTCTAGGAACCATGTTTATTCATTTGTGTCTGCCTTTGTATGGTATAGATTAGAGGCAGAGATTGAATTCAAGGGGATTCTTTCGGCGGCTCGCTCCGGGAGAGCTGTATTTCTGTCAATTCCTTTCCCCTCTCTATTAGCGTTCATTCAAATTCGGGCTATAAACCAGGATTAATTTGCATAAGCCTGTGCTGGGAAAAAAAAGTGCTTACCACTCACAAGGCTCACAGGTGAAACATCTCTCCTTTGTCTAGGAGGCCCTCAGCCTTATTTTCGCTAGCACAGACATTACCTTTGTCTGTCTGTGCCCCCCGAGCAGCTTTGAAAAATCCCTCCCCGACATTAAACTGTGTAGATTCAGAGGCTCTTTTCTTGAAACTGAGGTTCCATTTCTGCGGCCCACATTAAGAAGCCGAAAATACCTCTTGTGTTGCAGGCCTTTCTTCTTTGCAGATATGTATTTATAAAAGGCGCGCACAGAAGCATATATCCATGCATGCGAAACCCTACCCTCTGTTCGCCCGTCTTACCGTCGTCATCTTCGGCCGGACCGTCGTAGGACTTGTCGATGGCCGCCCGGAAGCTCTCGTTGCAGCCCCGCCCTCTGACCATATTAGGGCGCGGGCGGTGGAAGGGGAGGAGCTCGTTCTTTCGGCTGACCTCTGACATGGCCGTCTGGAGGCTCTCCAGGGAGCTGGACTTCTTCAGGCCCAGGGTGGGGCCCAGCTCAGCGGGAGGGGACGGAGCTGGGGGAGAGAGACATAGACAGATGGAGAGAGAGAGAGAGAGAGAGAGAGAGATCCTCAGTCTGGTTGGCAGCAGTGGTGTGAAGTAACCAAATACAAGTACTGTACTTAAGTACAATTTCGATTTTTTGTTTAACTTTAGTATTGAGTATTTTCAATTTCCATTACTTTTACTTCTAGTCTACTCCACATCATCTTGGATTCAAATATTGTACTTTTACTATTTGAAAGCTTTAGTTACTAGTTACTTTGTAGATTTGGATTATGATTACAAAACCTACTTTAACACCCTGAGCAATGTCAATCAATCAATGTCAATCAATGTGTCGCATCGCTTGTAGATCGGCTATTTTCAAACAATCTTTATACATTTTAAAACTTGAAACGGAACATTCTGTATAATGACTACTTTCACTTTTGGTACTTTAAGTACATTTTGTTGTCAATACTTTTGCACTTTTACTCAAGCACATTTTGAATTCCAGGACTTTTACTTGTAATAGCCTACTTCTATATTGCAGTATTGGTTTCTTTTACCCATTTAGGCCTGACGTCGAAATAAAAAAAACGTTTTTCAAGAATAGCAGAAGAATTTCAAAAATAGCAGACCTACAAGCTTGTAGCGCGCCACTGAGCTTGTAGATCTGCTATTTTTCAATAGCTAAAGTATAACATAATAATACTTAGTTAAAACACCAAAACGGGTTCCCGTCCAGAATGGGTTAAGAAGAAAAAATGTGAGTACTGCATATACCACTGGTTGGCGGTATAGCCACGGTGTGCTTTTCATCATGGCCGATTTGCTGTCGGACCAAAGACGGAGTTTGAAAACAGGAGCCAGGGAGCTTAAAGTTAAAATGTTCTTTGTTATTTCTCCCCTAAATACACGCACTTGGCCAAATGTATCACTTACTGCCGTGGGCTATTATTCCAGCTAAGTATACACAAAGCTGTTTGTCCAAAAGACATTAGGAACCATTTTGCATGGAACAAAACGGGGGTCTGTCGACATCATAGGATGTGGCCATGCAGTGTTGGCCCAGGCAGCTCAACATGCCTGTCCCCGTCTGGCCTGGTTTGGGCACTTGTAAAAAAAAAAAAAAAAAAAAAATCACACACATTCCACAAAAAAGATCTGAGTAATAAATAAGAAATCATGGTGAAAAAGCAAGTATTAAGTCATGGCCACTCAAAATATGCTTTCTCCTCAATCATGTCATTTTGTAGCCTGCATAGTTTCCAACCTCATACGCTGTGTTCCGTGAATTTGTTTTGTCAGGAGCAAAGTGACAAAACAAATCCACAGAACGCAGCGCACCAGGCTGGAAAACAGCCTAGTAATTTTGTCCACCAACTAGTAAAATACTCAAGTTAAAGGTAAAGTTCAAGTCCTACTATTTGTCACATACATTGCTGAGAGATTTGTTCTCCGCATTTGACCCATCTCTCCCATGCTTAGGAATCATTTGTAGTTGATCTAAGTGTTACTTCGTCCACGTGTAGCTCTGAGAGTGTACAAATGTACATTTTGTATACTCAGAGATAAACAGCAAGGTAGCAAGGAGGCTGGCTGTTGAGTCAAGCAGGCCTGAAACTCTGCGGGGCAAAGCGTGAGCAATAGAGAGATGAAGTTTGGTTTGAACTGTGCTGCTGCTGAGCTTATGATGGATGCTTCCTCTGCCACTCCCCTCCATCCATCACCACAAGCACACTGGGGACCATATTAGAGGCAGGGAGGCAGGGAGGCAGGGAGGCAGGCGGCGAGGAGGGGGGGATGGCATTCTGACACACCCACTATGTGGCTTCTGCGTGCGGTTAGGGTTCAGTGGTGGAAAGTAAGTACATTTACTTAAGTACTGTACAGTTTTGAGGCATTTGTACTACTCCAAAATCAAAAACTTTTACTTCTACTCCACTACATCTCAGTACTTTTACTCTCCACTGCATTTCCACTACATGTATTATTTGACACCTTTAGTTACTAGTTACTTTGTAAATTTGGATTTTGGATTATTATTATTACTAAACATACATTACCCACTTCAGCCCTATGAATATTATTATTATTACTAAACATACATTACCCACTTCAGCCCTATGAATATTTTGGCCATTGTAAACAAAAATTGCACAGGAATGACAATGACCGATACCAGTAAATGAAATAAATAATGTACTATGGCCAAATTAGGCCGCATTTAATAATTTTATACTTTCAAAATAGTAGAAAAAGATGGAATCCCGCACACTGTCTTCACTTACAGCATTTTATTGAGCAACGTTTGGGTTGTTCAGACCTTCATCAAGCTGGAAGTGAAGACAGTGTGCGGGATAAAAAATAATTAATCAGTTATCCGACGCACCTGTCCTCCGTAGGTGTGCATAAGGACATTTTTCTTCTGTACTTGGAAATAATAACACATAGTTGTGAGTTTGTAGATGTAGGCAGGGAAGTAGGATTGCAAGCAGGGAAACAGGAAGGGAAGCACGTAGGTACCAAAAACAGCATAATGAGGAATGGAGGAGGGATGGATGGATGGATGGATCGTGCAGGTACTCAGTGGAGGTGATGCTGATGAGAGTGGAGGTTGTAGCTGAAATGCAGGGCGTGTGCCATTCTGTAGCCGAGACATACGCCATGCAACACTCAAGCACCGCAGTGGATGCAGGCAATACAAGGTGTGTGCATGTGTGTGTGTGTGTGTGTGTGTGTGTGTGTCTGTGTGAGTAGGAGGTTCACCTTTAAATATGTGCATGCGTTTCTATGTGTGAGCAAGCTTCTCTCTTTTGGTATTTGTGTGCGTGCGTGCATTTAACCTGTGTGTGTTTGTCTGTGTGCAAACAGGTGTATGCGTACATTGAGAGGTCTGGTGTGGTGTGTGGTGACAGGCAGTGAGCGAGGGGAGGGAAGGAGGGGAGGGAAGGAGTGGAGGAATGAAAAATGAATAGAGGGAGATAAGCAAATAGAAGTCCACTCCGGAAAATCATCTTGGGAGGGAGAGCAACGGGCGAGGGAGGCAGGAGCAGAGCGGTGAATGAAGTGAGAGGAGGAGGGAATGACAGAGAGAAATGGGGGCCAAAGGATACCGGGCTGGCTGCCAAGCGGGACACGCCCCCACACACCCACATCCACACAGGATTGGGATTCCATGCTTGCCGCGGCTTGTCGATACGATGCGTCTGTGATTCATGATAGTTGGACCTGCATCACTTTACCTAATGATTCACAGCACACACACCAATGTGTGTGTGTGTGTGTGTGTGTGTGCGCGCATGTGTCACAGCAGACCAGATCAGAGGACTGATGTGACTTCCACATCCATTTAAATAGTCATTAAGCACACACACACTCACACACACACACACACACACACACACACACACACACACACACACACACACACACCAGCCCTTGGATAGTAATGGACACGGAATTTATGCACATGAATAATTTGTGCTGCTGAGCGACAGGAGATGGGCAGCAAATGACAGGTAAAGGAGTGTGTGGTGTGTGTGTGTGTGTGTGTGTGTGTGTGTGTGTGTGTGTGTGTGCGCGCGTGCATGCGTGCATGTATCAATTTATTTTGATTTGAAAATCAAATTAAAATCAGGAAGCACCAACTCTGCAATACTGGCTTTGGTGTGATGCTGTGCCCCACTTCAATGATGTGCTCATGACTTTGGTGTGATGCTGTGCCCCACTTCAATGATGTGCTCATGACTTTACAGTAACCAGAAGATTTCTATAAAGATGATGAGACCAAAAGGTCTTTCCACGGAAAATGGCCAAAGTCAAGAGGCTCACGGTCGTGTCAAGCACACACACACACTCTGGGCTGGCAGTTCTCAAAACTCGACTAAACGGTTCGTTTCACATTTTGAGGCGTACATTCTTCGAGAAGAAAGCGGCATAATGTTGTTGGAATGGGTTCCATGGACTCGTGGTACGAATAAGTAAAGCGAATAACCTCGTAAGCGAATGGGACCTTTTACGTGCGTTAACGGTCGTGCGCACGCAATGGACGTGAGCTCCCGAGTTGCACACGATGAGCCGTGTCCTCCCACTCCGTGTCACGAGTCAGCGTTACACGGTCAGATTAAGCCATCGAGACCCGAGAACAGATTCAACTAAATGTCTTCTAAATCTATAAAAAAAATATATATTCAAAGATTTGCACACGTGTTCACGATTTTTCCAAAAATAGCAGATCTACAAGCTCGTAGCGCAGAACCAAGTGCCACACTATACAAACTTGTAGATCTGCTATTTTTAAATAGCTAAAGTATAATATAATGGCCACACACACACACACACACACACACACACACACACACACACACACACACACACACACACACACACACACACACACACACACACACACACACACACACACACACACACACACACACACACACACACAGAGGTCTTTCTCCGTTTGCACAGCTTGAGGCGATGCTCTGTAGCACAGAGGTTTGGGGGTATTTTCAGCAGAGAAATGTTGTGCTTTAACTGCGCAGAGCTGCATTTTTTATTCCAAACCTTCGGCCTTCAGCTTGCGGTTCCGTCTATGTTTAATACGCCATTACTGGCTGCGCCAAAAGACTCAATTTCAACCTCTGGGAACTCACGAATGTACTTTGTTTATTGTACATTTTGTTCGACATACTTCCACACCAATCCCCAAAGAATGCTGTGAAATATTACTTTATTTATCAATTCCACAAGACCCCTATAGGATCATCATACAGCAGGCAATTGACTACATTTCAACAAACTGAACAAAGTTCAAGTGAGTGAGTGAAGCACTCGACCTACTGGATGCTCGATCGACAGAAAGAAGAGTGTAGAAAGAATGACTTGACCATAATTAGAAAGTTTTCATGGCCTAGCAGCGATTTGTCCGCTGTGTTCACTGTTGCAAACGACGTCGTTAAAAAACGATTCCACGGCCTCCCACTTGAAGTCAAAAGTCAGTGCATACGCTACGGTGTGTGTGCAACTCAGGCCCACTCCACACACCATGTGCCAAGTTCTATGAGAGGAGATGCCGGAGGCAGTGTTAAAACGGAAGATCTGACCACTTTCTATGCAATTATACACTTTCAAAACAAAGGCTCGGAGGAAAGTTAGTGTTAGTATTAGTGTTTTACACGCTAGTGGCAGGAGGGAGAGCTAGTGCATTTTCCGACAGCTGCATCAGCCACAGAGTCTCAGCCAAAACACCCGCGGCAGGCGGCAGTGTTTCTCAGCGGCATCAGTCCGTCATCCTTTAGGTGCAGTTTGTGAATGAAGTCGTACAAATTACAATGCTATGTTCAGTGGTAAGTAACACTATGTAAGTAGGCTAGAAGATCGACTATAGCCATTACCTAACAGTCTTTATACCTCACCAATGACAACAAGTGATTCTACTAACATTTTTCACTGTCTTTGTGATGTTCTCTTCATAATGAAGTTCAGGCTTTCATGCATGTGATTGGTTTACTCTTGAGGGAACAGATGTACATGCAGACAAACCCTATTCTAGACACACTACCATGCCATAACAATACATTACATGGCAAAACCAGGTTCACTAAAACAGCCGAAACAACGCTCCACACGTCCCAGACTCGTCTCTCTTCTGGCTCCAAAACTATGGAATGAACGTCCCATTGCAATCAGAACTGCAGACTCACTCCCAATCTTCCGCCGTAGTCTGAAAACCCACCTCTACAGACCAGCACTTGGCGTAGCACTTGCCCTAGCCTCGACGACCTTACAGGCGTATGCAAAGGCACAAATTAAGTCATTTAGATAGCATATTATGTCTCTATAGTATAGTGTATACTTATAGTTGCATTGTACAGATATTCTACTGCTAGACAGATGTTAGGTTCTTAGCTTACTTAGGATGGTTGATGACTATATATTTCTATGTATTTGATGTATTACCTTGTGTTGTTTTTGCTTGGATTAAGAGTGTCTGCTAAATGATGCCTAAATTGTAATTCACTAAATTTAAATTGTAATTTGTCTGAAGCTCAGCCAAGAAGCACATTGGTCAATATGGGGTATAAAAGGACATCAAACTAATACTTGGAAATCACTCAACAGTCCTGTGTCCCACCTGTTTCTAAATTAATATAATAATTCAAGCTTTCTATATAGCTCCATTGTTGGTGAGTTTAATTTAATTTATACGATAAGATAGGACATTTCTGTTTGGATGTATGGGCTGTCAAGGCCAGAAAGTAGTTTTGTGTAGGCGTTCCCAAATAACTTCCGGGTATGATGTCAGGCACATAGCCGCAATTCTGGAGCAAATATTCTGCTAAAACAGCATATCTACAGGCTTACTTGGAGATTAGCTATTTTATAAGATATTTAGTGTATAGTGAAAATATGAGGGGGGTTGGGTATACAGTACAGTAGAGCCCTAAATCCAGTCAACTAAGTACTGGGTTTAAGTGGTTCGAGTGACATGCACACTGCCTTTGAAACATTGGCTAATAGCGTGTGGTCTCTAAGAAGGGTTCAACACGCAAATGTACATAAAGAAATAATCCACGGGCTTCCAGCTGCCAGAAACACATGAATCACGGCCGCCAAAGACACAACGTCGAAGCCACATTGTAAATGTTTGAGGCATTATGTAATCACATTCAAAAGATAATCTGCTGCTGTTTTCATACTATACCAAGCTGTGTGTACACAGTAAAGAATCCTCGTGTTACTTTAACTGAGGATTTTCCCGTGTATAAAATTGCCACCAGCATCTGAACGGATCAGATTCCATACTTGGCAGCTCCAAATGAGATGGTATAAGTCTAAATAAGCACTTGGTGTACAGTGTGTCTTTAATAAGTCATATCTGTGGGCGGCTGTGGCTCAGGAGGTAGAGCAGGTGATGATGGGTCATCGGTTCGAATCCCGGCTCCTCCTGTCCACACAAAGGACTGTCTACATGTCCGTGGGCAAGACACTGAACCCTACATTGACTCCAATGAGTTGGTCGGTGTGAGCTCGCCACCATTGGTGTGTGAATGTGGGAAGTGAGGACGCTGGCGTCGACAGTTTGCCACTTCACCTGCCAATGTATGAATGAATGAACCATTGTAAAGCGCTTTGAGCACTTGGAAAAGCACTATAAAAATGCAATTAATTATTATTATTCAGTATAGATAATACAGCTTCTATTGCTGAATAGGCACATGTGACTTGTACTTCACTGAATCAATGTCTTGGTCACGGACATTTTCTGCAGAATAACGGTTGGCAGCTTGTACAGTGCCTTGTACACTACTGCACTGTTCATTTCACCCAACTGAACAATTGTTGTATGATAGGCCAGTGATTACCAACCTTCTTTGGTGTGACACCCCCCACCCCCACCCCTAGTTTGATACTCATTAGGCCACAGATCGCCATTGTGTATTAAAATGGGTTTATGAGCATCACAAACGTGACATCCGGATTTGATTGGCCAAGCGGGTACCTTCCTGGCACCTCAATCTGCGTTGTAAAATCCTCAGTGTTCATACAGTATACAGTAACTGATTCTCAGAATTACACACCCGTGGAGTGTCGATTTGGTCCCTAACTATCAATCATTTAGCCTGGGGATCCCCGAGATCCCCATTAAGGACCCCCGGGGGTCCCCAGACCTCCATGTTGAGAACCAGTGCGATTCACATGCACAGAGGTAAAGATGGACAGACGCCAGAAACAGAGACCTCTCATTCCAAACCTGTATGTGTATGGCTGGGTGGTAGGATGGAAGGAACCCTATTCTATTGTAATACTTTAATGGTTTTAAGCTAGCTAGGTTATCAGGGAATGGAGAGTACACACTCAGTGAACACACACACACACACACACACACACACACACAGAGTAGACGACGTGCACAGACATGACCCGCACTCGCACTGCCAAATGAAATGTGCACATACAGTACGTAGACTCAGACACACACGCATGCACATGGGATATTTTGCTGCGAGTGGCAGGATTTGTGTCATAAATGTAATTACTGCTGTCCAAGCGTAAGATGATAGAATTAAGCTGCTTTTAGAGAGCGAGGGGCACAAACGGGAAGGAGGGAGGGAGATGTGGACGACGGGGGATGAGGAGGAAATGAGATAGAAAGAAGGACGGACACATGACAGCAGAGAGAGAGAGAAACAAAGAGGAAGAGAGTGAGTGTGAGAGAGAGAGAGAGAGAGAGAGAGAGAGAGAGATGATGTGTGAGGCGACACAGACAGAACGGGGGCCCTCATGAGAGCGTGAATGCAGGAGAAGATAGAGAGGAGAGAACGCGAGACAATCCCAAGGCTCTCTTTTTTTGGCAGGCCCGCTTTCAAAGCAGGCTGTTTTCAAAGTCAAGACGACGCCGGGGATTGGATTAGCGGCTTGGCTGCCACAACAAAACCGGCAGCGGCGTATAACAACAACAGTAACTTCTCCAAAATCACATTACATTATGCGATTGTAATTTATGTCCACTCCAAGCCTTGTTTTATACTTTGTCGTATGGCGGAAATAGACGTTCTGCTAGGTCACAACATGCCACTATGGAACACGTATAGCAGATCTATTTTCACTACATTAACGATCGTGTAGCAACCGAGAGCTATTCATATGGTGGTGAAGAACACGATCTAACTTAATCAATAAGAAAGTCATAAAAGTCGTCCTTGGCAGTTGGCAGTCAATGAGTTCAATGTTTTGTGAAAATGTTTGCCTGTAATGACATGCCCAAAATAGCCAGATTGGAAGTGGTTGTTGTGAATGTTGGGATCTCCATTTCTGCAGTTTTCGCATTTTGCCTGGATTCAGGATCCATGCTATAGCACAGAATGTTGACACGAACTACTGTTCCTCTTGCCAAGAGACTAATTAACATGTGTTGTGGAGAAATATAATATGAGTCATATATAAGAACTACGGTCATGTTTAGATCCTACTGGGTACAGCATTTAGCAAATGTCCGACTCCTAGAACACTTCTCCAACATGACGCAACACACACGCCGGTCCCAGGAACACATAAAACCAGCATTCTTAAAAGTATGGCTTTTATGAAACCAGTTAATGTTTCCGAGCCCATTCACCCATAAGCTCCAGGCCTTATAAAAATCCATCATATGACATAGCTTGGCTTACATGTATGTGTGTGCATGCATGTCTGTGTCTGCCCTTGTTGTTTCGGAGTACTTTCAGAAGCAATTGCATTGTGTGTGTGTGTGTGTGTGTGTGTGTGTGTGTGTGTGTGTGTGTGTGTGTGTGTGTGTGTGTGTGTGTAGCACTCCTACTAGATGAAATGAGAGGCTTTTC
>NC_139707.1:24437947-24510447 GCF_964188405.1 Protomyctophum parallelum | reverse complement strand
GTGGTCCTAATGGCTCTATAAAAAAGGTAGACTTTGACAACAGGTATAGGGGACACATAAACAAGCTAAAGTGGAAATGAACTTTTTTATATTTTTTATTTTGTTTGGGGGGGGGGGGGGGGGTAAAAGATGGGGTCCTTTAAACGTTTAATGGCTGTGTTGGACATTCAACAGGAAACTATTTTGAAATAACACAGATACCGTTGTTATGAACAACTTGGATTATTTTTTTTGGTGGGGGGGGGGGATTTGACTATTATGGGTGTCGAGAGATGTTGGAAGGGGCAGATGTGCAGGTGGAAAATAACAGTGCAGACTAAAATAAGTGCACTGCTTCTCAATGAGAAACAGTTTAACCCACTAAAGTCTGACTCTGACATGCACAAACAGTTTACAATGAATTTACAATTAAGGCATTCAGCAGACTCTTAATCCAGAGCGATTTAGTAAATTAGCCAAGAACCTAACATCTGTCTAACGGTAGAATAACTGTACAATTAAACTATAAGACACTATAGAATGCTATGTCTACAAAATGCTATCTAAATTACATAATGTTAGCCTACGCATACGCCTGCAAGGTCATCAAGGCTAGCACATGTGCTATGAAAAATCGGGATGAAGGTGATTCACTATATATTTCACCACATTGTGATCCAATGAGAGAATGCACTGTTTAAGAATGACTACTTGTCCTACCTACAGTATAGAATTATGTAGGCCTACTAAGTCTGATCAAACAAGTAAGATATTATTATCTTATTGGGGTCCCTAACACAAAATATTTTAAGATGGGGGTCCCTGGTCAAATAAATATAAATTTGGGAGTAAGTAGGTCCGATGGTCCATGGACTTGGCTCACAAAGAGTGGTTTGTTTAGGGCACTAAATGACGACGCAAGACATCATGTGGCCGATAAATATAAATAAAGTGGGCACCCCTCACTTCACACAAGTGTGATCTTTAAAAACACTGCCGTAGAGATGATCAACGCAATGCAACTCGAGACGATATGCTATGTTTCTTACTGTCGTGAAAGAAAGTTAGTTCAACATTTATTTTAGTCTCTGTGTCAAACGATCTGTATTGCCTGCATAATAGGGTTGCTGCCATCCAAGTATAGGATTCCAGCAATGTGTCTCTGAGCAAGTCTCTTAACCCCCCGAGCAGGCTGCCCACTGCTCCTAGTTGTAATAGGATAGGTAAATGCAGAGGACAAAGTTCACCTATGTGCATACATAATGTGACAAACCCTCCCCCCCCCCCAATTATTAATATATTCTAAAATACTGATGTAGTAAAAAAAAACGGTTTGTGTTGTGTGTATGTGTGACGTCAGACCAGAGCTCTGCTCAGCCTGTATAAGGTGTTGCACATGTTCAGATCAAGACTATAATCAGACTGTCGGTGCGCAGGGTTCATTGATTATTCTGAAATGCTTATCCACTACCTTCCTGCCATCTGTATCACGATTTGACAAATTGCATTGATCGCCAGACTACCAACATCCAAACAAGAAGCCAGCATAAATTTGCAAATCACTCGTTTCCTCATCTACACCATTCCATCTCATTCAATTTCTTTCTCTTCAGCCTTAGGAACAAGCGGGCAAGCCGATACCTCGACAACAAACAATGAACCTGAACGAGGCGTCCTCCCAGGTGCGACAGGAATACGACCGGGCCTGCGAGGACGCGGTCAACCGCCAGATCAACCTGGAGCTAGTGGCGTCCTACGTCTACCTGTCCATGGCGTACTACTTCGACCGCGACGACGTGGCGCTGCCCAACTTCGCCCGCTTCTTCCGCGAGCAGTCGGGCGAGGAGCGCGAGCACGCCGAGAAGCTGATGAAGGTGCAGAACCAGCGGGGCGGGCGCATCCTCCTGGAGGACATCCGGAAGCCCGAGCGGGACGACTGGGGCAGCGGCCTGGAGGCGCTGGAGTGCGCCCTCCAGCTGGAGAAGAGCGTCAACCAGAGCCTGCTGTACATGCACAGGATCGCCACCGAGCACAACGACGCGCACATGGCCGACTTCATCGAGACGCACTACCTCGGTGAGCAGGTGCGCTCCATCAAGGAGCTGGGGGACTGGGTGACCAACCTGCGGCGCATGGGAGCCCCGCAGAACTACATGGCCGAGTACCTGTTTGACCAGCACACCATGGGCCACAGGGACACGTCGGGCAACAAGGACGGTTCCTAGACAAGTACCTGTTTGACCAGCACACCATGGGCCACAGGGACACGTCGGGCAACAAGGACGGTTCCTAGACGAGTACCTGTTTGACCAGCACACCATGGGCCACAGGGACACGTCGGGCAACAAGGACGGTTCCTAGACGAGTACCTGTTTGACCAGCACACCATGGGCCACAGGGACACGTCGGGCAACAAGGACGGTTCCTAGACGAGTACCTGTTTGACCAGCACACCATGGGCCACAGGGACACGTCGGGCAACAAGGACGGTTCCTAGACGAGTACCTGTTTGACCAGCACACCATGGGCCACAGGGACACGTCGGGCAACAAGGACGGTTGGTTCCTAGACCTCTTCACGCCAAATGAACTCTCACTAGACGTGTCCAAATGAACCCTTATGGGTCTGTAACTCGGAGAGCGTACAAATTACAATTCCTTTTGTACAGTTAAATTAACTATAAAGTACTGTTTCCGAAGAAACGGCACAGGCTAAAGTACTCAATTACATTACAGCCCAGTAGCCGATACCTGCATCTTGTCCCACATGAGTCATGACACCACAGGGGGCGGATTGTAAAACTGGATTAAGGAGGGTGAATAAAGAGTATAGCACTTGACCTACATGACGTCACAGCCCAGTAGCCAATACCTGCATCTTGCAGATGACACATAACCCCCTCCCTCTGTCTTCCTATGGGTTGAGCCACATGAGTCATGACATCACAGGGGGCGCATTCTAAAATGGGACTAAGGAGGGTGAATAAGAGTATAGCACTTGACCTCACAGCCCAGTAGCCAATGAAAACGGTATAAACGCCCTCCCTCCGTTTTCCAATTGGTTGGCCCACGTGACGTCACATCCCAGATGGACAACGACCACGTGAATAAATATGGCAACAATTGTGGATTCGCTTTTCGAGCCCATGATAAATACGGTGCATTTTACAGTGTAGATTTGGTCCCAGAGATTAAAAGGGACAATCTATCAAACTGACACACACACACACACACACACACACACACACACACACACACACACACTCTCTCTCTCTCTCTCTCTCTCTCTCGCATACAGTACCTACAGTATCTGCATTTCAATGTCCTCAGCCATCTCCTTGTTATATGACTCATTACTTTGTTCAATAAAGATCTGTCATGATTCAAACCCAGAACGGATACAAGCGCAGGAAAATAAACGCAACAGAAAGTGTACTAAAAACTACAGTGAATAATAAAAAACACTCAAATACAACCCAAGTTAACACTTATAAAACACAGGAACAAACTGAATAATCACTGACATACAGCATAAGCCATGAAGCAGCAATGAGACAGTCAGTCAGCACAGGTACTGTACCTACTGTACTGCATAATCCCAGGGGATAATTAACTGGTTAGGCACGGCTGGGCTTCAAAGGTGAATCAACTGAGGAGCCAAGAGCACTGCGTGGGAAGACGCTAGCGTGGTAGGAGGGAGACGGGAGTGACAGAGGCTGTGACCGTGACAGGATCCTTCCTAGCTATCTGTAAGTCATTACATACCTCTCTGCACTCATGTGCAGAGAGGTAGTCATGTGTCCTGTTGCTAGCGTCAATGTTTGCAGTGTTCTATGGCAGCAGTTGAAGTAAAACCTAATGAATGGAATTAAGGAACTCTTTGGATTCAGATTTATTTTAAAGAGAAGATGGCATCTCTAATCTAGTTGATCTCCATAACTGGTTCCTAACTAACAATTATTCTCAATTGCCCCCCGGCTGGGGGAGGGAGGGCAGAATCCATTTCTTCCGGCCCACGTCCCGGCCGGTAAGCACCGTCGGCCGGTCTTTTTATAGGTCGGCCGGTCGGTCCGAATGCATTTTTAGCGGCCGACGTGAAATACGTGCGATGGGTCGGCCGGTCGTTTGATATGTCGGCCGGTCCGTGATTACGTCGGCCGGTCCGTGATTACGTCGGCCGGTCCGTGATTAGGTCGGCCGGTCCGTGATTGCGAGGCGGTCCACCCCAGGAGGTTAGACGGGACAATAGTCCGGGAGGGGAGGTGCGTGCGTGCGTGCGGGGGTAAATGTGTCAAGTCACGTGACCACTGGCTGTGCTACGAATATGAATTATTATTATTATAGCTAACTAAATAGTTCCTGCTGTAAATCTCGTTTTGATTATTTCCCTAGTGAGAATTAATTTGATGCCTTCCATATACTTTCTGGAAATGCATAATGGGCGCTGATTTACGTCGTTGTCTGTATGCATGCATCTAATATGAATTAATATATTATTATATATATAGGCTCTGGGTGGCTGAAATCCCCCCGCAGGTTAAGGTATACCTAATTCGAGATGTTTAATGTGATATCGGTTATCTTTCTTCATATTTTTTTTTCTGCTCTCGTTGCAAAAGATCTTATAGTCCAGTGGAACACTTCTTTAAAGTAATGTATGGCTTCCTTAGTCTAGCGGTCTATGCTGTTGCCTCTCGATTTATTGTTGCATGTGGAACCTGGTTCGAGTCCCGCTCATGGCAAAGTTTTATTTTATAATGTTCTTTTGTAGCCTATATTGTGTATGGACACAATAGCTACATTTTAGACTGTATCATTATTGTATATTATATATTTTTTAAATAGCCGTATTGAATTAATACATATTTAATTATTTGATAGGCAGGCAGGCAGGCAGGCAGGCAGTCAGACAGACAGACAGACAGACAGACAGACTTCTGTCTGTCGGTCTGTCTGTCTGTCATAAACTTTTAACTATTGTCCCGTCTAACCTAAAGGGGTGGCTAACCTTAGGGTAACCTGTCAAACCTACGACCGGCCGACCTAATCACGGACCGGCCGACGTAATCACGGACCGGCCGACGTAAACACGGACCGGCCGACGTAAACACGGACCGGCCGACGTAAACACGGACCGGCCGATGGTGCTTACCGGCCGACGCGTTGGCCGGAAGAAATGGATTCTGCCCTTGCTGGGCTGGGGGTCCCCAACCCGGACTAAAGGAAGCAGATCATGGTAAACCAGTAAAAGAGTATTTGTTTTTTGTTTTCTTTAATATATATTTTATGTAATTTTTGTTTTTGCGTTCCGTCATAGTTTTCTACAGTATATTTAGTTGATTTCGATTTCATTAAAAAGAACCCACTCTGAACTCTGTAGAATCTGCACCTGGCTCGCTAATAACAAACTATCATTACACCTGGGTAAAACTGAATCCATTTTCTTTATGTGGGTGACGATGTGATCACAAGAAAAGAGGAAATGACCTACCTGGGTTGCTAATCTTACCTAGAACAACCGGGGTGCAGACGTTTATCCGACATACCAAAAGTCCGACATGCGCAAATAACCCGTTGCTCACGACATGCTTTGCATCTGCGACATGCCGCGTGCAATTAGGGTTAGGTTAGTGTTTGGGTAGGGTGTCGGACTAATGATGAAGGACTCTTAGTATGTCGGAACATATGATATGCACCATGATCATCCTGCATCATCATACAGCAGCCAATCAAATCATCACATTCCGTGCTTCAAGCACGTGCTCAGACACACTTACACACACATGGTCCCCTCAAAAAGTAAATGAATGGTAATAAATAAATAACAATACTGGGCCCAGGCCGTAGCGTAACGGTCTGGGCACCGGACTGGTAATCCAGTCGCAGTGTGCCGCGGGTTCGACTCCCGGACCCGACACGGCCTTTACTGCATGTCATCCCCCCATCTCTCTCCCGTTTCCTGTCAGCCTACTGTCTGTCCCTTCAAAAATCAATAAAAAGGCGTAAGCCGCAAAAAAAATATCTTTAAATAAAAATAAAAATAATAATAAAAAATAACAATACTGTACTAATAAAACCCCAGGACAGACAGACCAGAATGAGTAAACAGGTAGAGTGCACTTAAAGTATATAGAACAGAGAAAATAAATAAGATTTGCCTAATACGCTTTTCAAGGATGTGCCGTTTCTCTTTGGCTTTTTATTAAGAAGAGGGTGTAAGGTCTCCTATTCCATCTTTGTTGTTGGGTGTGTTCAGAAGCATTGGATATCAGGATTCAAATTTAAAAACAGCAAAAGTAGCAGATCAACAACAAGCTCAAACACGCTTCACGGTTCTGATACTTGTGTGTGACGCTGTAGTATGATCAGGTAGGGCGTTCAGTTACAAAAGAAAATCACACCCATGTGAAGTGAGAGGCGCTCATATCATCATCATCACATTCCAGCCAATCATAATTGGCCTTTTCTGTCCTCACTTTTTATGCTCAAGGCCAATCACTTGTGGCGTACTAAATTTTCTGTCCTCACATTCTATCATCGATACGTAGCCTACATTGCTCAGCTCATCCAATCAAATCATCACTATAGGGTGCTCAGCCAATCAAATCACTATGAGGTGCACACGCACACACAGGGTTTCCTCGAGCTAATTGCACAGGGTTTCCTCGAGCTAAATGCACAGGCCTGCCTGCAGTTCCAGCTCTGACCACTACGTCTCAGCGGCTTCAACGTTGGCCAGCCTTTCTGGGGACTTGGGTCACATGCTTATTGGTGTGACAAGAAGCAGTCAGGAATCAGTGCAGTACTGTACATCTGACACACACACACACACACACACACACACACACACACACACACACACACACACACACACACACACACACACACACACACACACACACACACACACACACACACACACACACACACACACACACACACACACACACACACACACACACACACACACACACACACACACAATGTGTTTGAGTGTGAGTGTGTGTGACGGGCGACAACCAGATCATGTGAAATCAACTGGGCCACTCATCTGGCTGCGATGAATGATGGCTGATTGTATGCTGCAGGGGTGCACACAGACCACATGCACGTCGTAGATGGACATGAACAACAGAATGGACAGCATATACATGCATGCACATGAGTTGAAGTGATTGGCCGTTGCTTTGGTAGACGACCTGTGGCATTGGTCAGAGAGAGACCCCCCCCCCACACACACACACACACACACACACACACACTGGTAGTACTAGTGGAGTAGAAGTAAAAGTAGCCTACTGGAAATTAAGTTGCACTTAGTTACGTTCCACCACTGGTATATACAGTACATAAAGTTAAATGAGTCTTCCACAATAACATTGTCCTCTCTCGCTGGAGGACAGACATTAGACTTTGTCTGTATATTGGTCCTGAACGCCACCTTGTTAGCGATTGATTACAATTACAATTTACAGGTGCTCTTAAACTTACAGTAAGCAAGAACACAACGTAATATGTTGAATGTGTGTCACGTGTGTGATTGATGGGTTAATTTGTCACAGCGAGACCAAGGTGTGTGTGTGTGTGTGTGTGTGTGTGCGTTCCTCACCTGTATTGTTTCCTGCCAGGGATCCCACGTTGCTCTCATCTGCCACTGAAACAAGAGAAACACATTTTAACGTACTGGATCACACAAACAGAGATGCACACACCCACAACTTTGTCCTGTAAATGTATAAATTATTGTACAATGGACCACAGTACTGCACAATCTCCTATTAATAAAGTACTCAATCAGTCAAAACATACAGTATAAACGCATATTGGTTTATTCTACATTGTAACTGCAATTTAGTATTACGGAAACCAACTGCAAAAGATTAGGGGATAGAATCTAGTCAGACATGTTTCTCCTGCAAGTGAGTTAATTTGTGATACAGTAGCTCCGTCCATGAGGCAGAGAAAGAGAGAGTGAGAGCGTGAGAGAGTGAGAGAGACAGACAGACAGACAGACAGACAGACAGACAGACAGACAGACAGACAGACAGACAGACAGACAGACAGACAGACAGACAGACAGGACACAGTGTCATGGCTCCAAAGTCTAATCAACGGCTTAACGAGGAGGTGCAAATTGCTTTGCTTTGTACTTTGTTTTGGCACGTTCAGCCATGAAAATGAAATGCATTCCATCCCATGAATGCATAATGATAGCTAATGACAGTATCAGTATGCTAAAGCTGACCACCTGACATCAGCGCATTTTCTTTTAAAGGCTCAAACATGACTAAATGTCAGTTTCAGGACAACATCATCAAATCTCCCCATTATGCAAGTATGATTTGATATACATTGGTATAAGTAATCAATAAATATTAATTATTTTAATTAATAAATAAATACATAAACTTTGTGGGTGGCTAATGATTAATGAATATTTAATCGGTCCGCTAAGTTATTGAAAATGTTGGAAGGGGTCCTTGGGGTAAGAAGAGGGTTGGGTGGCCCTGTTCTCCTGAACATCTAAACCATTCAATTACATTTGGTTAAACCTGTTTAAGCACAATTAAATCCTAGCCTGCTTGACTACGTTGACGTTCCGTGGATTTATTGCGAACGCAGTGAGCCACTTAGTATGACAGCAAGGGCTGAATGTCTGTGTGTCACGCTGTTACACCACCCGCCCGCCACCAGAGGGCGCAGCTAGACAGCAAGGGCTGACGCAGCTAGACAGCAAGGGCTGAATGTCTGTGTGTCCCGCTGTTACACCACCCGCCGCTGCTTAACAACGACACTGTCTGTAACTTGCTGTACTAGGCCCAACATAAAAATAATACTGTCACAACGACACTGTCTGTAACTAGGCTATGTGTACTAGTGTGTGCATATGGGCTAACGTTAGCTAAGCAGTCACAGCCCTGTTTACTGCTGCTCAACAACGACACACCAGAGGGCGCAGCTAGACAGCAAGGGCTGAATGTCTGTGTGTCCCGCTGTTACACCACCCGCCGCTGCTTAACGACACTGAATGTCTGTGTGTCCCGCTGTTACACCACCCGCCGCTGCTTAACAACGACACTGTCTGTAACTTGCTCGCTGTTACACCACCCGCCGCTGCTTAACAACGACACTGTCTGTAACTTGCTGTACTAAAAAAAAATATATATATATATATATATATATATATATATATATATATATATATATATATATTATGGGGTTAGCGGTGCTGAGCCTTCACGTGGCGGCCCTGTTTTCACTAATTTCACAGTACCACACACTTCTCACTAATTCGTAATTTATTCTAATTGTTATTGCAATTTACGATCTGCGTTCGCTTCCTGCGTTCTCGCGTCTTACTTGTTATAGTATAGTGAAGCGACCAAAAAGAATAAATCTGTGAATCAGCCTTCCTTGCATTCACATCTTGCATCCCTCTCTCTCTCTTCAGACTCAATCTCTCCCTCTCCCCACCCAACCCCTCTCTCTCCCCCACCATTCACTCCCTTCCTTTCCCCTCACTCACTCTGTCATTTACATAATTTGTTTTATCCATCTCTTTCAGTCTGACTCTGACCAATGGAAGGGGTCCTTCCCTCCCCCTCTTCTGTCCCCCCTCAACCCTTTCCCTCTCTGCGTCCTTCTCTGATCTCCTCCCAGTGCCCGCAGACCAGGCCTCAGTTAACTGGGAACACATTGGCTGGTATGACTATGCCAAAACCCATGCACATACTGTATGCAGGCGTGTGCGCACACACACACACACACACACACACACACACACACACACACACACACACACACACACACACACACACACACACACACACACACACAATAGGATTGGTTCTTGTTAGTCAACTATTTATTGTGTGAGGCCATGTTATTGCTGGGGTTCTGCGGTTTGCGTGTGTGTGTGCCTAGCAGCATCTGTCTGTGGCTAACCGACATGGCTACTTCAGAAGCCTAGAACGTGTGTCTGTGTGCGTGTGCACTTCAGCAGAGTTGGAACTGCCACATGTGTGAGGCACTGCCCACGAAGAGGCTATTAGGAAACCTCCCATTGTGTCTCTTCTGTGTAATGAAGTGAAACAACACACCTGTACAGTGTATGCATGCACGGGCTTACAGAGTCGTCATGTGACACTCACACATGCCACACATGCACACACTCGCATGTTCAGCACGCACTTTGAAGGATGCACTCACGCATGCACAATCTTGAACTGCTTGAGAGGACTTTTGACTGATTTCCAGTGACTAAATTCATTACTAATTTAACCCAAACGTTTACCACCACCCATTTATAATTATACGCCAAAAACTTAAACTTATGTCCCTAAACTACATTTTAAATGTCCTCACTTTCCATATATTTCCTTATCTTCCATTTGGTTCTGAGAAAGATAACCACACACACACACACACACACACACACACACACACACACACACACACACACACACACACAGAGAGAGATACTACATATTGGCTGTCTGACTTCTGTAAAAGTGTGTCAAGATACATTTGTTTTGAAATGAGCTTGCTTCTCGTGGTAATAAACCTTAAACCAAAACAACACAAAGCTGAAAGGACAGAGGATAAATACAGAAAGAGAAACAGACATGGAGAGATAGAGAGAGAGAAACAGACATGGAGAGATAGAGAGAGAGAGAAACAGACAGTGAGAGACAGGCAAAGCTATAGAGAGACATGAAGTGAACAAAGGGAAAAGCAGTGGGGGGACCTCAAAATGATGAGCTCTTAAATATTTCATGGGGTCAGGGACAGAAAATGAAATCAGAGAGCAAATTAAAGAAAGAAAATGACCCATGGCATGAAAAGCTACTGAAACCTGTAATGCAGTACTACTAATATCACACACGGACAGTCGGACACACATGGGTGACACTGGGTCAGAACATTGCTAACCCATGAAAAATGACAGGCCACAGCCACCACACATACAGGATATCACACGCACGCACATTTTCTGGGGCAAACGGTTATTAGCATTCAACTTCGGCCAACATATGGCTGTCACACACTGCATAAATCAGTTGTACACCATTTTCAAGATGTGTCTTTGCGTCATTTATAGCAGTGGTTTTCAACACTTTTCATATCAAGGTCGAAGGTATTTATTCTGCATTTGAGCCATGGACCACCATTTGATGAGATTTAGCCCCTCAGACCCAAAGCTTAGAATATGTGTCTACAATTCCATGCTGTATTGATGTTGGTGGTACCATCCATAGGAGAGATAACGTGAGCAAACGTTGATCAAAGTAACAATTATTTTACATTCTTTAATTGTGTAGACTTCTTGTAAATTAAGTAATGCACACAATAATGTAACTCTTGACAGCGTAAAATGAAACCAAATGGACCCGTTTCATTTTACGCTCTCAAGATCTAATAAGGGTCCATTTGGTTACCAACTCTGGGGTCCACCTATAGACCACTGGTGGTCCCCGGACCACTGGTTGAGAACACTGAGCTACAGACATGCTGAGTGGGACAGTGGGTGCTCAATGAGAGAGAGGTGACTTTGCGTAGCGAAGGGTTGACAAAAAACCTACGACCACAATATTTGTTGAACTGTTGGGTGGGACTGTTGGTCACACAGACTTGTTTCTCTACGACGCCCACATGACTAGAGCGCCAGACTTTCAAGAATGGGACTAAATTTATTCCGCTTGTTTCAGAGGCTGAGAGAATATAAAACCACAACTGTATTTCCATCCGTCTGGAAATGGCATGGTATTTGATCCTTGTATAGCACACACTGCAATTAACCATTTGGTTTATTTAGTCTTGGTACAGTCAACCGATACACACAGACATACTGTACAGACAGGGAGGCCGAGCGCACGCACGCGTTTATAAAGTATAAAATAGGGCACACTTTATTCAGACTAATTGATTTAGTTGATTATAAGAAAATATTTTAATATTTTCAAGTCAATGTCACAAGCTCAAAACGTGGGTTTCTTTTGAGCTTTTCGATCTGCTACTTTTGTCATTTTTAATTTTGGAATCCTGAAAACTAACAGTTTTGGGAGACAATGATATTTTTGTTAAATTACATTAGATTTTTTGGCTGGGTATTTATTTTTTATTTTAATCTGATACCTTTAAGACTACAATAATTTAACATTTCTAGTCTGTTCTGGAAACACTGGTTCTGCCTAAAGAATGTCGCGGGTATCAAACCATGCAGAGACCATCTGCTTGTGGATGATTTGAACAATGTGCCAAAGCTGATGACATCACCAGAGAATTTGAAGTACCGTCATGCAACTTCTAAGAACATTTTTCTTTCATCCATGCTCAGGGTTACCACTCCTTTTTACCAATTTAATTCCTCTTTCTTATAATTTCTTATAATGAGAGTTTCTTATAATGTTTTGCCAAATGTCCATGTCTGCTATAATAATGGCTACAACTTGAAGAATAACAAATAATAACAAAGAAACTAGTAGTAAAACGATCCAACAGTAGGATTTACTTGTTGTGAGTTTGTAGAACGGCTATTTATATAAGAAATAAACACTTTTAAGAATTTTCTCCTAATAAAGACCCAAGGCCCAACATGTGGTGAAATTACTGCTATTGGTGGGAAAGTGGGAAAAGAAAATGAAATCACACATCAGCAGGAATCCGTCTCTGGCTGGTTGCTGCAATCATATTTCAAAATGAATAATAATAAATATCACCTGTCATGACCTAAAATGATATTCCAAAACTTTATACGCTAGAGAGATTTCATGATTTTACAAAACTTTCCCAGGCCGGCTAAATACAATTTAAAACAACACGTTATGCACGGATTTGTGTATGAGCACATGCATGTGAACGATAGAGAGAGTGCTGAGGTCCACGTGTGTGTGTGTGTGTGTGTGTGTGTGTGTGTGTGTGTGTGTGTGTGTGTGTGTGTGTGTGTGTGTGTAGGATAGAATATAGACGTTTAAGATTGAAGTCAAGTCAAACCCCGGAAATCATGCAATGACGTGAATGCCCCCACGGAAAACAGCTGAGTAGAGACCACACAGCCTATGTGGTGCATTTTCCTGAAGTAGGCATGGCGGACAAATAAATACTGTCGCTGTTGTCGGGTAGAAACCTCTTATCTCCATATTTAAAAGTGTTTTTTGTAAATTAACGTTCTACCTGATCATACCACAGCATCACACAAAGCCATCAAAAGTAGCAGTTGGGCAAGCTTGAAACATTTCGAGCTTGCACATCTGGTACTCATAGGCTCATAAGACAATTCTCCGTCTGAGATGTACAGTAGGTACGGTATACAGTGCGTGTGCGCGCGTGTGTGTTTGTGTGCACGTACAATACACAAGTCAGAGGCTTTGAGCAACATGCTAACATGCTAGCAACGCAAGTGTGTGGGTAATGGTATAGGAGTGAAGCCATGCAGCCACTCGCGACCTCGGCGGGCGGTACCACATGTAGAAAGGTCTCCCCACCAGTGTGCTGCTGGCTCGGTGTCGTACCCAGGTCCATGCTCTTGGAGGCCTTGACGTGCTGGTACTGCCTCTGGCTCTGTCTCACTGGATGTGGACTGGCATGGGGGAGTTCAACCGGGCTCGGGGTCAGCGAGGTCTCCCTGGGAAACCAACCATCACAACATCCCATTAGACCAGTGGTTCCCACATGTTTTCACACCAAGGGACCCCAAAAGGACACTAATTACAGACACCCATTGAATGGCATTTCTATCTCTGAGACGCCAATTTACATTGTAAAATCAATGTTAATTTAACTCCGAGTGTACAAATGGAACCAAATTAGTTTTTTACTTAAAATGTGAGTACTTTTCCCACCACTGCCATTAGAAGATGTTTATTGTCACCGTGTGGAAGCATTAAGTATGGATGCATCCACTTAAAAACAAACAGCAGTATTATCAACACATTTGTATTCAAGTACACTAGAGTATCATCGCTGTCAGGCAGAATTTTTCGTGCCGTTATTATGTTAAAGTCCCGGCCCTAATATATATATATACAGTATATAATGGCATGCCCATAATAGGGACGCCAGGTTCAAAGTGGTTAAGTCTGTCTGCGGGTTTTATAAATATTTAATATTTAATTTAAAGAGCTTTTTACTCAATAATAAGTACATTGGATCCATGGGAACACAGGCTCATCTTAAAATGTTGGTTTTCCGACTGACAGTGACGATTATCGCTGTTGTCTGGCAGAAACATCTTATCTCAATCTTTTTAACTTTTTGTGTTTGCCTTAACACTAGCATGTCTGAGAGGTCATTTTGACAGTTTTTTTTATTATTTTAACAGTTTCCGTGCTTTGAATGGATTACTCCAGGTTAATGTCGCTGCCATATCGGACATACGCGAGTTTTGTTTTATGTGTTTAATCCGCCGTAATGTAAACAAAAAAAAGAAAATTCTTCTTCGCCGCGGAGAAAGAGAAAAGGTGCATCTGTTGTGATAAAGAAACCGGAAATCGTCACATGCTGTGGGCTGCTAGGGCTTCTGGGAAATTGAGGCCAATGTAAACGAATGGGGTGCAACGCCTCATTGAGACCAGTCTTGTGTGCGTCTTCCGGGTGCACCAAGATGGTGGATGCTACACTCGGATCATAACAAACCAGGGGAGCTTTTTTTGCTGGATTTTCGCGGATTAAAAGCCCAAATAATTCAGCGTATGCTCTAAAGGTAATACAACAATCTCGGCAGTGAAGGGGGTTTGATTAAAAGTCCGGTAAATCGTTTTCCGCAGTCAAACTGTTAAAGTTGATTATCTTTGCCCATGAAGCTTTCAGAAGGTTCCCCTTCCATGACCATCATCATCCACCACCATTCTATCATCTCAGAAATTTTTGACATCTGAAAAAATTTCGAAATGTGAATTTAAGCACATGCTAATTTGATAAAAAGAACGGGACATGATGAGAAACTATATGAACATACAATTATTCGGACAGTCAGTGTCAGTGTGGCAATTCATACAATAGGGAATAGGCTCTCAAGTGTATAGCATTATTACGCATATATGCTCACACGCGCGCACACACTCACACAGACATGTGCGCACACACATACACACCTGTGCTGTAGGTAGTGCTGATTGGAGCTGTTGAAGTCTGCTTCATGTCGAGACAGTTCTTCATCATCCTCTTCCTCGTCCATGTGATTATAACTTCCATTGGTCACTAGTTAGAGAGAGAGAGAAAATACAATCAGATCTGAAATAATGTAAGCAATCTAGATACTGTAGTGTAGTGGGACAGGGGCCAGACTGGTATGTTGGACATTACTTGACCTATTCAATGATATCGGAATTGGCATCCCGGGTTTTTAAACCACATCCAACTTGATATCCCTAATGTGGGCAGTTAATAGAAACTTTACTCACTTACTTTTAAAGGGATTAGAGCAATTTGCACTTTTCCACACCAGACCCACAAACCTCAGGCTGTACTATAATTATAGATGTGCATGTGTTCAGAAACGGTTCTATTTCACTCTATCGATCTACAGTAAATCTCCCTCCTTTACTCTGTAAAGCACTCACTGATGGTGGGGAAGAGGGTCAAACAGGTTGAGTTAATGGAGGACAAGCTTTGTGGTGAAGATGATGAAGAGGTGATGCTGGAAGGACAGCGAACCAGAGATATAGACAGACAGGGAGAGCGATAACACGGCTGGCGGCTGGAGACTCACGCAAAACGTTACTTTTCAGGAAATTGAAAAATGAGCCTGTGTTCCATTGGAAACAATGTAGTTATTATTTAGCCACAAGCCCTTGTTTTTACAGGGCCCAGACAGAGACGATTAACCCATTTTGACCTGAGATCAGATTCAAAAAATGTCTTCTACATCCTGACAGTTTTCTGAAAAAGCTATGTTTCTATGTCATTTTCAAGTGATCGGAATCGGATTGGGAGCAAAATAACGTGATCGGGACATCCCTAGTATCAATATTATATCCATTATATCCATATTAGACTGGATATTGTCTGTGATTGTGGATATTGTACTATAGTGTTATGTTCTATAAAAATGTATATATCGGATTGGAATAAAATTGGTATCGGCAGATACTCAAAATCAAATGAACGGAATCTGATCAGGAGCAAAAAAACATGATCGGGACATCCCTAGTTTAGGTATAGTTTTACTGAGATTAGGTATAGGGTTAGGTTTAGGCTGTCAATCACAGAGACTGGCCAATCACAGCACACCGTTGACTCAAACCCACTGAAGATTCCATGCTCGCACCTTGGTGAAAACCTGTGGTGGTGTAAGAGGCCGATGTGAAAATCTGGGACAGAGATTAGCTGTACACGGACAGACATACGGACAGGGGATGGACGGACGGATGGACAGACAGGTGCAAAACCATCCTGCCGGAGACAATAACTCAGCCATGACCTTAAGAGACCTGAACCTAACCACAGACGAAAGTGAGGACAAATCTATAATGAAACACTGGCAGGCTGAGTCAACAAAACATGGTGTGCATTTTGATGTGTACAATATGCGTGTAATTTTTCAGAAGCTAGACGCTAAGCATGCCTTCCATAGGCTATATACGAACCCCTGTGAGAAAGTTGTGACAGCATAGCATGACTGGAAATCAATGATGACTACCTCAAACATTGTGTGCACACGTCTAATCACACACACACACACACACACACACACACACACACACACACACACACACACACACACACACACACACACACACACACACACACACACACACACACACACACACACACACCGTGTTTAACATGCATACACCTCTTATAGCCGCCATAAAATGCAACCCACTAGGATTATTGCATGACATCTTCCACTGTGCTTCTGTCTATTTACATGCACTTCCAATCATCTTAAATATGTTCGCGCACACACACACACACACAAGCGTGCACGCGTGCATTTTGTAGGGCGTGTCTGTGTGTGACTCCCAGTGAAGATAAAGAGACGATGTTAGAAAAAGGAAAACATATAGTAGGTCTATAAGGTACGTTTCCTCCTCTGAATATATCAGCTCTGCTCATCTCTCTCTCTTCTCTCTCCCCCCCTTCTCTCCTCCTCTCTCCATCTCCACTAATCTAGCTTCCGTCTCCATTTTTCTTATGCTCTCCTTGGTGCAATCTAATATGTTGCCTGTCATTTATCATTCCCCTCAAATCTCCCATGAATCATTTTTTCCACACACACTTTTCATCATGTTTGTGTATCTATTTTCCTCTCCTTTACTTATTCACCCCACCTCGTCTGTACGGACCTTAATCAACACAGCTGTCACAAACACATCCTTATTTATTTATATCCTCCCATGCGCGCGCCACACACACACACACACACACACACACACACACACACACACACACACACACACACACACACACACACACACACACACACACACACACACACACACACACACACACACACACACACACACACACACACACACACACACACACACACACACACACACACACACACACCTCAGGGTAAGGAAGCCATCTGTCGTGGATGATAGATAAATAGCAGTGTTGGAGTTTTCCAAACTTTTTCTTGTCACAGACATGCAGTCAAGTACAGCTGGTGACATCTGTTGACGTTTGGATTGAGTTAGCTGGGCTGCACAGTGCAGAAACACTGTATTTCCTGTGTCACATATTAGGCCAGGGGTTCTCAACCCGTGGGTCGCGACCCCGCTGGGGGTCGCCACATTATTTTGGGGGGTCCCCAAATTATTTAAAAAAAATTGTGCAACTGAATGGCATAAACTTCCCTTTCAGAATTCATTTATGATATATTTTCTCTATTATAAGGTTATTTTTGCAGTCAGTTTGGGGGTGGGGAGGGGGTGCCAGGCGGGGGTCGCGAGACATGGCCAAAGCATTTCCGGGGGTCCCCAGCCAAAAAGGTTGAGAACCCCTGTATTAGACAAACCTGCAATGTATAATTGGTCTGCGTTTTTAGTTTAGCTTTATTTAAAAAAAAGTTGCTTTTTATTCACCCAATTACGTAGATCACGCTTCTTGATAGGAGAATATGCTGTGTTTTAAATGTAATTTACAGAAGAAATACATAAGAAATTGAGTCATAGTGTAGATCAGTGTTGTCAAACCTTTGCGGATCAAGGCTGTTGCATGACAAAGAATAAAATGGGGTAATTGATCTCTCTGTACATTTCTCTCTCTCTCTCTCTCTCTCTCTCTCTCTCTCTCTCTCTCTCTCTCTCTCTCTCCTGCATATCATCACTGCTGTACAGAAACATTTGATCTATCTCCATAGTTAATCCTTTTATATGATTTTTTTGTTATAAACCGTTACGAAGCAGCAGTGGTGTAAAGTAACTTATTATTACAAAACATACAGTAACCACTTCAGCCATATACACATTTTGGCCAGATGTGATGCATTGTAAGCTTGTAGATCTACCATTTTCCAAAGACATAGTTGTATACATTTGAAAACTTGAAATGAGACATTCTGTATAATGCGTACATCCTACTTTTGGTACTTAAAGTACATTTTCATACTGGCAGTGGCAACAGTGAATATCTCAGAGGCAGGTCAAAAGTCAAAGTCGTACGATTTGTCTCACACGTTACCGCAGTGAAATTTGTTCTCCTCATTTGACCCATCTCTTGGAGCTGTGAGCCACAGCCGTGCCACGCTCGGGAAAACACGTTGTTTACTTGAAAATACAGAGGAACCTTAATGATATCAAAATCTGCCTCCGTCTCATCAATGGCGCGCTCACATTTTTGGCTAGTAAGACCCCCCTGAGAGGATTTGAGGGGGTTGTACACAGCACATTGACTAAAACACACGGGCTGATATGTTTGTTTTCACTGTTTCACCATTACATGCTGATCAAGTCTCCAATGGTACAGGGGGGGAGAGAGAGAGGTTGAGGGATGAGAGAAATTTATAGAGTGACAGACAGAAGAAAGAAGAAAACAATTTATCTGCATATTCATGTGTCGAAAACATCGACTCAATTTATTTCTGTGGAAAGGGAAAAATAATGATACTAAAAACACCCGTGTGAGATGAAACAGATTCTCTCATTTTAATGTTGACCTCGATGCCATAGAAAGCCAATTCAGCACGTGGAATAGTTCATTAGAGGAGGGAAATGGTAAGCAGGAAAACACACAAACACACACATGCGCGAGCGCGCGCACTCGTGACGCACACACACGGGAGTGTGCACGCAAATGTGGAGCCAGTTGGGGTGAGTTTGAACAGCTCTGTGTGTTCAAGGTCAGGACTGTGTTTACCAGCCTCAATGGGACCAAACAAACAAACAAGCGGCAAACTACTGTTTAATGCTGGCCAACAAAACCCACCAACCAACGCTACTACACACGTACCTGTGCGTGCGTGCCTGCGTGGTGCATAGTACACACACACACACACACAGAGTTGATTTCGCAGACTGAAACTATGACGAAAAATTTCTATCGACTACCTATTTTCCCAGACGAAAACTAAACACAAACTAAGCTATGATGACTAAAACTAAGACTAACTGACTATCAAAATCAACTGTAGATTTTGTTGACTAAAATCTTACCATATTTAGTGGACTAAAACTAGACTAACACTAACAAAAGTTGAAATACTGTATGTAATTACCAGGTTTCTACACGACGCCAACGATATACATCGTCATTGTCGGCAGAAACCTTTTTTTTTAACAAACTGCAGCGTCACACAAAAGCATTAACACGGTCGTTTTGAGCTTGTACAGTAGATACTACTTTTGATGTTTCTGGATTTTAATCCTGAAAAGTAACAGTTTTGGACCTCAGTTTCCACCTGACGATATGGAGTTATCATCGATAGTATGCATGCTTCCAATATACACATGACATAATAGGCCTACGCACAAACGTACACAACGGTCGTTGTGCAAAAGCACATATGCAAGGCAACGTTGAAAACATGGACAAGCTGTGATATCAAAAGGGAGGGCTAACACACACACACACACACACACACACGTAGCACACGTAGAGCGATAGCAAAGGGAGGGGCAGCGAGGAAAGAGTGAGAGAGACAGACAGACAGAGACAGATAGTGGAACAAACGGGACCTAAATAACTCTTCACAAATGCAGCAACCTTGAACCACATGAGAGGGGGAAATGAAAAGGAAAGAGAAAAAAACAAATAAGTACAGTTTAGAAACGGTCTCTAATTAACGCCGCACTTGGGACGGTATAGTGCCTCGCTTTTGTTTCGTTTCCGAGTGTGCGTTCTTGCTCTTTTGTTTCGTCATTGTTTATGCATGGCGATGATCCTCTGCACCTTTGATGCCGTTAAAAATGGGTGGAGGAAGGAGGAACACAACAGTAATTACTGGCCCGACGGAACACACTGTAAACATGCCACGGTGCAGACAAGCAGATCAAGCTCATTTTGAAAGTTAACAGCTACCGAGTGTGACAATAATTACTCTCTAATTACTTGCAGCCATGTGTGTCAGGGTTATTTATACATGCGCTGTAGATTCAAGTATAAGACACTGACATGAGAGGAATGCGGTTTAACCGCCCTATGTACTGTACTTAGGCGACAGCTATGGAGTGAAAAATGACACTGGCTCGTGTCACTGTCCACACTCAGATAGATAGATAGTGTGGCAGAGTGAGAGAGGGGGGGGGGATGTTTATAGTATGTTAGCGCATTGGCTATTTCTAACCTCAAATGTGTTCAGATACATATTTCAGTGTACCGTTTGAAAAATGGAATGGAATCAATGTGGCGGGTATACTGTATGACGATCCATTGGTGTATACGGGCGGGGCCACAACGCTACTCACCATTAGATGAATAGAGGCTATTGGTCACCATGAGAGGATGGGTGGGACCGTTGGTCTGACCGACCAATCCTGGCTGTCCATTTACTGGGCTGATCGACACGGGGAGGCTGTTGGAGCTGTCAAACGATCGATTGGGAGACACCGCATGTTCCTTAAGCAGAGAGAGAGTACATTATACTGTTAAAACACTCCCATTTCAATTCTGACATTTACGTGAATGGTAAATCAGTAGTTCTCAAACTTTTATTGCCAAGTACGCCCAAACTGATATAAGTTTGGCTGCGGACCCCCACCTGAAAATGTTTTGTGCTAGAAGAGAAGATACATTTTGTGTTAAAAATTACTATTTCAAGATGAAAAAAAAAAAAAATCGCAGATATACAAGTTTGGCGGCACAAAGTAGTTTTGAATAGCAAACTAGAATAGAAAATGCAAAAGACGGTATAAAGACTGTGACCAGACTTCGTCTCGTTCCTGACCGCATCACTGTCATGGCAATAATTACGTTAACCCACACCCTCTCGTGAAATATTGCTTAAATGTCCCCTAAACAAACATTAGAGTCCATAGACTTGGCTGGGGAAGTTTTATCATAAGGCTGAAGGCTCTAAACAAACATTAAAAGTCGATAGACTTGGCTGGCAAACGGATTTACGTCATAAGTGCTCTAAACAAACATCAGAAATCCCATAAACTTGGCTGTCATATGCCAAAACATGTTTGGTTTTATCAGAGCTTTTAGTCCTGATTTTATATATATATATATATACAGTATAGACCGAGTGAGGTCAGCTGTTTCATCTTTTTGAAAGTGCCCGGATCTCTGTTTTATTTTTAATCAAAGTCTTATCCCGTCTAATAATCCAGGAGCACCTTTTACTGTTTTAACTTCAGTGACGTGTGCGTCTGCGGTGAGCACCTGGTTGTCTCCTTCTCTCTGCCTAACGTGAATACTTGTTGATGAGCCTCCAAGTACAGGCGGTGGCGACAGCCTTTATAGGAGACAGCTACTGCTCCTGTGATTCATCTGGTTACAGTATCGGTCTCAGCTTGATACAGTGTTGGCACAAAACACAGGGAACATCTCTGATCCAAAACAGCTTTTAGCAGTTCAGTCATCTGACTAAAGATATTGACAACAGGCATGCACGCAATGTCATCCAACTGAAAATATTGACCACACACACACGCGCACACACACACACGCACACGCGTGCGCGCGAGTGATGGGAAGGATGGAAACTGAGAAGGTCATAATAAGAGAGCATGTTAACTGGTACTAATAGGTAACAGGATAGATAGAATACAATCGAGAGAGAGAGAGAGGTGAAAGACAAGAGGGGACTGTGTTCCCACGACCTGTAGCATTCTGTAGTGCATAACTGTCTCGTTTTCTGTGTGTGCATATGCACGTGTGTGTGCGTGTGCGTGCATGCACATGTGCGTATGTGGCGATCAATGACAGCAATCCTCTTGAGAGGAGGGTCTGCTTAGCATCCACTAATCATTAAACAAAGAGGGGATTCCATTCCGTTTGTATATGTACGAATGAACAGACATGTGTGCTCCTCCACAAGCGTGTACAGGGTTATGTGTGCGCTGTGTGTGTGTGTGTGTGTGTGTGTGCGTGCGTGCGTGCGTGCGTGCGTGCGTGCGTGCGTGCATGTGTGTGTGTGTGTGTGTGACTGTGTGTGTGTAAATGTATACAGCAGCCATCTTGGCATCTTGTGCCCGCTGTGTACGAATGAAAGCATGTTGTCATCTTACTGTGGAGACCCCCATCAGAGCACCGGCCTAATAACCCCCCAGCATCTGTCTCTATGGCACCAATCCCCTTCCCTGCTCCACCTCTCTCATCTGTCTGAGCCCCCTCTGTGGCACCAATCCCCTTCCCTGCTCCACCTCTCTCATCTGTCTGAGCCCCCTCTGTGGCACCAATCCCCTTCCCTGCTCCACCTCTCTCATCTGTCTGAGCCCCCTCTGTGGCACCAATCCCCTTCCCTGCTCCACCTCTCTCATCTGTCTGAGCCCCCTCTGTGGCACCAATCCCCTTCCCTGCTCCACCTCTCTCATCTGTCTGAGCCCCCTCTGTGGCACCAATCCCCTTCCCTGCTCCACCTCTCTCACGGGACACCATCCATTAGCCAGTGTCTTCAAGTGGCTCAATGGGATTGGTTCTCTGAATGTAATCCATTGTTCCATAATAGCGAAAAAAAATAAGAAAAAAAAGATCAAAACCTCTTTTGAAGAATGTTCAAAGAATTTCAAAGAATTTCCAAACATTTCAAATACATTTTGAAATCCCCAATGTCACAACGCGTCAGCATGCGATGCAATGTCAGATTGTAAGATGGTCTATTTTTGCTATTTGCCATGTATGGTCCAGACATTTTTAATTTGTGTGAATTTCAGCCTCTGTGGGGGGTATTTATATGCAAATATCATGACCAATGGCATTGAAATGGCATTGCAATGAACATCACTGATGACGTTTAGGTGAAAAAAGAACAGAAAAAAATAATAATAATTTAGTAATAAAATAAAATAAATGTGTTGCTAAAAAGCAACGCTGGGTCTTAGAGGGTTAAGCAGTTCATTGTTGTAATGATTCAGGTTTTTGTGTCGCTTACAAACACACATTTTTGTGTTGTTTGTATCCATGTGTTCAAACATAGAAAGGTTACTCAAAATCATTGCATCCCACCCTCTTACCAAGGCTATAGAGGGTATGCACATGCATGAAGTGAATGGGAAATCGAGTGGAAAATCGAGTGGCAATGTGACTTGGCAAAGTGATTTTAATGTTTAACGTCATTTAATGCAATCAGATAGGAGTTTTCTGTTTGGATGTATAGGCTATCAAGGCCAGAAAAGTAGTTTTTTTCCACACAGTAGGCGTTCCCGCATAACTTCTGGGTATAATGATGATGTCACTTGCATACCCTCTATTCTGAAATTGCTGGATACCAAACGGTTAAGCCTGCCATGCTTTTGAAGAACCAAGTTCACTGCAAAGTTTCAGTCGAAATCGGGCAACAGAATAAATAAATGATGATGATAGATGGACAGGGCACAGAGGTGGAGGAGAGGCGCGACAGAGAAAACAAGAAAAGAACAGGAATACAAGTATCCCATTTCTTGTCCCCCTAAAAGCATTCATATTGGAGCCAAAGAAAGGCTTTCAAAGTGCCAATGCTCCCTTGTCAATCTTGAGTTTTCCCTCTACATCCTTTCATCCATTCTTGTCCTCTCTTAAGAGAACAGAAGAAATGTGAATGAAACACTTTGATGTCACCAACAGCTTTCACCACGAAACTATTGACCTGGGATGCCCTCGCACTGGCAGGCACGTACGCACGCATGCACAGACACAAGCGAGCACGCACGCATGGACACAAGTGAGCACACACGCATGGACACAAACATGCACGTGAACACAAGCATGCACACAGAGAAACACGCATAAACCTACGGGGCACCCTCATTGCATAGAATAAAAACATATGTACTTCTGTTTCATGTGTGAGCGGATGATGTGCATGCATTGTTTTAGGTTTTTGAAAAAAATAAGTAAAAACAGATACATTTAAATAGATGGTGTTCTTCATTAGATATGAACACTTTTCATTCACTGAGCGTTTATACATTTTCATACTTTCATAATAGGCTCTATGCACTCACGCCATTCCCCACTTCCTTCTATCAGGTGTTACCGATGATACTAATGAAGGCTCTGTCCCATTCTGGTGCAACAGAGTCAGGGTACTGCTATTGTCAGGGCGACACACAAGCGGTGCGCCAGTGCGCATGCGTCGTCAAAACGTTTGGTGCGCGGTAGATCAAAGGCATGCGAGGCGCATTTGCGCACCAGCTGAGAGACAGGAATTTAGAGAATGCTGACAGGCACTCAAAAGGCACTCAAATGAGATGTTAACGTCGTGTAAGTAGACTTAGAAATAGTGTTGACTAATCATTACAAGTGGCTCTTATTTTGATGAGGAAGTCAGAGGACGTTTCAGTTTGTAAACAAGCTAGATGACAGTTTTTAAAACGGAAAGGGAAAGTTCTGGTGAGCTCAGCGCTCAGTCACTAAATCACGTTAGCAACCATATTTACAATATGAAAACTATCTGTCACTTAAACAATGTAGGTTACACACGCTGGAATTAAACATGGAACCTGCAGGCAGCATTAGGTGAGTAATTAATTGTCTCCACCAGGCCGAAGGCATGTGGGGAGAGTATGTTTTGCACTCCGTCCGTCCGTGTGTCCGTCCGTGTGTCCGTGTGTCCGTCCGTCCGTTAGCAGCTAATCTCGGCCACCGTTAACCCGGTCGATGCCAAATTTTGCACACACACTCCCTGGATGCCAACGATGAACCTCTGCCCCAAACTTTCCAGAACGGCCTGTTATAGCGCCACCAGGAGGCCGCTTTGTGCAAAACAAGTTTTTGCACAGTACACCTACAGATTTTGTCCAAACATCACGCAAATTGGTACACAGTCTCTCTAGAGCCATTCAACGAAACGGGTCTTTCAGATTTCTCAGACTCCATCCTGATTGGTTAAGATTGGCTTCCAAAGTTCACAGGAGTGCTCAGTTTCAAACAAAATGCTGCAAATCATGAACAAATCGCATGATTTCCTTGAAATTGTGCACCCACATTCCCACTAGGCCGAGGACGAAATGCCACATGAACAATTTCAACTCAGCCTCAAGGTGGCGCTATAACTGGCCGAAAAGTGTTTTTACCTCTAACTGCACGAATCTGTGGATCACTTTGTATGCCAACTCCCTAGAGGCCAAGGAAAAACCTTTGTCTGGAATTTTTCACATCTGCTCTTTATAGCGCCACCAGGAGGCCCACATATGTAAAACACATTTTCTATTATTACTCCTTCAGATTTTATCCAAATTTCACGCAAATCGGTACACATGATCTCCATAGTCATGTGATCAACACAGGTTTGTTTGATTTCTCATATTCCAAAATGATTGGCCACGATTGGCTCCTACAGTTTTCAGGAGTAGCAAATGGCCACAACTCCTCACGAGTCAACGCAGCGTCCGATTGCGATGAAACTGTGCACGCATATTCCCACTAGGCTGAGGAAGAATCCTGGTGGAGACCTGTGCCGATTGGCACTTTATCTAGTTGTATATGTGTTGGACGTTTGTGGTTGTGCTAGTGATAAACGGACACCTGCTGCCAGTGGGATCCTTCTGCTGCTTAACGACTACAAACACTGTAGTGTAGTATGTGTACTAGTGTAGCTTTGCATCTGTTGCATCTGCCTGTGTGAGCATAACATTGTCACAGGATACGAACGTCCGTACCCCCCCCCCCCCCCACTATGTGCACTAAACTACATGGCCAGGTGCTCCTTTGAGTACTAGCCCAAAATAATGGTGTGCACCGCTGGCTAATATTGTGCATGTTGGCTCACTGGAAACACTCTGCTACAGCAGTGGGTCTCAAAGTGAACTTTGAGTGGGTTCCAAATGGCCTCGTGCAGGTGTGTAACTCCGAGAGTGTACAAATGGAACCATCGGTAACACCTGAAGGAAGTAGGGAAGGGGCCGGGAATCTGTGTGCAGAGCCTATTGGCAGACAGGCAAAAGGAAGGGGCACACACCGCTATTGTGCTGGTACTGACCACGATATTAAAGATTAAACACAAAGAAGAGGGCTTCTTCACATTCATTTATTTTTACCCTGAGAAAGACCTCTGGTCAAAATGTTGCTTTAATAAAAAACATCTGTATTGTGGCTGCCAACCCACCTCTTCGTTGTTATTTTACGATTTTTAGAAATTAAACCGCTCTGGAGGCTGCTACCTTGGTAGATTAATGTGTTGATATATGTGGCATACAATATTATATGAAGGCTCTAGATCCATTTTTTGTTAAATACCTTTATTTAGCAGTTTTTTCATATATTGTAGACACATACAAAATACAAAGGACCACATTCAATATACAAACACACACCAGAACGCAACTACCTAAGCACAACTGAGGCTTAAGCATATCTCGTTCTCTCATCCACCACTCTTGTTTAGTTTGATTCTGCATATCCTTCAACACCCCTACAACATCGTACACGTCATTACATCCACTCACATACAGTACACCATTGATAAACTATCTGGCATACTCCACAATATCCTCCTCTGTTATTTTGTTGATTATGTGTTAACAAAGATATGCCTTGAGTTGCGTTTATTGAACACTGTAGCTGTGTCACCTTTATTGTTAGTGCCTTTGAGCCTGGTTGTGAACACTGTAGCTGTGTCACCTTTATTGTTAGTGCCTTTGAGCCTGGTTGTGAACACTGTAGCTGTGTCACCTTTATTGTTAGTGCCTTTGAGCCTGGTTGTGAACACTGTCCAGGGTCTATTGTTAGTGCCTTTGAGCCTGGTTGTGAACACTGTCGAGGGTCTATTGTTAGTGCCTTTGAGCCTGGTTGTGAACACTGTCCAGGGTCTATTGTTAGTGCCTTTGAGCCTGGTTGTGAACACTGTCGAGGGTCTATTGTTAGTGCCTTTGAGCCTGGTTGTGAACACTGTCGAGGGTCTATTGTTAGTGCCTTTGAGCCTGGTTGTGAACACTGTCGAGGGTCTATTGTTAGTGCCTTTGAGCCTGGTTGTGAACACTGTCGAGGGTCTATTGTTAGTGCCTTTGAGCCTGGTTGTGAACACTGTCCAGGGTCTATTGTTAGTGCCTTTGAGCCTGGTTGTGAACACTGTCGAGGGTCTATTGTTAGTGCCTTTGAGCCTGGTTGTGAACACTGTCGAGGGTCTATTGTTAGTGCCTTTGAGCCTGGTTGTGAACACTGTCGAGGGTCTATTGTTAGTGCCTTTGAGCCTGGTTGTGAACACTGTCGAGGGTCTATTGTTAGTGCCTTTGAGCCTGGTTGTGAACACTGTCGAGGGTCTATTGTTAGAAAACTAGCGCGTCACTACTACAACGCTGTCACACACACACACACAGAATGAAGGCCGAATGGCTGAGGTGTGAATGCGCTTTTCTAGCCGCCTTTTGAGAGAGAGAGAGAGAGAGAGAGAGAGAGAGAGAGAGAGAGAGAGAGAGAGAGAGAGAGAGAGAGAGATGGAAGAGTGAATGAAAGGACTATGAATTCTATATATAAATATATGAGAGGTAGAGAGAGAGAGAGAGAGAGAGGTGGTGGCCATCTCTTGTCGTAGTTGTGGCGAGCTCTTCAAGGAGGCGAGTCTCTGAACTATACGTTCTGAAAGCCTGTCTGAACGCTGACGTCAGAGACGTCTTTAGACCTGTCTGTTTACAGCAGTGGTTCTCTAAGTGGGGTCCGGAGACCCCCAGGGGTCCTTGAGGGGGTTCCAGGGGGTCCTCAGCTAAATGTGTTAATAAATACAGCATCACAATCATTTTAACCACTTTAACCATTTATGTTGACTATATTAAAAAAATAAAAATACAGATCTACAAGCTGTTATTTATTTTTTACCGCCAAAATCGCCTTTTGACGCGTCCTGGTCCAAACGCCCTCTGCGCTGAATCCAAATGATGAAGGCTCATTGCCAAAACGCATAAGCGTTCATTTTCGGTGTGTGCCAATAAAGACATGGAAATGTGAGTACTTTGTCCGCCATTTATGATATTTTTTTGGATGTGCTACCTTTTGGGATTAAAAAAATATATTCCTACTTTTTACTGGATTTTGGGTTTAGCACTCCACTGAAAACCAATGCTGACGTGCAACCTCTTTTTCTCATATACGAAACATGAATAATTTAACATTCTGGGGGAACCTGCAGGCACAACATATGTTCAGATGGGTCCGCGGCCAAATACATCGCTTTGGAGGTCCTTGACATGAAAAAGTTTAAGAAGCCCTGGTTTACAGTTTGTACGAGTGTGTGTACGAGTCTGTGTGTGTGTGTGTGTGTGTGTGTGTGTGCGCGTTTACCTGCAGGGGCCTCAGCACCACCAGTTGAATTGTCCCTCGCAGGTTGCCCTCCTGCGACATGGAGCGACGCAGCGTTTCCATGGCAACGTGGTTGGAGCGACCAATCAGAGACTCTCCGTTCACCGCAACCAGCTGGTCGTTGACACGCAGACGCCCATCCTACACACACACACACATGCACATGCACAGTTGCAATGGCCTGCCTGTTGAATTACACTGAAATGTCCCAACAGACTAACAAAAGGCAAAACGGAGGCTATTTATCGTTGTTGTTGTTATTACTATTTTACAAATTAGACATTAAAGCAGCTGCTCTTTTTCAGAGCTACTTACTAAGTGCAAGAAGCCAACAAATATAGTGCAAAAAAACCCCATCAAATCAACAATCTACAAAAGTACAGCAGCCATCTCATCATCGTCATGTTTTGACCGCGTCGAGATCATGGATTTCACAATGCCACGCCAGACTTCCTGGTCGTTCATTGCCATCCTCAGTTCCTGCCTACTGCAGCAGCCATCTATCAACATACGATGGCTCAGGGGTAGAGTGGTGGATGGGAACCGCATGGATGCCAGTTCGACCCCTTGCTCACCTAGAGTTAGTGTCGAAGTGTCCTTGAGCAAGACACTGAACCCCTAATTGCTCCCGTCGTGCACGTTGGTGCCTTGAATGGTTTCCTCTGTCATCGGTGTATGCATGTGTGTATGAATGGGTGAATGAAATGTACAATCTACTGTATGTATAGTGCATTTGGTAAAGGGGCTATATAAATGCACCATTTACCATTTGCAAGAAATTATACAGGAAATCAAGAGTGCTGGGGATGAGGTGGAGTCTAAAGATGAGTGAGTCTGCAGTCCTGATTGAGAATGGGAGGTCAGAAGTTACAGTATTCCACAGCTTGGAAGGGAGATAGACAGACCAGCCTGTGGCTGGACAATCCAGGCTGCCGACTACAGCACTTTACAGTCACCACACAAACGTGCACAGACAATCAGACATACACACAACTCTCTGACCTCCCCTCTGGAGAGATGGAATTCTGATTAAGGACTATGACTTTCTCACGGTGTGTGTGTGTGTGTGTGTGTGTGTGTGTGTGTACGTGTGTATGTGTGTGCTTGTGTGCGTATGTGAGCGCGTGCGTGCATGCGTGTGTGTGTGCATTTACTGTATGCATGCATGTCTCTTGTCTCTGTGTCTGCCCATCAGTCCAGTCATTCCCTGAAGAAGGCCGAAAGGTCGAAACGTTGGATACTAATACATACAGCATCGTGGCTACGAGTGTGCTGCCTTTTTCTCTTTTTTTACTTATTTAATGCCCATCAGTCCATGACAGCCAAAGGGCAGAGGTCGGCTGTGCATGTTGCTATTGGTCAGTGTCCATGCATGCAGATGCATACACATCTGCTGTCTTTCCCCCGTGTGTGCCTCTGTGTGTGTGCGTCTCTGTGTGTGTGTGTGTGTGCGTGCGTGCGCGAGAAAAGGCTATAGGGGACAAGAGGTGATCCCAGGACCAGGGCAGGTCAACAGCATGGGGTCAAAGGGCAGCAGAGCCACACAGACAGAGGCCTTTTCCACTGCAACAGAACCATAACTTCAGCACATTTCTGGCACTGGAAAAAAGGAAATTCTGGACGGGAACCTGGTTGCAAAGCTAGCAGCGGCTGTGCATCGCTGATTCCTTTCACACTTTGCGTCAGTCAAGCGACTGATGTTGAGAAGGATGCTTGGTTCAATTATTAATTCGCTTGTTCGCTATTATTGAAGGAACATCGTACAAAATTTAACTAAAGAAAGACCACTTCATTTCCCATCAAGTAACAACACACACACTAGCGATGTTTCCATGTTTTAGTAATATTGTTCCTGCTGTACATACTGCCAACTAGGTGAGAAATGACAGATTTGTGCCATGGGAGTCTCTGGCACAAAATATTGTTAGCAACTTTACAGAAAAATAAGTCCAAAGTGGCTTATAATAAGCAAAACAACCCCCCATACTAGACACCAAGCTAAAGAGTCTGGGTCTGAACACAAGCCTGTGAAGCAGGATACTCAACTTCCTGACAGAAAGACGTCAGGTGGTGCGTATGGGCACAACGAAGATATTCTAGCGTGTCGAAAGCCTTATGCCTGTGTGATCAATGTGAGTTGCATAATATGGATTACGCATACGATGGTACCGTTATGACCTAATTATGGCATAAGAGCTGGAATTAAGATGTGCTTAATAGGGGCCTCTGTCTGCTACAGAATCCAAAACGACTCCAATCATTTGCGGCGACATGAGAACGTCACCTTATGGGCCGCTCCCCCGTGGATGATGGACTTGATGAAGATGCCCAGGTCCTCCCCCGTCTCCCTGGACTTGTTGCCCTTGAGGCTGATGCCCAGGCCGGCCGAGCCGCTGTCGTTGAGCGCCACCTCGAACATCAGCTGCTCCTTCCCGTCCTCCGACAGGACGCTCGGCGCTCGCGGCGTCAACTCCTCCTTCTGAGAGAGAGAGAGAGAGAGAGAGAGAGAGAGAGGGGCAGTGTGGTCAGTGGTGAGCGAGGTGAAAGGTTTCTCTCGCTCAGATTCGTAGTCGAGTTTACGTGCTGGAGTAAAAAAATAATATTAAAATAGTGAAAGTACAAATTAAGCACATTCTTTTGTTGCCTTTCCGAAATCACATCATAGGCAATAGAGTCTAATTATAAATGTCCCATCACAGCCAAAGTCTATAATGTATTGTGAGCTTGTAGATAACTATTTTTAGGTTTGAAAGAGTGTGTTTAGTGCAAATGTAGGTCCATGCATGGGACCTACATATATATATATATATATATCACACCCACGTGAAGTGAGGGGCGCTAATATATTAAAGTCTAACTCATGTTGCTATGATTAGGTGATGTAATGATGATTTAAAACAAACGGTGACAAAACAAACATTAATTTCTCTTTATTGTTAATGGCATTTCATGTTTGTGTTAGGGACAATATGAAGAAAATGTTCTCTTCATTTAATGGCGTTTTTTAAACAAACTAAACAAAAACTAAAAACAAACATTAAACCTGTATATAGGAGGGGCTAGCACCCCTCAAAAATAATGAGAATAATAATCAGTACTGCAGTACTGGCAGCAATGGATAGAAAGGAGAAATAGAAGGGGGGGGGGGGGGTTGAGAGAGGAGGAGAGAGAGAAGACAGAGAGAGAGAGGCAGACGAGGAAGATTATTAGGACCGCAGATGTGTAGAAGGGCTGAGCATAAAGTCATCTTTGGCAGTAGATGAGTTAACTCATCTACTGCCAAATATGACTTTAACAACTTTTATTTTTTTTGACTCAGTTTGAGATCACTGATCGCCACGGTCCGTTCCCCCTCGTCCACTGCCATGGTAACTGAAATGTGAAACCCTTTTATCTGGGATTATTTTCTCAGATTTAGGTGTTTGACCTAAACGGCAATGTGTCACGGCTCAAGCACTAGAGGAAAAGGTTCGGCTCGAAACGTTACCATTTAAGAACTAAAGATGTATCTAGCAGAAGAAAATGGTGTGCGGACTCTTTATTATTCTTGAACTATCACTGTTTTTTAACTGGCACCCAGCCAATAAGGGCCTTTCTCTGCCCCACCCCTCTCCCATTGTTTATATTGTGTTTAGGATCCAAGATGGCCACAGCACCAGGAGAGGGTTGGGGCGAAGGTGAGAAGGCGGGGTCGACATATGCCCTTACTAGGCTGTATTCAAGACACTGACACCTGACTTGTGTCTGAACACAGGTTTGATGGATGTGTACTGCCCCCCTCTCCCCCATCAAACAAAATGTTTGGTCAAACCATTATAAGCTTCCATTGGAAATGCATTGGAGCAGCCAGTTAAACACAGACACAAGACAGGTGTCTTTTATGTGTTAACGCAGCCCAGTAAGGGCATATGTCGACCCCGCCCGCTCACCTCCGCTACACCCCCTCCTGGTGATGTGGCCATCTTGGATCCTAAACACAATATAAACCATGGGAGAGGGGTGGGACCGAGAAAGGCCCTGGCTGTTTTTACAGCCTCTCCTGCCACAGGAAGAGGAAAGACACGCGGTTCAGGGCGGTCGAAACACTTGAATGAAAATCTAAAAGTATACGCCTTTACATTTGACAAAGTGCCGAGACCTTCTTGGCAGGATAATTCTTCCGCAAGCAAAAGGTCTTCGAGTGGCGTCAGCTTGGAGGTGGTGCGCTACCACTGACCACCATGCAACTCCATCATCTAAGACCCTAGTCTATGCTATACCACTGACCATGCAACTCCATCATCTAAGACCCTCCTATACCACTGACCATGCAACTCCATCATCTAAGACCCTCCTATACCACTGACCATGCAACTCCATCATCTAAGACCCTCCTATACCACTGACCATGCAACTCCATCATCTAAGACCCTCCTATACCACTGACCATGCAACTCCATCATCTAAGACCCTCCTATACCACTGACCATGCAACTCCATCATCTAAGACCCTCCTATACCACTGACCATGCAACTCCATCATCTAAGACCCTCCTATACCACTGACCATGCAACTCCATCATCTAAGACCCTCCTATACCACTGACCATGCAACTCCATCATCTAAGACCCTCCTATACCACTGACCATGCAACTCCATCATCTAAGACCCTCCGCTCCCTTTGCTTTGTACTGCTCATAATATATGTTCCCATCGCTGTCTTTTCCCACTGCACTAGCGCTAAAATGAGCTGCACCAATTTTTTGATAGGTAATTGGCAGATATACAGAAGAAAAACCCTGAAAGAGGCAGATGGAGAGAGAGGGAGAGCGAGAGAGAGAGAAGTAAATGGGTGGGGGGAGATGAAAGTGAAAGGGGACAACAAGAGGCTCAGTCAGGGAGGGAAAAAAGGGGTGTGTTGTATGAGCGGAAATGTCTGTTAAAGCTGGAAAGATAACAATAACCACCGTCTCGTCACCAAGGATATGAGTTTGTTGAGAGTGGGAGAGCTAATCAATTATTAGAAAGAGTGTATTTGAAGACAAAATAGCTCAGAGGGAGAGGTGGACTAACGGCAGGATTTATACACATTCAAAATATAATAATCAACAACATAACCTCCGCTGGCATCATTACTTTGTGGACTAGTTGATATTTTATTGCTAGAAGTGAGGCATTGTGGGTTGTAATTGCAGAGACGGATCACAGTTCATCTTCTTGCAGTACTTGATATTCCATTATTTCTCGAATAAATGTCCTTTTGCCATACTGTAGCTTTATCTTTACGATAGCATGTCTAAATCTCTGTGAATCTTGGTATGAGTCCAAGTCCGTATCACAATTGGTCCATCAGCGTGTATTCAGAGTGTGTGTGTGTGTGTGTGTGTGTGTGTGTGTGAACACATAGTAGAAATTATATATAATGTGTGAAAAGAAAGTCTAAGCCTGTCTGTGAATTTCTGCCAGTGTTTATGTGCATGTGCGCTGTGTGTGCGTGCGTGCGTGTGCGTGCGTGGGTCAGCAGTGTCAGGTTTAGACAGTGTTTGTCTGTGGGGATTGCAGGTTTAACAGCTTTAAGCCGACATAAAGTCCTCTACTCTGCAGAAAAACCCTGCAGAGAAAACTTGGTCCCTCGCTCGCCCGACTGTCCAGCCCTGATAGGAAGCACTGTGACCTTGGAAACTGCTCACAAATATCGGTGGAAAATCCGTCTGTATTTTTCCACTCAGATTTACCTTCGGTCTGTTCAAGTAATAATTCCCAGGACTCTTCAACACAAAACTCCATATATGGGCATCGATCCACTTAGCGCTTCCATGTATGGAACCGACTGACATGTTTGAGGCTGACGTCATGCTGACAGCATAAGCTGGTCAAGCGCAGTCACAGAACTGGACAACTTTCTTTTGAACATAACATGTTTTTCCTGTGACCCAAACTAGTGAAAACAGCACATCTACTGAAATAATGATAATTAAAAAAAAAGTAGGAAACAGATAATTAAGGGACGAAAAACAATTGGTTCCCGGCCCAGTGTTTGGGAACCGCACCTCGTGCTATAGATGCATTTGATGTCGACACCCACACATGGTTCAAGCCGAGGATTTATGGGACTGTCGCTGAGACTGTGTCTTGGGGAAGGTCACGTTTATTTTTTAGATTAGATTAGATTAAATGTATTGTCACTGTACAGAGTATACAAATACTTAGACAATGAAATGAAGGGTGTACAAAGAGTGCACTGAGCCGCTGCAACCGAGTGCGCCGCCACTAGTTTCTTCCTTGCAGAAAATAAATAAACTAGAAAAAGTGCCCTTCCGGGCACAGGTCTCCACCAGGTTATCCACAGATCCGTGCAGTTAGAGGTAAAAACACTTTTTGGCCAGTTATAGCGCCACCTTGAGGCTGAGTTGAAATTGTTCATGTGGCATTTCGTCCTCGGCCTAGTGGGAATGTGGGTGCACAATTTCACGGAAATCACGCGATGTGTTCATGATTTGCAGCATTTTGTTTGAAACTGAGCACTCCTGTGAACTTTGGAAGCCAATCTTAACCAATCAGGATGGAGTCTGATAAATCTGAAAGACCTGTTTCGTTGAATGGCTCTAGAGAGACTGTGTACCAATTTGCGTGATGTTTGGACAAAATCTGTAGGTGTACTGTGCAAAAACTTGTTTTGCACAAAGCGGCCTCCTGGTGGCGCTATAACAGGCCGTTGTGGAAAGTTTGGGGCAGAGGTTCATGGTTGGCATCCAGGGAGTGTGTGTGCAAAATATGGCATCGACCGGGTTAACGGACTGTGCAAAAACTTGTTTTGCACAAAGCGGCCTCCTGGTGGCGCTATAACAGGCCGTTGTGGAAAGTTTGGGGCAGAGGTTCATGGTTGGCATCCAGGGAGTGTGTGTGCAAAATATGGCATCGACCGGGTTAACGGTGGCCGAGATTAGCTGTTCACGGACACACACACGGACGGACGGACGGACGGACGGACACACAAACGGACGGACGGAGTGCAAAACATACTCTCCCCACATGCCTTCGGCCTGGTGGAGACAATAAATGGGAGGATGGGGAGGCAGGGTTGGGGTGTGGGGGTGTTGACAGAGAGGGAGAGGGGGGGTGGGGGGCATACGAGTAGCAAGTAGAGGATTCAGCCAACTGACTGGGGACCACTACTACAACCCCATCAGAGTGTCTGACACAGAGACCTATCAAGGGATGAACACACCTTCTGTACAGCTTCTTCCAAAAGGACGCGACTGCCATTCAGCCTTTACCTACAATGGAGAGCCATTCGGTGGCTTTAAATCTCGTCGGAAGCAAAACCTCATTCAGTCCAGAGACCTTCTCCTGGAAGGGGGTTAGGCCCGTCAAGGATGCCCGCTGGCTGCTGTTGCATTGTGGGAGATCGTATCATCCTCTTTGGAGGAAAAAGTTGGCGGGGTCTGTTTATCTCTGAGTTGAGGCCTAGTCTGAAGACATGACGTAAGCTAGCAGTTATTCAGTACGGTCTGGAGTAGTCTGAACTCCCACACAGTATCAGGTGAGGTGGGAACTGGCAGCCATGAATAAAGAATAAATCACACTTGTGCGAAGTGAGGGGACCTTATCGTCATACATCACATTCCGTGCACAGCCGATCAAATCGTCACTATGGGGTACACACAGACACACAAAGCTGGGTATAGGAGGGTCTAAAAAAATCACACTTGTGTGAAGTGAGGTGCGCCCACTGTATTTATAAATGACGTCTTACGTTGTCATTTAGTGCACTAAACAAACATTAAAGTCCATAGACCTGGCTGGCAAACAATTTACGTCATAAGTGCTCTAAACAAACATTAAAAAGTCCATAGACTTATCTGCCATATGACAGGAATCTTCAAAAATGGAATCGGATCTCGTTGCACTAAAGGAAACGACTTTAGTGTTCTGTTCGCTGGCCAAGACAATAACATCTAACTGGAGCACACGGAGTAGTTGAGACGAATAACCATATAAGTCCATACTAATTATCCATAATGTACACATCATGGAGAAGGAAGGGGTTAGGGGAGACAGACCTTTTCGGGGAGGGGCAGAATATAGTTCTCAACTGCTATAGTAACAATGAATGTGGTTTGAGGTGATGTTAATCTTCATGCATCAGTACAACTGCTATAGTAACAATGAATGTGGTTTGAGGTGATGTTGGTCTTCATGCATCAGAAGGCCTACAGTACACATCACCGTGCTTGTCAAAGTGTGTGCACATACATACTGTACATACCGTTGTGACACACCAGAATGGTGTCCGCAGTCCGCAGACACACATGCAGTATATACGGAGGACACTGCATGCACATGCACACATCTTTTAAAAATGGACTTTGTAATTTGGTGGAAATGTTCCCATTGTTTCCACCTCATTGCTATGAAAGGTGGCCGTGTGTGTGTGCACGCGCGCGCACGCGCACACACATGCGCGCATCCGAGTCTGTGTGCATATAGAAGGCATTCATGTCAAGGATATACTCTCCCTCTATCAACTCCATCCAATAATAGAAAAAAAAGCACTTTGAATAGATGAACAGCCTTACGCTGCTCGTTTAACACCGAAATGGGTTGCCACGGCGATGGATCAACAGAAAAGACAAGCTATTAAAATGACATATCAGTGTCGGTCTGTGTGTGTCTGTGTGTGTGTGTGTGTGTGTGTGTGTGTGTGTGTGTGTGTGTGTGTGTGTGTGTGTGTGTGTTTGTGTGCGGGCGCACGCACGCGTGTGCGTGAGAGAGAGGAGACAAAGAGAATGAGAAAAGGAATACATCGCATTAAAATGTGCCGGGGCAATGAACTATGGGAAGCCATCTCCTGGGCCAATCAGAATGTGGAAAAGGTTGAAGGGAGGGCCGATTAATTCGATTAACACCCTGAACGCCCCGGGGTTATTTAATCCATTAAATCATAGCGCCCAGCGATTTATAGCAGCGGAGCACATTTAGCGACGGACCGGATGCTAGATGTAGCCAAAAGACAACAACGAGAGGTATGATTAGTTCTAACGCGACTAGCGACGGGACCGCGATGGGCCATCACATAATCTTTTCTTAGAATTGGACAGAATGATTTAGATCAAGATTTATTAACGTTTTAAGATTTTCGATCTCGTCGGCTAAAATGGGGAACATTTTGATGACGTCCCACCGGAAAATAACATTGAATGTTGCGCAACAGACGCTCCCAGCCTGTGGAGCGATGCGATCGGTTTTGATATCAATAATCTCTGTCCTTTTGATCAATCACCGTCCTGAGCGCTGGGCGTTACTAATTGATAGGGCGGAGAACTCCGTCCTTGCCGCTCAGGGTGTTAATGGACCGCACATACGTACACACGCGCACACACACACACACACACACACACACGAGTACAAACAAAATGAAAACTGTCAAAATTATTGCAATCCAGTGATCCTAACCCGTCCTTAACTCACCCTTTAGTTTAGAGAGAGTGAATGTCTGTGTGTGTGTGTGTGCATGTGTGTGTTTGTTTATACCGGCAAACTTTCCTGTCACACACACACACACACACACACACACACACATGCGCAAAGATTGATGAACAAAATTGCACTTAATTATAAATCATTAAAACCAATAAGTGTATACAGTCATATGACACAGCGAAGACTTGGTCTTTTATATTTAAACCTGGTCTACAATGAGTCACAATATTTGTGTGAATATTTGCGTGTGACGTGTGTGCACGTGTGCGAGAAAGGAAACCTGTTCTCAGCAACACTGTCCTTGACTGGGAGCTGCTCACAGATGTCTCTTCCATCCGGCCAAGCAGAGGGACTGTTTGTGTGTGTGAAATGTGCGTGCGTGCGTGCATACGTGCGTGGAAACCCCCTTAGTGTTTCAATTATCATCCAAGGACTCAATACACAAGGCCAAACAACTATAGCCACTGTGGGTTAATGCAGCAGCATGTATGATGGTGTGTGCATGCATGACCAAGTGCGCACACACGCACACACACACACTCCCAGGGCCAAAGCCTCACATTATGGGCAATGCGTATGACTTATGAAAATAACTGCCCTATAACTGACCATTCTGCATGAGTTGAGGGACCCGCATCCACGGGCATGGTTTTACACTCTCCCATCACACACACACACACACACTGGCACTGCAGAGCACTAATGGTCAGCACAACCACTGTAGTGGGAGAGCACTAGAGACCACAGACCACAAACTCAGGCAGACTGAATGAGATTTACAGTCCCACAGACGAAGAGAGGAAAAGAGACGGTAGAGACAGATACAAAGAGAGAGAGAGAGAGAGAGAGAGAGAGAGAGAGAGAGAGAGAGAGAGAGAGAGAGAGAGAGAGAGAGAGAGAGAGAGAGAGAGAGAGAGAGAGACATACTGTAGACATAGAGTCAGAGTGAGAAACTAAGAAAAAGAGTGAGACAGAGAGAGGAGAGATAGAGAGAGAGACTAAGAGACAGAGAGAGAGAAAGAAAGAGGTGCAAACCACAGTGGTCATTAGTGTAGTCGTAACGAGCATGGATGACAGCATGTGAGTTCAGTACAGCCATCATGGGAATGGCTGCAGAGTGCAGGAAGAAAGACGTGGAGAATGGAGGGATGGATGGGGTCGGGTTCCAGTGGATGTGTACCAACGTGTAGTGGTGGAAAAAAAAAACTACTCAATTGTTTTACATAAGTAAAAGTATCAAAACTGCAATAGAGAAGTACTCCGTTACAAGTAAACGTACAAAGGTATTGGCATCAAAATGTACTTAAAAGTACCAAAAGTAGAAAGTAGTCATTATACAAAATGTCCCAAGTTTTCAAAGGTACACATATCTTTTGAAAATAGCAGATCTACAAGCTCACAATGCAGCATGACACATTGTGAGCTTGTAGATTGGCTATTTTAAAATGGCCGCAACGTATATAAGACCGGTGACGTCAGACGCCGGTTTGACAGCTGTCAGAGAGCGATAGCGGTTTGCTGTCTGGCTGACAGAAACCCAAACTAACTTGTAAGTTACGAAATCTTGTGAAAGCCTACTACCACAAGAATATAAAATGCCACCTAAGAAGAATGCCGTTCAAAAGTCACTGGAGGATGACATTGAGGATATTAAAAACTCACTCAACTACGTGACGGCTGAGCTGAGCACCCTGGTAAAGCAACAAGCTACGCTACAGGAACTGGTGAATGAAGTAAAATCATTGAAAAACACCATCAAAGAGAAGGACAAAAAAATAAATGCTTTGGAGAACAGAATACATGATGTGGAACAATACACGAGAATGGAGGACGTGATCATAAGTGGTCTGAAAGTGAAGCCAAGAAACTACGCCGCAGCCGCGGCTGCAGGCAGAAGCGATGGTGAAGAAGCAACGGTTGAACACCAACAATCACTTGAAACTCAAGTAATCCAATTTTTCGAGGAGAAGGAAATCACTATCGATCCGGGCGACCTTGTGGCTTGCCACACTCTCCCGAGGAAGAATCAGGATGGGCAACCCACCGATCCCAACATCATCATCCGCTTCTGGAACCGAAAAAAGAAAACCGAACTACTGAAACAATGGAAGAAGCTGCTTGGATCCGACGTCTTCATGAATGAACACCTAACCAAAAAGAACGCGGAGATCGCCAGGGCTGCCCGTTGGCTGAAGAAAGGAAAGAAAATCAACTCAACGTGGACCAGGAACTGCAGAGTGATGATAAAGCTAAACGGGGACACACCAGAAACGGCCAAGGTTCTCACGGTAAGAGACATCAATGAACTTGAGTCCTACAAATGAACGGCAATCGGCCTTCTTGTGGCGTTAATCATTCCCTAAACTTTATGGAACATTATTTTTTCTACTTTTTTCTGCTTAATGTGAAAACTAACACTGAGAACCCCCCTGCTGGTTGAAGGATTTATTTTTTTCCCTTCTACATTTCTTTACTTCTCAATCTGCAACAACTCTTATTAAATATCTACCTCTAAGTACTTGGAATCTCACTCATGACAGACCCTGAAGAGATTTGTATGTAATCTAAATCTGACACTATACTCTGCTTAGTGTATTCTGAATATTTCTCAAACAAGGGTAGGCGCAATAAGCCTCGGCTTCAGCCTTCACCTTTTCGGTACCACTAGTAACACTAGTGGAAATTCATGTATGTACTGTACGTCTGTATGTACTCCTTTTATTGACCGAAATAAAATCTATCTATCTATCTAATAAAAGGCTGAAGTGGTTAATGTATGTTTTGTAATAATAATCAGTAACTGTTAGTGTGAACTAATGTTTTCAAATAAATGTAGTGGAGTAAAAGTACATTATTTGGTGGAGTAGAAGTAAAAGTAATTGTAAATTAGAAATAGTCAAGGTAGGTACAGAATAGATACCTCTTAATTGTACTGATGTACAGTACTTGAGAAAATGTAATGTACTTACAGTAGTTACATTCCACCACTGGGGGGACAGATAAGACAGTGACTGTGGGTATTATGCCAGTGCTCAGCGGGTATAGACTGTGACACACTACTGACAAAGGTTAGAGGTTCAATCCCCAATGGGGGCTAGCGGTCGTACTAAAACCTGCGTATGTACGCCTGTGTGTGCCTCGCGGGGCTTGTTGTGATGCACTCTTGATGCTGCGCCTCATGAATGGAACCATTCTAATCCTTCTGCATTCCACTTTAACCACATTACCACCATCGTCCCTGTTCTGGGGCAAAACAATTCCATGAAAATAGCCGCTCTGCAAGCTCAACATGTTGGGACCTTGTAGATCGGCTATTTCCGGCGAAGACATTAACTTGTTGAGGAAATACCAGGGCGAGGTCCCGTGCACGCATCTGCCTGGGTGACAGCAGACTGCTGCACGCACCCGCCTGGGTGACAGCAGACTGCTGGGCGAGGTCACGTGCACGCATCCGCCTGGGTGACGGCAGACTGCTGGGCGAGCACTGGTGCTTTGGCATGGGGGTAAGATCTTAATTTTCGGGCCTGTTGATAATATCTGTTTTCGCCGGCTGCCGGGCACGGCTGCACTAATAACTTTGGGGCAGGCCCGTCTAGAGTTTAAATGGACAAGTGTCAGGTATCAGTGAAAAGGAAGGATAAACATATGGAATGTCAGAACAGGTAAGATCCATATATGGAGATCTAAGCGTTTGAGGTCAGATGTAGAGTTGCTGGCCAATATTGATGACATCAGGGATCTCCATATGGGCTTAATATTCATGACATCAGGGATCTCCATCACGTCACGTGATGTCACGTGCTCCATCCCTGATGATGTCACTTGATGTCACGTGCCCGACCAACACACTGACGGGAAATGCACGATTCCATAGTTAACTATGACCTTTGGTCGCAATAATACTAATTTGGTTCATATTAACCCAAATAGCCATGGTGCCAGCCTTTTTTTCCCATATTTACTTACTTCTCAAGTAGTCACAGAATATGCATCTTCATAACGATCGCACCCCGGACCATTGATCATGAGAGAGCCATTTGCTGTATGTTTGAGAAAACATATCTTCTTGTAAATCCGTCCACGTGTTCAAAAGATGATACAGGAAGGGAAATATGAGCGTTCCAAAAAAATCTCTAACTAGGAACTTGGAAGTGCGGGAGGAGATATTTGTGACCATGTGGTTTCCCTGTCCCTCGCTCCACTGGAGTTGAACACTGGATCGTAGCTTAGTGCCATCTGGTGTAAAACACAAGTATAATAAAAAAACACATCAAATCACATCATTGGCACTGAGCGCCTTTGAAAAAGAACACACAGAAAAAAAGACACAGGTGCAAACACGTCCTTACGGGCGCCGAGTGCCTTTGAAGTGTTGAAGGGGGGGGAAAAGAGCATACCTAGTATATAAAGCCCTGGGGGCCTCCGGTCAGTGAAGTATACAGGGTTCAAGGGGTTAAAATACCATAATGGTGGTCTATCACGTTTTGCCCGTTGACTGACTCATGGTATATACAGCATTCTTTCCTGCCGACAACGCATTTTCCAAAACCTGCCATGTTATTTGAGTTGCAATGGTTATATGTATGTGATATTATATGTATGTGATCTACAGTACAGCAATACATTGCACGAAGACCCGCACCAAAAATGCACAACACCAGAGTTGTGCTGAGCACTTCTTCAAATCTGACTTGGATTAAAGTTAAGCCAGTCTGTTGTTTTGTCTGTCAGGCCAGCTTGTTCCCTTGTGTCTTCTTTACACTGGCCTGTCAATGTGTGTATGAAACCTGGCCTCCACATTATGAACCTGTAACTCTTTTGTATATATAGACAGACAATTTCAACTTGCTGTTGACAATGGCAATGGTTTCCACTCTTCCTGTTCGCGCACGTGTGTGTGTGTGTGTGTGTGTGTGTGTGTGTGTGTGTGTGTGTGTGTGTGTGTGTGTTGCTCCAGCTGGGACAGCTTTAAGGCACAGCAGTGCCTACAGAGATGATAAACCCTCAGTAAACACTAGAGAGAGATGATAGAGAGACACAGAGAGAGAGAGAGAGAGAGAGAGAGAGAGAGAGAGAGAGAGAGAGAGAGAGAGAGTGAGAGAGAGAGAGAGAGAGAGAGAGAGGCAGAGAGAGAGAGAGAGAGAGAGAGAGAGAGAGAGAGAGAGAGAGAGAGAGAGAGAGAGAGAGAGAGAGAGAGAGAGAGAGAGAGAGAGAGAGAGAGAGAGAGAAAGAGAGAGAGAAAGAGAGAGAGAGAGAGAGAGAGAGAGAGAGAGAGAGAGAGAGAGAGAGAGAGAGAGAGAGAGAGGAATGATACCCTTCTCTCTCGCTCTCCACTGGGATGATGGCAGCTCCTGCAGCGAAACCAAGCTGCCAAGGAGAGACAGAGGGGGAGTGTGTGTGTGTGTGTGTGTGTGTTGTGTATAGACAAGTCTCTGGGGTTTTAACAGATGGGGATCTACTGTAGTGATACTGTGAGGTCACATTGGTGATGGTATCATTGAGAACAAGAACGAGCGAGTGCACAAACCTGTGCGCGCACACACACACACACACACACACACACACACACAGTAAGTGCCTGACACAGTGATGGATGGGGGATAATTGGAAAGTGAAGAAACTGTTCAATAAAGTTGTTTTGTTTTGAATGCGTTTTGTCACCAGCTGCCCACTGCTGATTGATTTAACCTAACTTAACGTGTGTGTGTGTGTGTGTGTGTGTTTGTGTGTGGGCGCCTGCATGTGTGTGTGTGTGTGTGTGTGTGTGTGGGCGCGTGCATGTGTGTGTGGGTGCGTGCATGTGTGTGCGTGTGTGTGCAGGCGTGTGCATGTGTGTAAGGAGCATCTGGCACTAAAGGGAAAGTTTCCTGTAGAGAACATGAAACAAAACATATAAAAATAAGAAGGATCACAGGCTAGCAGCTCCTGGCATATGGAAGCCCACAGTAGGAAGCTGCAGTTACAGCGTCAAAATCAAACATTAGCACTATAGCCACAGGAAGGCTTCATCCTCCATGTTCCTTCATGTCACAGCAATATATCGATTTTATAATCAATATCGTGATATGAGACTAGGATATCGCCAGCTGTTTCATATTCGTTGCTGTCGGGAGGAAACCACCCAACTGATTGTTTCTTTTTGGCATAAATCAGTGCTATTGAACACCCTTTACGTGTTGGTTAAAAATATTGAACCAATGGAAAATATTAAAAAGTGCTTTGGACAAAACCTCTCAACTCTCAACTAATTGACAATATATAAACAAGTCACAACACCAACTTTGATGAGGAAGTATTGCTTTGTTTTCCAAATATATGTTTCTCTTAATTTCCTGATAAAAGTTTTTTCATTTTCAGAAAGAAATAACATTTTGGAGTTAGGTAGTTTCTCCTCGGTACCACCGTGATAAGGCATTAGGGGCTGCGTGCACAGAGAATGCCCTTTTGAGTTGGCAGTGTCAGTCTTCCATGTATTTATGTGGTAAAGGATGTGGTGGCTTGTGGTGGACCTTTTGTCAGAATTCTATTTATGCCACCGACATACGAAATGGGTCGACACATAACACATAACGAACTAGCCCTAATGACCACTGCAGGTCTGTGTCTCTCAGAGTGTACCACAATGGATCCATACACTGCATTTGTACGCTACACTCCCAGAGTTATGTAGGTCCATGGACACATTTATGTCACTTGTACATGTTGAAAGTGTGAGAACTACTGAAGGTACCTGCATAATCGGCCTCAGGTCTTAATGGGTGAAGGACTGATCATGCCATCGACAGTATTCCACAGTAGCCTATCCCATATTGTTGCTCTATTTAGTTATATTATGTCTTTGTGCTACCATCAAAAGACACAAACTGGGCACGGTGCATTGTATTTTTTGCACCGCATACTGTTGCATTTTTCTCAGGCTGTGTGATGATGGGTGTCAGGAAACGGCAAAGGCAGTAAAGAAAAAAAAAAGAAAAGAGCGAGCATTGTGTGAAATACTATTAAAGTGAAAGCAAGAAAGAAACGAGGGAATATGACAGATCGGGAGGAGAGATGGCGTGCAAGCCCGACAGAGAAAGAGCATCTTTATTTGAGGCAGTAGTTTGGTTTTTTCGAGGCGCTCGCCAACTCAGCAGGTGTATGCGTGTTGATGTGTGCAGGAAAAAGAAGTGAGAAAAATGTCTTTATATGCATATGGGTGTGTGTGTGCGCCGAATAATGTGTGTGTGTGTGTGTGTGTGATGCATATATTCTACATCCTGCCAGCACAGCAGGTGTACATACTGTACGCATGCCGGTGTGTGTGTGTGTGTGTGTGTGTGTGTGTGTGTGTGTGTGTGTGTGTGTGCGCGTGCGTGCGTGTGTGTGCATTAGATGCTTATGTGTGCAGAAAAGGGAGGCTGACTTTCTGTGGGTGTGTGTGTAGAGGTGGTGTAATGTCTTTGTTCTACAATGGGCACAGACATTAGCAGACAGCACCAGATGGCAGGCTAAAATGAGAGAGGGGGGGGAGACAAGATAGACGAGAGACCCTCCATCATTTCCTCGTTGTCATCCCTCTCCTGTTCCCTGTACGTAAACACACACATTAAGCTGGCATAACATCCGTACTCTGGCGGTCCGAAACCTTGTATGTCTCGTGAAATGGAGCGAAGGTTTCGGGAAACATCGAGAATAGCCGATCTACAAGCTCACAACCTGTCACACCGCCCAACGTTAGGAGCTTGCCATTTTCACTACTTTTGCTTGACACTCTTGTGCAACGAAGTGAGGCAAGTGACGAAAAAACATATGGAGATGGAAGGTTTCTGCCCGACCTGTGGCGATATACTCTCAGTGTCTCTCACTTCGGGGACAAAACTGTAAAGTTCTAGTCACTTAGCTGTTTAAACACCACATGGACATAACTTTCCCTAATGTAGTTTGCCAACTCAAAATATGTTTCAATTAGTATTTTTAATTTATTGATATTGTAATTTTGCTGCAGGCTGTTTATATTTCATTGTTTAACCGGTAGACCATCAACAACAATCAGTGTTTGACGGTTGCAGGGGGAGTGCTTGATGCTACTGTAGGACAACAAGCACTCTGTTTCAGGTTGCTGTGTCACTTAGCTTTTAACCACTTGTGTGCGCTCCTGTTCAGAAAGTTGCTTGCTTCCACAAAAACAATTTGTTTCTCACAATTACATATTTACACGTGTTATTGCTATAGTTTTTGGCTGTGTACGACAAGGTGGTTTAAAGACAGAATCAGCACCTCAGTGGAGCAGTAAGGTGGTTCAGAGACAGACTCATCACCTCAGTGGAGCAGTAAGGTGGTTCAGAGACAGACTCATCACCTCAGTGGAGCAGTAAGGTGGTTCAGAGACAGACTCATCACCTCAGTGGAGCAGTAAGGTGGTTCAGAGACAGACTCATCACCTCGGTGGAGCAGTAAGGTGGTTCAGAGACAGACTCATCACCTCGGTGGAGCAGTAAGGTGGTTCAGAGACAGACTCATCACCTCGGTGGAGCAGTAAGGTGGTTCAGAGACAGACTCATCACCTCAGTGGAGCAGTAAGGTGGTTCAGAGACAGACTCATCACCTCAGTGGAGCAGTAAGGTGGTTCAAAGACAGAATCAGCACCTCAGTGGAGCAGTAAGGTGGTTCAGAGACAGACTCATCACCTCAGTGGAGCAGTAAGGTGGTTCAGAGACAGACTCATCACCTCAGTGGAGCAGTAAGGTGGTTCAGAGACAGACTCATCACCTCGGTGGAGCAGTAAGGTGGTTCAGAGACAGACTCATCACCTCGGTGGAGCAGTAAGGTGGTTCAGAGACAGACTCATCACCTCAGTGGAGCAGTAAGGTGGTTCAGAGACAGACTCATCACCTCAGTGGAGCAGTAAGGTGGTTCAGAGACAGAATCAGCACCTCAGTGGAGCAGTAAGGTGGTTCAGAGACAGACTCATCACCTCAGTGGAGCAGTAAGGTGGTTCAGAGACAGACTCATCACCTCAGTGGAGCAGTAAGGTGGTTCAGAGACAGACTCATCACCTCGGTGGAGCAGTAAGGTGGTTCAGAGACAGACTCATCACCTCGGTGGAGCAGTAAGGTGGTTCAGAGACAGACTCATCACCTCAGTGGAGCAGTAAGGTGGTTCAAAAGCCAGCATCGTAAGAAGCACATCAAAGGCTTTTATTGAGGAAGTTGTACAGGTGGACAGGAAGTGTCTGGAAAACACATTAGCCTGGCCACTGCCAGGTTTCTGGCAAGTGTTTATATGTGTTACTCACTCAGGACTGGCAAGCTTCTATAAACGTGCATGTGTGTGTGTGCGCGCATGTGTGTGCGTGTGTCTGAGAGAGCGTATATACTACTGCAGTAAAGTCAGCCGGTAACATACCCTCCATGACCAAGGATGCACTACCAGTGATATACTGATCTGTTTGGAAATTGGACTACATTCTCCCCATTTCCTGTGTCATTCTTCAGTTCTCTCCTCTTTACTTTCACACAGTGTACAGTATGTAACATTCCTCGTCTGTCTAGCTTGTACCCTTAACCCTTAACTCCTCAACTTCTCTGCGTGTCCAAAATAATCGCCCGCCTCTAGTTATGAATTACCAAGGCGCGTCAGTCGCTCCACGTCCGAAAAGTCCTTTAAGGAGCAGAAAGAAAGAGGATGCATTAAGGAGGCGAGGGAAGGGAGGGAGTGGTGAGAGAGAGAGAGAGAGAGAGAGAGAGAGAGAGAGAGAGAGAGAGAGCCCAAGCTCTGAAAACAACCACTCCCAGCCCCACACATGGAAGAACCACACCCTATGAGCACAACATGCATAATGAGTTCATCAACATGCTCAGTGAGCTTTATACAAACTGGTTCCAGTCCAAAACTACTAGTGGAATATAATTCCAAAATGGATTACAAACCTTATAGACTCAGTGAACACTGATTGCAAAATTGTCTACGACCTAGCACCCACTGGACACAAAACGAGGTAGAGACTGAGCTACACCTAGCCATCTGACCACTGTACCAAGACATCAGAGAGACATACTGTCCACTGTACCAAGACATCAAAAACATGCACAGATTACAATCACCCAAGGAGAGTTTGAAAACCACCAAATGTTTATAACAAGTTTAAAACATTGAAATACTGTTGTCAACTTTCAAAAGTATAAAGCGTCTACTATATGGATGTATAACTATCTCTGACAGAAAATGCACATTATTGTTATAGTTTCACAAGATAGTATTACTCAAAGTGTTAATGTAACACAGCTCTGTTTACACGTTTATTTTATTGTTTTATCCTGATTGTTTTGTTCCACTTTTGCTTTGGCAATGTAAACGTATGTTTTCTCATGCCAATAAAGCTCCTTTGAATTGAAATTGAGAGAGAGCGAGAGAGACAGACAGAGACAGAGCCAGAGAGAGACAGAGAGAGAGAGAGAGAGGGAGAGAGGGGGGGGGGGAGATGCTTCAGGAAGTGAGAGAGGAGAACAAGCAGAGATAAGGATGGTGGCTAAAGGTTCATTAAACCAATCATTTCTTACGTACGGCTATCTACCTTAATGTGTATGCAATGCATGCACATCATGTCCACACTCTATCTACCTTAATGTGTATGCAATGCATGCACATCATGTCCATGCTCCCACTCACAAACATCACATTCACATGGGGGCGGGAAAATAAATAAATAAAACCCGTTGATAACCTCAACAACATAACACCAAAACGTTAAAGTCAGAGCCGGAGAGGCCGAGGCTGCAGTTGCTCGGTGACTGCAGTGCTAAACTAGCAACAATAATGTACATGTAGGTGGTGCTTTTTTTTATTTTTAACTTGAATATAATGAAACATTAACCTCTGGTCATCCATTATTAAGTCAAATCAACTTCTGAAAAGCAGCTACCGAGGTGTGCATTAATTACCAGCAGTGTTGATCTGGTGTACCATCTCTACAGCAGTGGTGGAAGAAGTACTCAATAGTTTTACTTAAGTAAAAGTATCAATACTGCAACATACGGTAGAAATTCTCTGTTACAAGTAAAAGTCCGGAATTCAAAACCTTAGGTCGCCCAGCGGTATTGCAGCTGTTCGTACTCCAGACAGACAGACACGGCCAGTCATTGGAGCGGTTACGCTCAAAAATGAGTGAGGTGACTGCACTGTGAGCACGAACAACATCCCATTCTGTCACTGTTGAATACACCTCATCAGATGTGGTTTAATTAGACAGAGGTCAAGGACCCCTTAGCTGAGAGAGAGATGAAGCAGGGTCCCCCACTACATATTGTATACAAGTGTGTTGCAGATTCAACTTTTTTATAAATGTCATAGATAGCTTCGTATACTTGTTTGATATCAGTGCTGGATTGATTGTATTTTCAGATATTTAATTATTTCTCTACCACATACGTATAAATACGAACCCCCCGGCTGTGGGACGTTATTTGCCAAGTACTTATATAGCCTACTAGAATTTCGCGGCCGCTCATCCCAGAGTTACGTTGCCGCGCACTATGGGAAGAAGGAAATTGCGGGAGTTGACTCCACATGTAGTAACGGATGGGTTATTATTATGTGTCCTTATTAGTGTAGTGTAGTGTAGTGTAGTCAACACGTTATGGCTCATACACACTGCCCGGTATTTGCTCCGATTATGCTGTATTTTTGCATCTGCCGCTTGAGATGACCTGAGATGACTTGATTGATTGACATAAAAAAGGGCCTGTCAGCTCAAACACACAATGCAATAGTTGTTGTTGCGTACAATCATCAGTAGAAAAGTCAAATCCCAAAAATAAAAACCCTACCATTTCCATTTCCCCCCCTCTATTTCCCATTCCATGTGCGTTTGTCTTATAGTTTCTCTGGCCTCTGTACTACTGCCACCTACCATCCATTCATTGTATTACACAGTGGGTGAAAAAAACACACCCCTTAAGACTAAACCCGACCCATCAGAGGTGTGGCTTCCAGAGGTACCTTTTACATGACATTTTGTGTGTGTGTGTGTGTGTGTGTGTGTGTGTGTGTGTTTCGATGTGCAGGGCGTTGCTGAAAATGAGCACCTGTGCTCAGCTACTTCCCTGGGTAAATAAAGAAAAAAAAAAGAAAAAAAAAGAAAAGGTACCTTTCAAAACCTATAGAAGTCAGCCTGGTACAGACGAAGGGGACACCACTGTATGTAGCCTCAATTACATTTTGTAACTATTTTCTGCAATGGGATGATAGTTTTATTTGGTCTAGCTGGTCGTTTTGAAAGTAAAGTTTGAAGTTAAAAAAAAGTGTGGGCAGCCCTGGTATAGATGAATATATATATATATATATATATATATATATATATATATATATATATATATATTCATTCATTCCGTGGGTAAATCCCTGTAGGCTACCCACATATTGGTAGCCTATAGTGATCCGTGTAATCGTAATATTCAGGAACAAACAAACTACTGACAAAGTACAATGTTGATGTAACTAAGAGATTCGCTGAGTGAGTTATAGTTTAAATACAGAGATTTAGAAGGAATAAGCAAAATCGTGAGGCTACAATTCCTCTCCTTCGTCTTCCTTGTTTCTCTTCTCCTGCGGGAGATCAGGATCAGATTCTGACTTCTGAGAGCTAGTGTGGGCCTATTAGAAGACAGGGCAGTGTTGCCAGGTTCGCGAATTGTAAGCGAGTCGTAGTGTGTGTTGAATGGCATTTGAATGGCATTTGTGGGCTTGTGAATGAATTTTCTCACATGTAATTTGTGCTCACTTGCATAGACCTGGCGAATTTAGCGTGGTGAAAGGGCAACAGTGTTCCGGGGGTGTAGGATAATGTTTGTAGTAAACAAATGCATTGCCGCCGTGAGTGTGGACGGGAGGCATCTTTGGTGGCACTGCAATGATCCTTTTTTGGCGGGTGGTGTCGAGTGTTGGCGTTGGGTGCGATAGGAGGAGATAGGTCCCGAACACTGCGAAGGTAAGTGTGTGACGTCACCCCCTCGTATACTCCATCTAAGTGGTTGAGCGGCGCCCCAGAGATGCTTTTAACATTGATCTGGTTGCTATGCAACGCCTCCTTCACCACCAGCTATGGGACGTTACAACTCCTCTCCATTTACCTCGGTTCAAAGCAGGATTTTCAAACCTCCATAAGTCAGAATCTAGGAGCGCTGTCCTTGGTGGTCTTCAGCCATCCAAAGTTCGGATGTCATTTGTGACTTTGTCTCGCATCGCTCCCGACATGTAAACATTTCTGCCAACAGGTAAACAGTGTGCACTAATGATAGCAAATGGTTGCAGTGAGTGTGTGCATGGGGCTACAGCGGGGATGGAAATTATCCTCTTAAAGTGGACGCAGGCGGTGGCACAGGTTAACTACATTTATGCTAACAGCTAGCATCAAAAAAAGAGTTAGCATCTCACGAGACGTTGTGAGCTTGTACATCTGCTATTTTTGGCTAACGTTCTCTTCAGTATAGGGACGCTGGTGTTAAAGTGGTTAATGATTTGGCAGCCCCCCTGCAGTAACTCTTGAGGAACCCCTGTTGAAGATAGTGTTGATTTTGACATCAAATCTTAATTTTCATAGTTTTAGTCTTTTGAATACATTTCCTTTACATTTTAGTCAACTGAAATGTTTTAGTGTTAGTCTAGTTTTAGTAGACTAAATATCACAAGACTTTAAATCTACAGTTGATTTAGTCCACTAAAATGTATTTTGGTAGGCCTTGGTCATAATGACTGGTTTTAGAGTTGCATGCTGAAAATAGCAGATCTACAAGCTCACAATGTGTTGTGCTTAGACGTGCTGTTAGCTTGTAAATCCAAGCATAAAATGACAAAATTGTCAATAATTATATTTAACTCAGTTTTTATTCAGTTTTCCTCTGTGAAAAAAGGTATTTGACGGATATTTTTCATTATATTTTTTGTCGATGAAATCAACACTAGTTGAAGAAATCTGGTCTGGTGTTGTCACTTACTGTACACTGTAGCATCTCTCCTCAGCTTACCATCAGACCCTTCACCTAGTGTTTAGTCTACAGGTTGTTGTCACGTACTGTATAGTGTATAGTACTGTAGCATCTCTCCTCAGCTTACCATCAGACCCTTCACCTAGTGTTTAGTCTACAGGTCGTCTGCACTGGAAAAGCCTCCATCTCGCACATGAGGATGAACTGCTTAAAGCCATAACAACTGTCAGGAAAAAAATCAGTTCCACACCCATGTCTGAGGAGAGAATGTGTAAATCATGACAAAGGAAATAGACCGAAAATAAATAAACCGAGGGCTTTTTTTCTTTGCTTTTCACAAGTATGTAAGACTTGTAAGTGCTTCCATCAGCCCTGAGGCTTTTTATGGAGAGAGAGAGAGAGAGAGAGAGAGAGAGAGAGAGAGAGAGAGAGAGAGGGGGTTCTCCGTATTGCTGCACTGGAACAGAGCTTCATAAATATAAAGTAAACGTTATATTTACAAAGAAATTATTTTTTTCAGACCATTTTTGAAGGCAATTACTGCACTACTAGCCAAGATGCTGCACATAATGTACAGTATGGTCCGTTTATTGTAGAGTGAAAAATGACAAGAGCTTGTGTATGCGAAAAACTCAAATAAGCCCCTTTCACTTAAAGGTATATATTCGTTTTTGGCTGTGGGACCCAGCCTTTCGTCCAATCAGGATAGAGAGTCAAAAACGAAACCTAAGGTTTTTTGACCCCCCAGGGGTTAACTGGGGACAGGGAGGAACTCCTTATATGGCCAGCACACTCTATAGTAGGGAGGATTATCACAACAAAACAAAAGAATAAGTGATATTTGATTTAAGTGAAATCACTGAATATACCTTTAAATAACAACGGTAATAAAGACTTGGTTGAGCCGTTCTCCAGAAACATACATTCTGTATCTCAACAAAGCCCAATTAGGGCTACTGTTACTAGGCTACACCTTTGTGCATTTTGTTTTGCTTACTGTACCTTAAAAATGGGTGGGGGAAAAAAACAACAGAGTGTGACTTTGTATGTTTTCAAAGACATAATTATTCCCTACCAGTGTTGGGGAAGTTACTTTTAAAAAGTAAGGAATTATAGTTATCGTTACTTATCTAAAGAAGTAATTTGTTACTTTACTTTACATTAAATTATTAAAGTAACTACTTTACTTTACTTTACTTTAAAAAATAATAATATAAAAAACGATTTAAAAGAAGGTTTTTTGTGATTAATTAATCTCAATTAATCGCATATCAATAGGCCTATTTGACCTGATCATCAGTGAGTTTTTTTTCCGAATGGATTTGGATACGAGTGAATCAATGAATAGTGACTACATAAGCATAGGCAATTTAAAAAGTAGTAATAATAATAGTGATATTATTATTTATATAATGCTTCTCTGAGTACTTAAAGACGCTTTTCAAGGGGAACATGAGAAAACAAATAAAAACTAAGACTATGGAATAAAATAAATGAAAGTGGAATGAGATAGCTGGGGAAAGAAATATTCTAGAGGTGTGTTTGGTGGCTGGCATGTCTTGTGAGTTTTGGGAAGTGCATAGTTTTGACAGGTCTGCCTGCTGTGGACAGTGAAACCCTGACCATTAAACACGGGCAGACGCAACGATACAGTCTAACTATCATTAATTGTGAAGCCAGCAACATGTTGATGCAAACAGACGTGTACAGTAGCTGCTCGGCCTGCTCCAAATGATATTCCCATTCGTCTGTGTCTGCCCGTGTAAACGCAGCATCGAGTGTGAGGGTTGGGGAATGGATGGAAAGTACCAGTGTTATTAAGGAGGACTCCTTGGCTTCTAACGATATGGACCAGAGTTAAACTAATGTTAGCTCCCATGCTAACTAGTTGCTACTTGCTACTGTAATGGAATCTGCGGACATATGCTCAAAAGACAAAAACACAATAATGAATAATGAGGCAACACAAGAATTCTGGGTTATAGAGTATAGAGATTTTACTCGAGCAAGGAGACAAGACTTACATGAACCCTCATGTATGAAAACCCAGTCTGACTCCCAGAGTGACAACAAACGACAGCCTTTATAGCCCTCTCTTACACAGACAACCCCCAACATACAGCCTTACAAGGCATTCACCACATGGGACAGTGACGTCATAAAGCAACAGCCCACAGCACGTAACATGGAGTATTATTACAATGTTTATCTATAAATTTCCACGACATTACCCTCGTCAGAAACAACACCACCATCCAGATCGGGTGGAAGCTGCCACCCACTGATATCACTTTGCTTGTGCCCGTGGATGGGAAATGAGATTTAAAAGGCTATAGAAGCAAGGATGAAAGCACAGATGTGCAATAAAGTTGTGTTGTGACTCGTATTTGCGTGTGTGTATTCCGTCTGACGACGAGTGGTTTATGCTGCTGCTAGTGCGTTGTCGTTGCTGGCTGCTGAGTGCTGATGCATATTTAAGAGCGTCATAAGCATGCGCCCGTCCTGCGCTGGGAGTAGCAGATCTACAAGTTATCTACCGGTCGCAATGCACAGCGCTTTGGGCTTGTACATCTGTGTTTTTCCCGCAGTTAGTTGAGAGGCAGAGCACAAATGAAACTGTCAACACAGAGAGCGCTCTCTAGTCTCTGCACTGCAATCAGCAGCACAGAGACGCCTGTATGATACTCACGGAGCTGCGAGACTTTTCACTGATCACATAAGTTGACATAACGCCATAACGCGGGTAACGCTCGCACAATAACTATAAGGCTGTTATGGAATGGGGAAATGTAAAGCGTTAGGTTACAAGTTACTGCAAATAGTAGTTACGTTATGTAACGTAACGCGATGTAAGGCGTTAGTCACAACACTGTTCCCTACTGATATATTGTTTATAGGCTGCATTGTGAACGTTGGAGAAGTAAAAAGGAAGGGAATCATTTCAATACACTAATGGAATGCAGGATGCATTAGGTCTGCGATTAAATTGAACACTATTGTCCATTGGAAACTGTGATTGTTTTAATAAGACGTCACGCGGGTATTCGGCACTTTGAAGTAGCTCTGAGCACACAACACGGAGGATACGCAAACGGAATGTATTGTTAACGATACACGCATGTGAGCACATGCACACAACCATCCATTAAACACGCTTAGAAGGTGGCAGGGAACGGATGTACGTTATGTGGTTACAAAAACCGTGTACACACACGCACTGGCAGAAGCGCGCGCGCATGCATGCACGCACGCACGCACGCGCACGCACACACACAGTTTTAAAATAGCACATGCAACAGTCCTAAATGGCCTATCGAACAAATGGAGAACTTAAACGATTCTAAAAGACCAATGGGTGGTATTTTCAGTGTTTGTGTGAGCGTACATGTGAATGTCTGAGAACAATACAAGACAAAGACCACCCCCTTTCCTGAAATGGGTGGGTTGGCTATAACAGATATCGGGCCCTTCATGTGCAAAGGGTAAAGAGACAGCCTAAACAGAGGCTGCGATTGGCATGGAACAGAAAACGTCACACTAGCAACAACAATGACACATACAGTACTGTACAATTCCCAGACGCCTACTACACAGACAGGCACGTGGGAGGGTGTAGAAAGCCACGGCGGCCGGATTGTTTTCACCGTAATGCGTGCGGAAAAACACACATGGTGTGTGTGTGTTACGCTCCCTACCGAACAGGGACCTCTACCAATCTGTAGACCCCGCACCCCTTCTCTGCGGAAGATTCAAACCCCTAGTCAGGGGTAGGTAACCATTATTATCAAAAGAGACATATTTGGCCCAAAAATGGATTGAAATTCTGTCTGGAGCCGCAAAATATGTGTTAATTGCTTTAATTATTTGTGCTTTTTCTGGTCTTTCAATATATATATTTTTTTTATTGTTTGCCAATTTCTCAATGCAGATCAAGTATACCAGTAAGCCAGCAGAGGAGGTGGTGAAAACAAACGTCTCAAATGTCATCATTACATTCTTTATTGTCCTAATTTTTATGTGGTGTATACTATAGGGAAACTAGGCGATACTTTATTTCTACAGTAGGAGAATGTAAGAATAAGTGTATGCCTACTACAATAATAAATTATGCCTACTACAATAAAACTATTATTCCTTTAGCTACTAAGAGGTGGGCTCTAAAGCAGCAGGTTTTTATAGATGGGGCTGAACATTTTGACAATAAAGTACCACCCTAGGAGAACAACCCCCCACCCCCCCACACACACAAACAGTACACAGAATTATTATACCTTTTTTTCCTCACAGCAGCTTGCAGCCTGAGGCATTGATTAGACGTGTCTTTGACACAGCGTGGCACATTGTTTCCGTGTGCTAGGAAGCAAAGTACAAAGCCACGGGAAAGCAGCAGAAACAATCCCTCAGTGTTCATTTATCCATTTGTTAACTCAGAGAGAGTAGAAAACGGAACCAAATGGACCCGTGCGGGTCCATTTGGTTCCGTTTCTACTCTCTCAGAGTTAAATTAGCTACGTAAGTGCTAAAGACGTATACAGACATCTTATCAAATAAAACTGTAGGAGGCCTAGGATGTCTCCAGACGTTTTACATTGATTAATGTAGGCCACGACCCTAAGCTACATCTGGCTAGCTCTGGAATGCTATGTATAAGATCCATGACTCAAAAATCTAAATGGCCATGCCCATTTACTCTTTGTCTGTTTACCTTTTTCAGATTATATCTCGGATTCTACTCACAGATTCGATCCGATAGATTTCACGTTGGTGGCTTAAGTTTCGGTTCACGGACCTGGGGTAATGTTTTGCCTCAAGCAAATCCACTCAGAATGGAAGGCACGGCAGAGGCTACAATAATTAATATATAATTAATTAATTAATAGCTTGCTGTATAAGTGTTAGCACGCTTCATTTTACAGTGTAAAACAGTGAGAAATGGGACGGCTCCCCTCTATAGGACGCCCCGTTCGACTGTGGCACGTTCCATCCACCTCACTGTAAACAATACCATATTGCCCACTTAAACCACAGCGAGCGGTAAGTAGCTGTGTTTATGTGCTCAGATGTGGTGCTTTATTGCCTCTCCTTTGGTTCTGGCGTTCTCGCCGACCATCTTCAAAGTCACGTCTCTCTCTCTCTCTCTTCAAGTCAGCTCAGCGGGTAAAAGTAGTTAGGTGTGTGCCGCAGCCTTGGGAGGGCTAAAAGTAGGAAGGTGTGTCACAGTCTTTGGAGGGGTCGCGGGGGTCACACAGAAGTGAGGACACGCAGGAAACAGGAAGAGAACAGGAAGTGCAGCACACACGACCCCGGACCCTCATAAAAGCAAAGACACACACACACCCATACCCTGACAACATGGATAGCTATCATGGAACACACATGCACAAACAGACAATGGATATTACATGCATACGTTCACACACACTTCCCCATACTTCAACGACATGAACTACAATTAGAGTTAATGTGCGCGCACGAGCGAGCGAGCACACACACACGATGACAATGGCTGTTAAATACAAGCACACGCACGCATACATAGCTCTATTTCCTGCCCAGAAAAACAGCTTCCTATGGGACTCGGGGCCACGTGTGTGTCTGTGTGTGTCTTCCTGACAGCCGTTCAGCAAACAGCAGGGTGATAAGAGGATAAGAGCAGGAAGAGAAATAGAGATAGAGAGATAGAGAGAAAGACAGAGAGAGAGAGAGGCAGAGAGAGAGAGAGAGAGAGAGAGAGAGAGAGAGAGAGAGAGAGAGAGAGAGAGAGAGACAGACAGACACAGAGACAGAGACAGAGACAGAGACAGAGACAGAGACAGAGACAGAGACAGAGACAGAGACAGAGACAGAAACAGAGACAGAGAAAGGAGCAATCTAAATAGAAACATCATCAGCCAGGAAAAGGAGATGAAAAGAGATAAAGAGTCCTGGAAGGAGAAGAGAAGAGAGAGATCTGTGGCCGACCGGAATGAACCATGGCAACGTCAAGGTTACACTGTAAACATCCTGAGTGTTAACTTAACACAAACCTAAGGCCTAAAAAAAAACAACTTTGGTTTCCGATTGGCTGTCATTTTTGGGCTGAGTAGGTAGGGAATTTATTTTATTTTATTTTTTTATTTTATTTTTCGTGGGAAAGTTGGGTAGCAAGGAATTTATTTTATTTTATTTATTTTTTTCATGGGAAGGATGGGTAGAGAGGATTTTTTTTAAACTTTTTTTTTTCCTACGGCAATGATGGATAGGCTTCTTTTTTAATAACTTCAATATTTGCCTGAAATACCATATTTTAAATAATGAATGGTTCAAGTACACATAACACTACGTCTACATGCCTACAGCTAAACATTTGAAAACTTTGAATAGAATGTCCACACACTGGTTGAATACTTAATATGCATGTTTCATGATAAATTATTTTTATGTGATGTATTCCCATGCTTTTTGTTCTTGCTTAATGTAAATCGCTCTGGATTAAGAGCGTCTGATAAATGCCTAAATTGTAAATTGTACTGTCTTACAGTAACTAGAAGGCTCTGACAGTAATGAAATGCACAGTCACGTCAAACTGCTGCCCCTCCTCCTGCCTGCAACTCAGTTCATTTGAACTGTGGAATCATGGCAGGTCTAAGACTACATTTGCAAGCCCCCTATTTTATTTAGTTGCGCCTGTGTTTTGGGGTGGCATGAATCTTTCATGCTTGTAAACATTGTGAAATCACGTGTACTTCATTTATTGGCCATCCAGTTTTAGGTAACGGTGGTGTCAGCAACAACCCACCTAACGTAAAACAACCTCTGCTTTCCAGCTCATGTTTTGACATAAAAAGTTAGAACGTGTTGCTGGCATCAACATAGCTATAGTGCTAGTTATTAAAAGACAAAAACATAGCTAACGTTAGCCCCATATATGATATGTGCCCTCTCCTCTCCCTACGCCCATTCATGTTTTGACATAAAAAGTTAGAACGTGTTGCTGGCATCAACATAGCTATAGTGCTAGTTATTAAAAGACAAAAGCATAGCTAACGTTAGCCCCATATGTGCCCTCTCCTCTCCCTACGCTCATTCTGTAGCTCCGAGCACATATATGGGGCTAAGCTAACGTTAGCTAACGTTCTGACGGGGTAGAAGCATGAGCCGAATGGGTTTCCTCCTCCTCGCATCTCAGGGCTATAGATACCGAAAGTCAAACATGCCCAGCACGCACCCAGCCTGGGCGCCTAGAGGCTCCAGGGTGGGGGGGGGAGAGTATGTCGGCTGAGATGATAGTCCATTTATCCGCTCGGTCGTGTCTCCCTTCTGCGGACTTAAACCGACACCGGCACGGTTTCACCTCCTTAATTATGTCTTCAAATGTTTTTGTACTCAATCGTATGATCTGTGGCGGTGCTTTGCACGGGCAGTGGACAGTCACAGACACCGTGCACAGGTCCATGCTGTATGTTGTCACTGTTGTGTTGTGCGTCTCCTCGCGATGACGCATTCCAAAACATTTGCGCACGTGATATTTTAGACGAAAGAAAACTTTATTTTGACTTCGCGCGTCCCAATGGTCTCATCAAAGATAATTTTAATTTTAATAAAGACCTTTTGGGTCTTACTCGGTCGCATTCTGAGCTTCTTTTTTTTTTTTTTTTTTTTTCCACCAAATGCCAATAAAATAATATGAGTCGCGCATATTTAATAGAGTCGGTCGGCAACCGGAAACCAAAGTTTTTTTTTATTAGGCCTAACCATATTGTATCCATTTGTAACTGCCCAATGGATACAATGTGTGTTTTAAACTTTGTCTAAGGGCTGTGGCAAGTAAAAACTACATATTTTCAACTGCGAAAAGCATTGACACGACCACAACAAAGCATAAATTAGCCGTTAATGTTCTGAGACAACCTTGAAGAAAGGAAGGCCTCTCAATACTTCCTTCTTTTGTCCTCGTCTGTTTATGTGTGTGTGTGTGTGTTGTGTGTGTGTGTGTGTGTGTGTGTGTGTGTGTGTGTGTGTGTGTGTGCGTGTGCGTGTGCGTGCAGGAAACACATCAAAGTTCCAGAGAAGAGTCATTGGCATCACTGCAGTCAAAAAGGAAGAAGAATTTAAGAGGCACCCGGGTGGACATAAGTCAGAAATTCAGAATGTTAACTTTATTAAAATGCGGAGAATGCAGAGTGCTTGTGGAGACTTCACTGAAAAGCCAAAATCAGATCATGCAAAGGAAGTGTCTATCTGTTAAGGGCCCTACACACCAAGCTGTCTTGTCCTGACATCAACTGGAGTTCAGATCAGTGACGTGAGGTGACGTCTCATGTTTAACGACATTAACTGTAGCGTCCATATTTGGGGCGCTTTGATTCCATTCATTAGCCCTCATTGGTTGGGGGCCAGATATTTATGTGAAATCACTTGGAGTGTTGGATTAGATTAGACTGAAAACCTGAAATCAGTCTGACATCCATGGCATGTAACTGAGTGACTACCATTGCCTTAAAACAGCTTACGGTAAGGTTCATAGTGTACTTTGACAATCATGCACCACAAAGAGAGAACATATAACCAGAGAGGAACAAAGAACTCAGGAAAGAAGTTTTATTAGCAGAAGTGATGAATAAATAGGTTGATAAATTGTTGTGCATAACAGTGATTGTAGGATATATTGATACCAGGCTTGAACATGCAAAGCCCCATGAAAGAAGAAACAAGGAAAATTGCAAGAGTAGATTAGAAAAGTGTTTATTGATGAAAATAGCATCAGTTAGAAGCAAGGTAGCAGGAAAGATGATTGTTGTAAATCTGTATTTGGAAACATGAGAAATGAAGGTTTACGGTCGGCTCATTTAATTCATTCCAAAGAGAGTTGTGCCAAGATGGATCGTGGTTGGCCGATTAGCATATAAACGAGGTGGGAAACGGCGGGCCAATAATGTGTCATCTTAAGCATTTTACAGAAAGGGCAACCGTGATTGGTTGCCGAGTGCAGTGTCTATAAAAACGGAGGCTTCCTATAAGCTGCTGAGGCGTGCATCTTCCAGGCAAGCCTGTTGGTTGGACCAAGATGTCAGAAGTTAGAGGAGTTAGGGGAAAGCAAAGGCGATAGAGAGAGAGAAACAGAGACAGACAGACAGAGAGAGAGAGAGAGAGCTTAATGTAAAATTCTCAATGTTCAATTATCCATTTGTAACTCTAAGAGTGAACAAATGTAACTTAAATAAACACTCAGGATGTTACTGTGTACAGAGTGCATGTATTGACTGTCTGTGTACCACATTGGAAGAGTATACTTAACAGTTAAATGGTCATAAGGGGCAGGCAGCAAACACTAAACCAGAAAAGGTTGGGTTACCACTGAACTGAACTGACCCAGAGGAGGATGGGTTACCACTGAACTGACCTGACCCAGAGGAGGTTGAGTTACCACTGAACTGACCTGACCCAGAGGAGGATGGGTTACCACTGAACTGACCTGACCCAGAGGAGGTTGAGTTACCACTGAACTGAACTGACCCAGAGGAGGATGGGTTACCACTGAACTGAACTGACCCAGAGGAGGATGGGTTACCACTGAACTGACCTGACCCAGAGGAGGTTGGGTTACCACTGAACTGACCTGACCCAGAGGAGGTTGAGTTACCACTGAACTGACCTAACCCAGAGGAGGTTGAGTTACCACTGAACTGACCCAGAGGAGGATGGGTTACCACTGAACTGACCTGACCCAGAGGAGGTTGGGTTACCACTGAACTGAACTGACCCAGAGGAGGTTGAGTTGCTCCTGAACTGACCTGACCCAGAGGAGGTTGGGTTACCACTGAACTGACCTGACCCAGAGGAGGTTGGGTTACCACTGAACTGACCCAGAGGAGGATTGGTTACCACTGAACTGACCCAGAGGAGGATGGGTTACCACTGAACTGACCTGACCCAGAGGAGGTTGGGTTAACACTAAACTGACCCAGAGGAGGTTGAGTTACCCCTGAGCTGAACTGACCCAGAGGAGGATGGGTTACCACTGAACTGACCCAGAGGAGGTTGGGTTACCACTGAACTGACCCAGAGGAGGTTGAGTTACCACTAAACTGAACTGACCCAGAGGAGGTTGGGTTACCACTGAACTGACCCAGAGGAGGTTGAGTTACCACTAAACTGAACTGACCCAGAGGAGGTTGGGTTACCACTGAACTGACCTAGAGGAGGTTGAGTTACCACTGAACTGACCCAGAGGAGGTTGAGTTACAACTGAACTGACCCAGAGGAGGTTGGGTTACCACTGAACTGACACAGAGGAGGTTGGGTTACCACTGAACTGACCCAGAGGAGGTTGAGTTACCACTGAACTGACCCAGAGGAGGTTGAGTTGCCACTGAACTGACCCAGAGGAGGTTGAGTTACCACTAAACTGAACTGACCAAGAGGAGGATGGGTTACCACTGAACTGACCCAGAGGAGGTTGGGTTACCACTGAACTAGCGCCAGGTAACTGTGAGCGTGCTTCTTACCATTTCCCGGGGCAGGAACATGTCTTCCTGTCTCAGGACCACCAGACACACACTCTCTCCCTGGCGGGTGCTGCGCAGCATGCACACCAGCTCCTCCTGACCCACACCAGCAATGTCCACACCGTTCACCTACACACGTGTGTGCACAAACACACACGCACAGAATAACATTAATTTAGGCATTTAGTAGACGCTCTTAATCCAGAACGATTTACAGTAAGCAAGAATGCATAGTAATATTCATCAAGAATCATAAGCAAGCTAAGAATGAACATCCGTCTAACAGTAGAATATTTTCTGTACAATTAAACTATAAGTGTACACTATAGAATGCTATGTCTACATAACATGGTATCTAAATGACATATTTTAGCCTTTGTGCATACGCCTGCAAGGTCGTCGAGGCCACGCACACACTCTCTCACACACACACACACACACACACACACACACACACACACACACGCCACAATCATCAATTTAACAACCTGCAAAGGGAAATTTTTCCCCCTGCAAAGGGAAAAGGAGTATTTGCTGGGTGCCGGGGGACAGACAAATAAAACTTCATTCTACATTAAATTCCATCAGAGGTCGTCTTGAGTCTTTTACCTCTAGTATGCGATCTCCAGACTGCAGGCGTCCATCTTTCACAGCTGCCCCACGAGGAAGGATGTTCTTCACCAGAATGGGACCAGGACCGTGGACTGAAGAATCTCTGGTCACTACAGTAAAACCAAGGCCCTCTGAACCTGCACACACACACACACACACACACACACACACACACACACACACACACACACACACACACACACACACACACACACACACAGTAAAGAAGAGAGAAATCATTTCACTCACTGGTGTACAAGTGCTGACATTTTGCTTGAGTTGTGTTTGACACGCTAAAGCCTTCAATTCTGCTATCCGAGCTGCTATCCAGAGCACGCACACACACACCATGTCCAAGTGGCATCCCAGACTCGAAAAGTTCATCTTTGAAAGCAAAAATCTGCTATCCAGTGCACACACACACACAGTGTGTGTGTGTGTGTGTGTGTGTGTGTGTGTGTGCGTGCGTGCGTCCGTGTCTGTCTGCGTAGTGCACATGGGATCGTTAACCCTTCTGCAATGGCTCAGTCTACTCTGTGTGCAGGTGTGATGGTTTTACAAATGGGTTCAGGTGCAGGGCAACCGGGAGGAGGAGGAGAGTCAAAATGAAAGGAACGCAGGGTATAACCTAGTAAAAGAGGAGTGAACGTTCTGGAAAAGAGCTTCAATGGAGATTAAAATGCTCCGCAAAACTGCACACACACACACACACACACACTTCTGGTTGTGTTTTATGGTCTTCATTTAGTCTGGTCTCTTTAGCAGAGCAAAGTCAGCAGTTTGGGCCCAGTATGAATTCATATCAGCAGAAATGAGCAGATCAATAAAGACTTAATAGAGCCTGAAGAGAGCGAATCAGAAAGATGGAGGAGGGAGAGGGGGAGGGAGAGAGAGAGAGAGAGAGAGAGAGAGAGAGAGAGAGAGAGAGAGAGAGAGAGAGAGAGAGAGAGAGAGAGAGAGAGGGAGGGAGGGAGGGAGGGGGAGAGAGAGAGAGAGAGAGAGAGAGAGAGAGAGAGAGAGAGAGAGAGAGAGAGAGAGAGAGAGAGAGAGAGAGAGAGAGAATGGAGCAAGACAGCTATAAAGAAAGGCTGGGGGAGAAGCAAGAGGAATGGAAAGATAAAGAGGGTCCATGAGATAGATCTGGAAAATGACCACAGGGAATGAGGAGAACGGAGAAAATAAATATAAGTGATGTATAGAAGGGATGACCCCACTCAATATCGGCTGAACTTCAGGAACTGCGTTTGCGAGCACTTGATCCGAGTACAGCTCCACGCGTCTGGGTGCGAGTCGGTGCTGACCGTGCGAGATGTCGACACCACAGTCCCAGATCAGCATCATCGTAAAGTGATTAGAATCAAATGCTTTTTTTGGCAGGGTGCACAACCGAGGCACCACAAAACCATGCCAAGGCAAAGGGGGTTCTACCTTCTGTTTAGAAGTTAACACAGGCCTGACTACGTGGATTAAAGTCTTGCCACTTCACCTTTTCTTTGGGTAGGGCTTTTTGACTTTCTCAAAAACAACCAAACCTGGATGGATTTGTTAGTTTATTTCGCTATCCTGTGGCTATGTATTCCTAGTGACTAATTGATGTTGCACGTCGTAAATAAACAGCTCACAACACGTCACACAGCGTGACCCATTTTGATCTTGTAGATCTGCTATTTTCGGTGAATTCTAGATCTTGGGGAATTTTGGTCGGGTCCGCACAGTTGAGCAATGATAAGACGTGTTCATCGTCCAGTACCTTTCTTCAGGTCGACCCTCAGTCTCCTCCCTCCCTTCTTGTTGGCCACCAGGTTGGAGAGGACGGGGCTTTTCTTCAGCAGAGGGCTCTCACTCCTCCCCTTGGGGCTCTGCTGCGGGGTGACAAAGAGGTGTCAGTGGTGGAAACGTCCCTTATTACTTAAAAAAAAATACTGCAATATAGAAACACACTGTTACAAGTAAAAGCACAGAAATCAAAATGCATTTGCGTAAAAGTACAAAAGTATTGGCATCAGAATGTACTTAAAGTACCAAATGTAAAATTACTCATACAGAATGTCCCATTTCAAGTTTTCAAATGTATATAAATCTTTTGAAAATAGCACATCTACGAGCTTGTAGATCAGCAATTTTCAAATGGCATTTCCTGAGAAACAGGGAGAGACAGTTGGATAAGGTTTGGCTGCCCCTTGTCCATTACCTGAGTAGAAACAATTAATAGACAGGATACCATTGATATGGTTGACTGTACGCCATTTTCTTTTTAGATGTTTTCCATGAGCTTTCTATCATCTTATTCTATAGTATGCGGTGTCACTGAGCAGTACGGGTGGGAGGGTTGAGGGATTTCTTTCTCTATTTTGTCTTTGTATTTTTTCTTTCATTTTTTGTTTTCTATAAAAGAAAAATGTATTTCATATCATAATGTTTGTGTAACAATTTATAATCTGTTCAATGAAAACCTATTTGACAAAAAAGCAATTTTCAAATGGCTGAAGTGGTTAATGTATGTTTTGTAATAATAATCAACATCTACAAAGTAACTGGTAACTAAAGTTTTCAAATCATTGTAGTGGACTAAAAGTACAATATGTGCGTCTGATATGTAGTGGAGTAGAAGTAAAAGTACTGTTTTAGTTTGTTTTTTTAATATATTCCAGAAAGTACCGGTATATACAATTTTTACTCAAGTACAGTACTCGAGTACTTGTAAATTACTTTTCACCACTGGACAAAGTAACAGGTCAGGTCAGGTTAGGTTGTTCACAGCAGTGGAAACTAAAAGAAAACTAAACGGAAAGCAGCAAAGAGTGTGCCATTATCGCTTGAATTTATCACCGTGGAAGGTTTGTTTTCACCTCAATACTAAATACAAAAAATACAAATAAGGGATCCTGACAAGAAATAAAGCTCATTCAGGGTCCTGACCCTAGGTTTATGAAGCATCAATCACGTACCTAAAACTGTATCTTTCCACAGATTCAGAGCAGGGGATAAACAGTGGGCACACGTCAAACTGTCAGCCATATTAGATTCAGCAGCTCGCATCATAGCTTGTTGCTAAGTAACTGTGCCAGCCGATCTCTTGAACGTCGGGCATGTCACCATGGTGATGCTTAGATTTGTGACCAAAGACGTCTTAGTTCCAGCGAGCGGTGTTGATTTTGACAGCACATTTTGATTTTTTTGTATTTTGACTAAAAGTTAATTTAGTTTGTCACATTTTAGTCACCTGAAATGTTTTAGTGTTAGTCTAGTTTTAGTCGACTAATATGCAATTTGGCAGGCTTTGATGGTGTCGTGATCTACAAGCTATAGATCTGCTATTTTCAGAGTGTGGGGAGTATTCCGTCTCTCACTGTTACAGGGTTTCTTACTTTTACTGTATAACATTTATAAAAAAAAATATGACATTTTGGCTCTTTATGACATTTTTGTCACCGGAAGTTCAGGTGGCAAAAATATGCTTCCTTCTTAGCATAGTGAGAGCGCTCTTTGGAACAAATGCATTCTTATAAGACTGTTAATAAGGGCCTTTCTCAGCCACACCCTTCTCCCATTGTTTATATTATGTTTAGTTTCCAAGATGGCCGCAGCACCAGGAGGGGGTGGGGCGAAGGTTAGCGGGCGAGGTCGACATAAGCCCTTACTGGGCTGCATTCAACACCTGCCTTGTGTCTTACACCTGACTTGTTTCTGAACACAGCTTTGATGGATGTGTTCTGCCCCCCTCCCCCCATCAAACAAAATGTTTGGTCAAACCATATGGGCTTCCTGGAGCGGCCATTAAACACAGACACAAGACAAACGCAAGACAGGTGTCTTGAATTTGTGAATGCAGCCCAATAAGGGCATATGTCGACCCCACCCGCTCACCTCCGCCCCACCCCCTCCTGGTGCTGCGGCCATCTTGGAAACTAAACACAACATAAACAATGGGAGAAGGGTGGGTCAGAGAAATGCCTTTATTGCCTTGTCTATTTGACAGCGAATTTAGTCAACATATTCATAGTGTATATGCTGAACTTTTGAGCTAGCGGGCCTGATAGAAGCAACAACTCACACTGACAGCAGCCTCCAGGGTGGCAGTGTCCTCAGCCAACCGCATGGCTGGATTCTCCGAGGGTTTGAAGGCAGGTTTGGCTTTAACAGGTGGAGGTGGTTCTTTGGTCTTGGTGATTCGTGGACTGCTCTCAGGGGCGGGGTTACTGATGAAGAGCTGACCAATCAGGCTCCTCTCGTATCGCTCCCTGTTGGTGGCGGGAACTACTTCCAAGCGGACGACTGGGGAGCGCATTGCTTGACGGAACAGTTCCTGGGCCCTGAGAGAGAGAGAGAGAGAGAGAGAGAGAGAGAGAGAGAGAGAGAGAGAGAGACAGAGAGAGAGAGAGACAGAGAGAGAGAGAGAGAGAGAGAGAGAGAGAGAGAGAGAGAGAGAGAGAGAGAGACAGACAGAGACAGAATAGAGTTAATAGGTTTTAGAGAGAGTTTTGTTTAAAATATATTAAATGTTGCTCTTCCGGTACATTAAAGTAATCTAGCAAATGGTACTGAACTTCAATTCTAATGACTATTTATTATAATTCATATTAGTTCTATTTACAGTTAATTTCATTGTTCAAATAGTACTTTTCCCTGGTATAGAAATTAACAGGCTAATTACTGAATAATGTATAATTTGGGGGGGCAGAAACAAATAACCAAACAAAAGCAGTATGAATCTCACTTTAAATGTTGAATCTTTAGAATTGTTTTTAACACAGATATTCTCTTCATGGGGGTCCCTGGCACAAAACATCTCAGATGGGGCCGGGAGTCCGTGGCCTAACTTATATATATCTGGGGGTTCTTGGCACTAAAATGTTTGAGAACTAACGATTTAGAAGGCATTTGTAGAATCTCAGGTCTCAGGTTAAAGCACTCTGCATAACTGAATACTTTCTACTTGTTACACTTTAAGTACATTTTTATACACATACCTTTGTACTTTAACTCAAGTCAATTTTGAATTGCGTACTTTACTACTTTTACTTGTATTTCTACATTGCAGTATTGATACATTTACTTCAGTAAAACATGTGAGTATGTTTTCCACCACTGGTCCTCAGCTATCTCCCTGGCTGCTCCACACAGCCGTTCCTGTGGGATTTATTTTTTCATTCCCCGGGGACTATTCTTACTACGTGTAAACTTGAAGGTTGTTCAAGTTTCTCTTTATGCGCTGCCCCGGGATTCGAACTCGGATCTCCTCGCGTGGAAAGCCAACATCCTCTCAAACGCTAGACTAAAGGGAATTCCCTGTAGGTCAGGGGGAGATACAGTATGAGGCTGTTTAGTTCATCAGGCAGAGGCTCTGGGCCACGAATGCTACATTCAGCCACAAAGAATTATCAGAATGTGATTACACTTGAATTTATTGTACAGCACTTTATTGTACAGACTTTTCTTGTTTGTGTGCTTTACAAATAAACAGATTTGATGAAAGTATAGGGATGTGAGGGTATTGGATTCATGTTCTAATTATACTGTACTGTTCAGTAATTAAGAAATGTATGGTTTTATTAATGTTGATTAATTTAACCAATATGCACTGTTAGAAACGGATAGGAACAATGTCCTCGTTTCTGTTCATTTATTTATTAAATTAAATAAATCTCATTAGCTGACGTTATACTACATTGATTAATGTTCTAATTATACTGTGTTGACAAAAAAATATATTATTGTTTAAACTATTCCACTACATTCATGTTGATTTACTTGAGCCAGATGTGAAGTAAAAACAGTGCTGTTATGAACTGATATGATCTATGTCCTTGTTGACAATATTGTTAACGTTAATGTATTTATTAAGTGTTGATCAAAGGCTATTTTCCCGTTTGCCTTATTAAAAAAATAAGACAACAAAGAGGCACAGCACCCAACCTTGCCTTGATATATCTGCCCTCGGTTGAATATTCTCAGGCAATGACAAAATGACAGAGCGACTAATCTATATAATACATAGTTTAAATGAGGCTACTTGCTCATGTACAGTACAATTACATTAGTAAAGGAACCACATGCCTTCTGCCCAATCATCCTTCACATAATAATGTACACACAATAATTGTAACGTAATAAATATGAAGTCAAATTAGATTTTAACTGTTCATTATCTCCGTGACTGATCGGGCATAGCAGGGAACGACGGGTTCGATCGGTCCAATTATTGCTGAAAGAATGCCTTCGATGCTGGATTTTATTACGGATAATTCTGTATTTCCAGCAGGGCGGGGCGGTACAGCACACCGAAAACGAGCGCTCCCTTACCTCCCACCTCGTACGGATATGACGTTGGTGTCCCCGACACCTGTTAGCTTCAGTAAGATCTAGGATCTCTAGAAGAGGGATGACTCCCCGGAGTCACCTCCGTCAGATTCTTTCCCTCCGGTGCTAAGTGAGTTAGAAGGGACTGCCGTGTCAGTGGCGATCAACGCGCGCCATCACTCACCTCCGCTAACCAACAGAGAAAATCCGGTTTCCCTTAAATTAAGATTGGATTAGGCCTCCTTTTGTTTCCTTTCTCTTGCGTGATTATTTGATAAATCACAATTATGATATTCTCGTAACCCGAGACTTGAGTTGAGGAAGGTATATATATATGCATCAGGAATGCTTTGAAAACAGTTCTGTGTGGAGGTAATGAGTCCACTGACAAAATAACAGACTCCTCCACTCCCGCCTCATTATTCAACCCGGTAATCAAGGGAGGAAATCGGGTTTGTTAAAACGTCTATTGCATTACGGGCCTATTGTTTTCCCTGCATTCCTGTTATATCTATTACGAATACCATATTCTGGTAAGCAGAGACTCAATTAGGCTGTAGCACTTGTAGGTGGATACCGTGGGTGTTTGAGTTCCGCGCCAGTGTGCAGTGTGACTGAACACAACCCGGAGCACAGTTGGACGACCCTTGTTGCGTGTGCAAAGGTGACCTGCGGAGGATTTATTTTAGTTTTTTTTATTAATTTATTTATCTCAATGTTTACATGTGCAATGCACTGTTAGCTTGCAGATAGGATATTTTCACAACGCGACACCATAATATATATATATGACAAAATATGAACGAGGGCTTGATAGTTAAAGATGATTATGTTTTAGACGGGTTTTTTCGAACCAGGGACGTTTCAAGTATACAACGGATGGTTTATGCTAGCCTGGCTAATAAGCCAGACTCATATCACACTGTCGCATGGTATATTGTTTGCCAATGGCAGATTGGCGTCTGGCTTAATGGCCAGGCTAGGTTGATGTAGCCCCAGAACATCCTTTCTGACTAAGCCTTATTATTCTTCAACCTCAGGGCTTACATTATGACTCACGTCTCACTGAGACCAAATCTCATAAAGACACAATTGAGCAGTCTTGGCGCCACACTGACACACTTTTGTAGATTGAAAAATGATTGAAAACAAAAGAAAAATAAATCTGAGGTTTTAATATACTTTATCAAGTTTTCCATTGATTTTTGTGTTCCCCCAGATGACCCGCTAATGTACACTTTAATGGACAGCCGTGGCTCTAATTCTCTTAATAAGTGAAGAATAATCTAATCCCGACTAATGGTCCACTGAAGTACAGTATCACATCCAGCCCATAATGTTGTAATGAAGTGCTAATTGTCAGCGTTCATCCTGCGTGTGCTCCTTTTGGACTCATTATTACAGTGGAACAGGTCAATATGGAGGAGAAAGTCCACTGGTGTTTACTGTCCATCATGCACAATACATGCATGCGTGCGTGCTTGTCTGTGGACATGGCGGGCGTAAGGATTAGTCTACTTACAGCAACCTACTGACACATGTCCTGGACCAAACTATCTCTGTATATCTGCCATGTGTGGCAGGTATGTGTGTGTGCGGCTGCGCGTGCGTGCGTGCGTGCACGTGTGCAATGTGCGTGCATGTTCTTTAACTTTCCCAAGCCCTGAACCCCAAGGGCAGTGTGTTCCGAATCAATATTGTAATTGTGACCAGCTCAGCCGCGCTCAATGTTCTGTATAGTACGTGCGTGTGTGTCCAACCTGTCTTTTGGACAATAGGGTGCGCGCCTCTCTGCTACTAATCCATTTACCTATACAGTGGGGGATAACCCACCTCACATACAGCATAATCCTATTAACGGCAGTCACAGCTGGACCGCGGCTATTGTGCGGTACACGTATTGACATTGTAATGTACTATAATCATTATGACATTCACAGACATGCGCTAATCCCACGAACGGCTGGCGATACCTTTGGCCAGCGTAATCCAACGGCGATGGCTTTACCAGATGTTTCTAAAAATGGCCCCGGCCCAGTTGGGATCGGGGTGAGGGGGTTTTCATCCACACACCACCCACTCCGTAATGTCATTGTAATGTACCTCGGCTCATTTTACCGCGTACGCGGCGGCAGGGCCAATTGAGCGAGACCCAGCGAGGCACGATACGACCTGCATTGTGTGACTCGCCGAAGAAAATAAATAAATAAAAGGCATCCCCACACATACGGACACAAATATGTCCTTTGATGAGACGAGATGAGTCGCCCCGGAACGCATAATAGGTGGCTCAAACACACACACACACACACACACACACACACACACACACACAGAGCTGCTCTCCAAACATCTGTTAACTGTCCGTTCCGCTTTTGCCTGTGATGTCAGTACAATGCTGAAGATAAGCCTGTCTGACAATGAACAGAGAGTGAAATGGACAGAGGGGAGGGGGGGAGAGAGAGAGAGAGAGAGAGAGAGAGAGAGAGAGAAATAGAGAAAGAGAGAAAGAAAGAGAGAGAGGTTGTGCTGGACTTCAAAGGGGTTTCAGTGCAGGCATGTGCCCACACACTGTCGGACCTGACCGACCTAGGATTTTTTACTTTGTCGGGTGAAAACCTCAAATGTCCATTTCTTTTTAATAATAAATAAATGTTGCTTTTTGGGATTCAAATTCGAAAGTAGCGGTTGGACGAGATCGAAGCGGGTCGCTTTGCGGTGCGTTTTTGAGTTTGTGTAGATTTACTACTCTTGATGCTTTGGCTTGTATGCTCAGTGCTCAGTACAAGTCCCACTCACTGGCTGAAGGTCTTGTCCATGAGGTCGGTGTGGTTGATCTTCACGATGCACTCCTCCTCCTGGAACAAGCCCTCCTTCT
>NC_139707.1:24410447-24427947 GCF_964188405.1 Protomyctophum parallelum | reverse complement strand
GAAAAGTGAAAACGGCCACGCGATGACGCACGCGCACACATACGAACGTGCGCACTCACAGCTTAAGTAGTTTACACACACACATGCTCACAGCGAAAGTAGTCTGCACACACACACACACACACACAACCTCCGTTGGCTGGGGGCGGTGTGAAAAAGGGTATAGGTGCGTGGAAGAATGCGCTAGGGTCCTTGAGGCTGTTCTTCGTGGCATGTTGTTTGTTGTATGTAGTAATTGTGTCGATGCGTAAGGGGGTTGGAAATATCCCGATCGCTCGGCCGCTGTCTATTGCGAGCAAAATTGACAGCGGGCGAAACAACTGAAGTTAGGCGGAAAACTCGCGAGCAAAATTGACAGCAGGCGAAACAACTGAAGTTACGCGGAAAACTGTGTCCCAGTATTAATCAGTGACCGTCCCAAAATGCAATTCACTGGTGACACGTGATTTCTGGGGAGAGGAGTTTTGCCGCCCTGTGGCTGCGGGGGGTACTGCACCCGGGTGCGTTTTTAATTCACTAATAAATTAATTAATAATCATTAATGTGTCAAATCGAAAAAAGGGCTCCGTTACGCCCTCCATATTCATATGGTCAATGCCTGTGTGAAAAGTGGGAGCGATTGGTGCAGGCAATGAGGAGATAATGAGGAGATAATGCGGTCGGACACACACTCACTCACACACTCAGACATTCGCTCTATTATAGTATAGAGATGAATGGATGGACAGACAGACTATCCGTTTTTATCTTGCTGTTCCATCATGCGAGTGTGACATTTAGACAGTGCAGAGGCTACTCAATGGTGAATTAGTATTGTAACATTCTCCTTGGCTCTGACTGCTTCAGTTCAGACAGAACATCGGACATATAGGCTACACCTCGGCGTGGTGGAAGGAGGTGGTGGGGGGATCTTTGCCTTTTTTACGTTGCTCGTTATGCAGGCCAGTGAGGCCACTGACTAGCTCTGGTCCTTAGCTCTAGTCTAATGCGTTGCATTTAGAGTTATGGACCTGAGCTAGCCACTGACTAATAATATATCCAGCCAGGTCGGTCATTCGTATTGCGCTGCGCACACGCTTTTAGCGAGGTGCTAAGCAAGGGTTGTTTTGGTATACCAATCAATCAGTCTACTCCATGTGCGTGTGCACGTGCACTCTTTACGTGCGTGGCTGCACGCTGTTTCACCCACGTTTGGTTAAAAGTTATATCAAGTGATGTTTTAACATTACAAACTTTCTAAATAACTTTAGTATTCAACGTGTCGGGGTCCTAGCAACTCCTTCTGTCTTCTGTGCTACCCTGCTGCGTTCGCTCCGCTGCTCAGTGGGGAAGAGAACTGAGCAGCAACACAGGGAGGGGCGGGCGGTGGGAGAAAAGGGGATAGATCTCCAAATGAACGCCGCATTGAGCCTCGACACGTTGTTAGCTTGTAGCTCTGCTCTTTTTGGCGAACGACACCGCCGTTCAGAAATATAGATTTAGGTATAGAACCGCGACTATAGAATGTGCACTTGCTGTAGACAGAGACTTCTCTTTATCACGATGGAATGGTCAAATCATGTAGTCGCACCTGTGCGACAAATCTAATTTTACAAGTCGCACGGTGATATTTTTAGTCGCAAATGCGAGTACCTAGTCGCACTGTCGAGCCCTGCACACCACCACAGGGAGTGTCAAGTCGCTGGTTGTCCAGAACCAGCACAATAGCCTCTGCCCAGGCTCCGGACAGGGCCCAAATCCAGATCACCCCTAGATCTCCATATATGGAGCTGGCCTGTTCTGACATCACAATGACAATCACAAAGCGCAACCTTGCCCTTTATTAGCCAATTGATCACATCTGATCACCCCCAACGGGCGCTGTTCTACTACATCAAATACATAGAAATAATCATCAAGGATCAGAAGTAAGCTACTGTAAGAACCTAACATCGTCTACCAGTATAGAATATGTACAATGAAACTATACTACGTATAGAGTATATAGTGCTACAGTATGTCTACATAAAATGCTATCTAAATTGCATACGTTTATCCTTTGCATACGTATGTCTGTCGTCTAGGCTAGGGCAAGTGCTACGGGCTAAGGTGGAGTCTGAAGGTGAGTTGTCAGACTATGGCAAGCTCACAACGTCGTAAAGCGTTGTGAGCTTGTCGATCGGCTATTTTCACTACATTAAATCGAATTTAAAAGTATTAAAAAAAGGAATGGTTTTGGACATAGAAAGTTTCCACCCATGTACGATATGTGTATAATACAGACTCTCTCTCAGAATTCTGAATTGGAAACAAAAAATGGCCAAAAGCTCAAGTTCTAGAACCAAAGATGTTTTTAGTGGAAAAGGGGCATCTCTCTTCTCTCTGGTTAGGTCTTTTTTCTCCCATCACTCCACTGTTCCAGCTTTACCCAGCAGACCTGCTGCTCCAAAACCTCAGGGCATAATGTAGTATAGACAAACATGCGTGTGTGCGTGTGGTGCGTGCGTGCGTGCGTGCGTGCGCGAAAATAAATAAAAAAGGCAGGCACTCATATGGCCAAGGAGACACAGGGCATGCCTTTTCCCAAACCAACTCATTAGGCAGCACTCATTAGCATGCATATGTTTATGTGTACCGCACGTGCATATGCATGTGTCTAAGAATATATATGAATGTGTGTTGGCGTGCATTCATGTTCGTGAATGTGTGGGTGCGTGCATGTGTGTGTGTGTGTGTGTGTGTGTGTGTGTGTGTGTGTGTGTGTGTGTGTGTGTGTGCATTGAGACCCTGACCCCGTTGGAAGTGTTTTGGTAGCTGGCTAATGATTCAGTGTCTGTACGCTAACTTCATCTGCAAGGTCCCTTGATCTGGATCTGAACACTGCTTTAATGAAAATAAACTAGGACACCCCTCCCACACACACACACACACACACACACACACACACACACACACACACAGTACAGATCACACAACTTACAAACAACACATGACATAAAAACACAAGCACAGACACGAGATAAAAACAGCTCACATGTCACACAAAGAACTACAAACACGAGCGTACATACACACACACAAAATATAAACAAGCAAACAATATACAAACACGTGTGCATAAAAGTCAGACAGACAGACATGCAGACAGTTTATTATACCATCTCATCCATTGATGTCTATGACAGTTCAATTAAAGATGGAGTGCCACCATTTTTTTCCACCCTAAAACATGATCATCAGGTATTATTACAATATAAGGGGGAAGAACTTTTTCCAAAAAGTGTACAGTATTTGTTAAAATCATGCTTTTATGTGGACACGCCCACCAGTTCATTAAGTATGCCTGGTTTGCCTGGTGGGTGGTGATCCACCTGAACTGAAGCCGCACCCACAGCTGTAGTTGTATGATAAAGGGGAGGGGCTGATAGTGTGGTGTCACTATATTACCGTTTACTTCATTGGTCCGTTTGACTGTCAAGGGTTCAGCCTCCAGGAAGAAACCCTAATTACAAAGTTAATACACCATTGCACATAAAAACAACTCCAGGGTGTCTAATGAAGTACTGTCACCTCATAGACACATGAAAAACTGGAAAAATAAAAAAAATTGTGGCACTCCATCTTTAATCCATGAGGAGGAACACACACACACACACACACACACACACACACACACACACAGGGAGTCTGACCTGCCGTTGAAGGTGTGTTGGCCAGGCGGCGGCTCCGTCCCTCCACTCTTCTCCACGGTGGGACTGGCGGCCTACAGAGAACACACGACAACACAAACATTTTATTTTGAAGTTTCACTCTGAAAAAGGAAAGCTGTGTGTTTAACGTTGCAACACGTCATCACGCATCACGTTTCTTTCTAAGGAAGTAATTAAAATTAGATATTAAATATTAAAGTCTAACTCATGTTGATTATAGGTGATGTAATGGTGATGAAAAACAAACATAAATTTATATTTATTGTTAATGGCATTTAATGTTGTTTAATGTGTTAGGGACAAGAAGAAGACGTACATTTTCCCTTCATTGTCAATGGCGTTTTTAAAACAAACATTGAACTAAAAACTAAAATGTAAATTTTCCCATTGTTTTCGAATACTGGATGATGGATATGTTCTAAAAGTGTGAAAAACGTATTTTTCTTTTTAAATTAAGACTTTAAGGCCCATTCTACACATGCCTTCAGTATCAGTTGGTTCTCACACTTTGAAGACTTCTAAAATCTAAAATCATAGAAGATACATTGCCGGTTCTATTGGGTTTAAGATGACGAGATTACTTTATTGTAACGGTGAAAGTGGTCAATATTCATCAAAAGATCTGGATCCTTGGCTTAGTTGCAGTTTTGTCTTTTGTTTTATTCAACACAATTCTGGCACATCCAATCGTACATTACATTGTACAATCGTAACATACTAATATGGACATGTGATCCTGTGTGTGTGTGTGTGTGTGTGCGTGCACGCGTGGAAGTAAACTTGAGGTCCATGGGGAGTCACTGCAACCACACAAGGCTCTAATGGACTCCTACCAACACACAGCCACCATACACACACAGAGGTCAACAGATCAATGGTAGCAGTAGGCACTAATGGACTACTACCATGACCTCTCACCTTTGACCTCTCACCCTTCTGACACATGACCCACACCACCTGTCAGCTAGAGACATGGGAAGGGAATAGAGACAGATCCAATAGGAACAGACAAAAATGTTGTGAGAATTGACATATAGAAGAGAAGAGAAGAGAAGAGAAGAGAAGAGAAGAGAAGAGAAGAGAAGAGAAGAGAAGAGAAGAGAAGAGAAGAGGGGGAGAAGAGAAGAAGTAATCAATCAATCAATCAAAAGAGAATGGGACAGAACAGGTGATAGGATAACAGGTGGCGTGAGGTGTGACTGGCAGGTCCACAGATGGACGTACAGAATAGATTAGGACACAACAGCTAGGAAATCAATTAGCCGTCCAGCCACACATCCCACACTGTGTGAGCTTAATCACTGAAGGGTTGACAGGGCCGAATCCCTTTGTCATAAACAACAACAGACAGTCCGCTAATTGATTGAAAGTCATATGCTACTTGACCGTATGTACATTTTAATAGCTGCATTAATGTTCCTTAGTACCCGCCAAGCCAACATTGTTAAACCCAACACGTTCAAGTGTTTGTATAAATAAATAAATAAATACACATAATAATTACACAGCCGTCTATGGGCTACTACGTAGTAGTAGTAGTATAGTGACAATGAATTATGAAGAACGCTGATTTAGCATGACAACAAAATCGACAAGAGTGTAGATTGGCTATCTTTGCTACTTTTTGCAGTATGACGAAGTAGGGTGTTAATTACGGGGGGAAAACAAAAGTTTTTTTTATTTACTAATGAGTCGTAGAATGACACAGAGCAAAGGTCCACCGGGCTCGGGAATCGAACCCGGGACTTGTCGTCAGGCTGCATCACTAGGCCACCAACGAGATAAGAGGGGGTTTCAGGTGGTCCCCAGCTAAATGATGGAGAGTTGGTAACCAGTTGTGTAACTCTTGAGCGTAAAATGAACAAGAAGTCTACACAATTCAACGTGTGCCTGTTATCTCTGTTATCTCTACCCTATGGTACCAACATCAATACAGCATGGAATTGTGGACAAAATCTTCAAAGTTTTGGGTCTGAGAGACTAAGGTCACATTCTCACCTAATACTTCGGTAGACTCAATGCGTATGGGCGGAGAATTTGGGATTCTTGCATATTTAATTTGCTGCGGTTTGCCTTCACACTGTCATTCGTAGCAATTGGAAACACAGCAGGGGGGACCTTTATCAATGTGTTCCATTCAAAAACTAGCCTACACAGTGAAATCTATGGTGATAAAATTACACTCATAACGTGCATGTGTCGTGCCGTCTCGAACCCCCCCCCCCCCCCTCTCTCTTTCTCTCTCTCTACGCACACAGCCGCCACACACTGTTCTTTTGGGCATGGAGGCACAGCGCTGAGCGCACTGATATAACTCCCCAGTCCCCACACAGTGACAGCACTCCATGTTTACGGCACGCACAGACAGACAGACAGACAGACAGAATATTCTGTATGCTACAATAGGCTACACTGCAGTGTTTTTATGCGTTTTCTTAAGCAATTGATTAATACACGTACACGTCCTCATTTCGATCAGGGCTTCAGTCTCCTCATTCGACCACGTCTATCCACGGTAACGGGACATCTTTGCGTTGCGTAAAATATGCCTTCTCCATCTCCAACTGTGTTCAGCTCCTCACCCGCCACATTGTTTGCTTCATTTCCTTTATTTACTGCGGATTGCATTCACACCTGCACCGAATCGTAATCAAGTGCGATTGGAAGCGAAGCGAAACCCCCGTTTTTGCTCGGAGTAAAATGCGGTTCTTTGATACGCATTAGGATTCAAATGAGCCTTCACACCTGCCAAACAAAGTGCACTTTCTGAAAATGCGCAGCAGGATTCGTTTTAATCGCAGCAAAGCTCTCGATACAAAAAGGGGTTGAAAACCACTGGTCTAAACTACTTGGGACAAACTTGGATTCGATAGCAATGCCATGTATATTCTTACTGGGTATAAGTAATTAGCTGAAGCTCCCAATGACATGAAATCATGAGAGCAAATCAGTCTAATGAACAGGCTGTGTATTGTGAAGACCCTTCACGCTGCTCTGGACGAGGGCATGTTCAATCTACATTCGAGAGCATGCAAGACCCTCTCCAATAGCTAATCGAACGCTAGGCATATCCCCACTTAAACTGCACTGATGGATGGCCCTACCTTTGAATAATGATGCTTATAATGAATGGGCCTCACTAGCATCTATTCATTTCAGTCCAATCTAATTATTGCCCAAAGCGAATAAAAAGACCAAACTATTAGCGATATTACTAATTACTGAATAACCAATCAAGCTAAGTGTTCCCTGAAAAATGCTGCCGAAGCTTGCATGATGAATTGGAGAGAATGCATGTTGGAATATGCGTGTTCCGTGTGTGTGTGTGTGTGTGTGTGTGTGTGTGTGTGTGTGTGTGTGTGTGTGTGTGTGTGTGTGTGTGTGTGTGTGTGTGTGTACGTGTGTGCGTGCGTGCGTGCATTTATGCATGCATGTTGCAATGTGTTTCTGTGTGTGTCTGACTTGAGTTTATTTAGGATCCCCATTAGCTAGTACACATGGCAACAGCTATTCTTCCTGGGGTCCACACAGAACAATGTACAAACATACAAAAAGCTAAAACAAATGTTTACAGAGAACATAATTAAGATCAAATGCAACTCTGTCCCCCCATGCCCTACGCTTCAGCCAGTCACTAGACAGACAATAAGCAAGTACTTGTAAAAAGTATGAGAGCTTGTGTTCAACCCCAGCTGCACGCTCTCTTTTGCTTGTGCATGAATTTCACCGGCCATCAGTTGCAGCCTTGGTCGGTAGGGTAGGGCGTCTTCACCGTTTCCCAGCCGCTCCGGCGGCCTGGATTAACCCATTTAGACCAGAGGAAGATTATACAAATGCCATCAGTTAATGGATTGCATTTTTATAGCGCTTTTCTATGCACTATACGTGCTTACTCAAAGTGCTGGTGGTCCATTCATGGGGAGATGAAGCGGCGAACAGTCATTGTCATTGTCCTCACTTCCCACATTCACACACCAATGGAGGTAACCACTGGAGGCAAGGTGGGGTTCAGTGTATTGCCCTAGGATACTTCGACATGTGGACAGGAGGAGCCGGGATTCGAACCGCCAACCCATGGATCATTGGACGACCTGCTCTACCTCCTGAGCCACAGCCGCCCCGATCAGTAGTTCTCAAAATTGTTGTTGGTTCATTTCATAACCTCATTGGATGCTCCTAGATTAGAACAACAATAAGTGGATGCTATCGGAAAGACTTTCCGTAAAATCTTTAAAACTCTACAGTGTTTCACTACTTCATTCCTACAGTTTACTTTACCTATGACATGAAGGACATGCTGAAGCACGTTCCTGACTTCAGCGGTGACACCTTAGAAGCTCACTTCAGACTCATCCTTCAACTGCACTTGGAACTAACAGGGAAGTTAAAAGCGTTTCACTTTTATTCCTGAAAGCACAACCTGTGCTTATCTCGAGTATTAACGGAGAGCCCAGTAGAGGGAGAGAGAGACGGGGGGGAGAGGAGGGGGAGGGGGGGTACAGAGGGGGGAGAGAGAGACAGAGGGGGGGGGGGAGAGAGAGAGAGAGGGAGAGAAAAGAGAAGAGAGAAAAGAGGAGAGAGAAGAGAATCTCATTTGATTTGTCATTTGTCATATAGTTTAGTAGCTGTCATGTTCGTTTTATGGGCTAATGAATAGGTGTTCAACTCTTTACAGGGTGATCAGCTCACATATTCTCAGCTGAGAATTTGTGAGAGTACAAACGGGCACACACACACTCGTGAACAAAAGCATGGGCCCGGTGTGACACAAAAATACATATAAATACATGCTTGAGGCGCACACGCACACGCACGCACACACACACACACACACACACACACACACACACACGCACACACACACAGAGACACAGACACACACACACACACACACACACACACACAAGGGGGAAAAAGCACCCCAGGTGTACAATGATAAATAGGTGCTGTGTTGCCTTATTAGCCCCAGTTGGATTCCTGGCAGGAAAAAATACTCCCAGCCTAATTAACACATTGTAACTAACGTGTGTGTGTGTGTGTGTGTGTGTGTGTGTGTGTGTGTGTGTGTGTGTGTGTGTGTGTGTGTGTGTGTGTGTGTGTGTGTGTGTGTGTGTGTGTGTGTGTGTGTGTGTGTGTGTGTGTGGCGTGCATGCGTAGACAGGTATAACAACCACAGATGATGAAGACGTGTGTTCTTATTCCTATGATCACATGTGCCTTCCAGAGACAAGAGGACAGCAGAGGAGAGAATAAAAGGCAAGATGAGAAGAATGGAGATCCATCCATCCATACATTTAGTTTTTGTATAGAAACGCTTGAGACCTGCGAGAGAGAATATACGAAAATAAAGTCTTAAGGTAGAATGGGGGGGGGGGGGGGGGGGATGACTACCAGGGAAGTTCTCTCTCTCTCCCTCTACCCTTCTCTCCAAAAGGGCAAGTGACAATTTGAACAATTACCCAGCGCCATTACCTCCCTCTGAACCTCTAGCATAGAAGAAAGAGACTGCTCTGTGTGTGTGTGTGTGTGTGTGTGTGTGTGTGTGTGTGTGTGTGTGTGTGTGTGTGTGTGTGCGCATGCATGCTTATGTGCATGAGAGAGAGAAAGAGAAAAACAGACAGATACAGAGAGATATGCCAACGAAGGAAATGGTGCACATGGGACCACTGCGACTCTCTGGCAGACTTGAGCAGAGCAGGTTGGACAGACAGACAGACAGACAGACAATGTCAGTGTGAAGGATTTTTTCTTCTTATTTGACACTGTAATAACTCCTTTCGACATCTCCATTTAAATAGCCCCTCCTTGCTCTCGCCCCTCCACTTCTCCATTAAAGAATCATCTGTGTTAGTCAAATAATTGCTCTGACCTTGGTTTTTATAGTTATTTAAAATTCAGCTCGAGAACGAAGCGCACAACGTGACAGAAAAGTTCCCGGACACACCGTCTAAAGCCTCAGTGACCCCGCGTCACGATAATTCGACAGGTGTGGGGAATTTGGCACGTCAAGCTTAGGCTGGGGTTGCCATGACAATCAATTGACTCATTTGGGAAACGGCTAGATCCTTTTCCCTCAGTTCTGGACCACCGCGGCGCCTACGTATACCAACTTAACACGGAGACCGCCAGAAGCGCAGAAAGTGTAGCCTACGTTTTCTAGGCTTTCTTTAATCCATGTTTTGATCGGATCGCATCGATAGCTGTCTCTCGTTGGCGTCCCAGTGTAAAGTGTGACAGTTTTTGAAGATGTGTGCGCATCCACTTGCACTCTATGTGCATCTATTTTCACTATAAATCAGCCAATATTGCACAAAACTGAACAAATAAGGTGTCTAGGACTATGATTTGAGGGTCAAGTGTAAACTATTCTTTAAGTGATCACATGTGGAATGAGCGCTGCCTTTACAATATAATCTCATTTTTACCAAGTATTATGCCAACTGTTCGCCATCTGGAAAACAATATCAGATGTCTTCTAACACCTATCAATTACTTCCAAACGAACTCTCTGGGAAACTTTGTGCGAGGCAATAAAAGTTGAGAATTACTTCCAAACCCAACATTTTCGGTCCGTCTTTTAACTCGCAACTTTTAAGACGTTTTTTCCCCACAATGGAGCGACTTTTAGCTTTTTACACTAGATCTTGGATAACTTATGATCCACTGTTCTACTCCCAGTGCTTCGAGGCACAAGAAAACAACGTGGTCGTAAAAAGCATAAAAAGCGCTTACATGTTAGTGATTTTTTTTATTTCTCTTCCTGAATCGTTACACTTTTTCCGTGATCACACAGAAAATGGCGCTTAAGGTCTCTGCACACAGAACGCGTTTTACAGAAAACCGAATGAAAAACTGTCGGTTTTCCGAAAAACGCCCAGTGTGCAACCACCTTTATTATAAACACTCCGGGGTGTGATTATAGTGAAGATGAATATTCTGTAACTACTTAAAGGACCACTTTTCAACCCATCTTCATATAATTGGTCCTCACTCCAAAATAGCACCATTTTTGTGTCTCATAGGAGGGCTGTGTACAGTTCAGAAACCCGTCAATGGGGAATCCAAGCCAATAGAAACTGCAGGCCTTCTATTCCTGAAAAGTTGCAATGTGCACATTCGATTGTGGGTTAATAAATATAGGCCTATACAAGGAGGTTAAATGGGAGGCTATTGTGCAGTCAAAGTTACCAATACAAGCTAGTTAATTCAGCATTCTTTTATTGACCGGTATGGTAGGCCTCAGGCAAGGAATATCTATGTTCACAGTGAAAGGGGGTGTTGTTGAGAAGAACCACATGCCCACTCACTATGCATATTTCCTTTGGGAAACCCAGCCAATGTTAGTAACATGCACTACAGGGGTTTAATTTAGTGGAGAGCATTCAAATTGCTTTCAAAGATGTATTGCAGGCTTCCGGGGGGATAAGATGGATTGAACACACAATCCATCTTGGTATAACATTTTAACCCCGGCGAGTAAAGGAACACGAGCAGAGTGCACCTATACGGACCATGGTGATGGACTCCCCAGCTGGTGTTATTGTGATGTGATCACATGTTCACTCAGGCATGCGGGTTCACACACACACACACACACACACACACACACACACACACACACACAGACAGTCTGGACAGACTTTGACGTGTAAATGACACCAGGTGATATTTCATATTGGCAGCCGTAGGATTGATAGTGTGGTGAAAACAGAGCTGGGATGTAAAGAGCAGGGAACGCTGCGCTCAGAACTTTGGCCAGACGACATTCCAGAGCTTTGTCTTACACGGACCCAGAGAGGAGATCACATAGCATGCAGCGACAGGCGCCCGGACGATAAGCCTATCAATTCTCTTCAAAAGAGGAAGTTTCATATGTGCCGAACACTTGTTTCTTAAACCAATGGTTCCAAAACCGCGGGTCGGGAGTCGGGACCCACACGGGGCGTTCCAAATGGATTTACGGAGGGGTCCTGAGATGATTGTTTTCTCACTCAACAGTACACCAAAAAACATGAACCTTTACCGTTTACATTTAAAAAGTTCTGTATGTTCCACTGTACATTCCTGAATACAAATAATTAATTGCATGTTTAACCTCTTAAAGGGTAATTCTGTATTAACCAAAAATTACAAAACTCCATCCAGTGTGCACTGCAGCTTGGACTGTGCGTGCGTGTTCTGAGCTGCGGTGTGTTCTGGATGGATTTTATTCCTCCTATAAACAGCTATAATGTTTAATGTTTGTGTTGTCAAGCATTAAAAATGCCATTGACAATTAATGGAGAATTTACGTCATATGTGTCTGAGAAAATCGGCTGGGTATGTGGGTGTGAACCCTTGGCCAATAACTCCAACCTTCCCCGCCAAACCAAACTCAGCTTCTTCTATGTAACGGTAGAGTCTGCTCTCCTATGCTACCAACGAGAACCTGTGATGGAATGACTAGGGTGAGCAATAAAAAAGCAGCCAGGAGAATGAAACTAGCAGGGCACTGCCAAAGACACCAAGGCCATGATGGCCATCTCCATAATAATATATGAAGATCACAACACTGACCTCATCTAACCTTGGATAGCCATACATGGATCATCACCTAGATCTGCATATATGGAGCCGGCCAGCAACTCTACATCTGACCTGAAACCCTTAGATCTCCATATAATAATATATATGGAGCTGACCTGTTCTGACATTCCATATGTTGATCCTTCCCCATCCGTCCTTCCTGTTCTGACATTCCATTATGTTGATCTGACCCTGTACACTCAAGACACGCTCCATATATGACCAGTAGTAAGTACAGAATTAATTCCATAATTATGTTAATCTGACCCCCCCATGCCAAAGTGCCAGCGCTCGCCCAGCAGTCTGCCATCACCCAGACAGATGCGTGGACGCGAACTTGAGGTCACTTCTCGCCCTTAGCCCTGCAAGACCCACCCAAATATACAACCGTTTATATTTTAATTAATTAATACATTTTTTCTGTTCTTTTTTCACCTAAACATCATCATTGATGTTCATTGCAATGCCATTGCATATAAATACCCCCCACAGAGGCAGAAATTCACACAACTTCAAAATATATGGACTGTAATATACAGTATATATATATATATTTGTGATCATTAGAATGTCTAGAACATGTTTTATTTATTATTGTGAAAGATATCCCCCAAATGTAAATTATTATTAAGTATTATAAATGTGCATAACATTTGCATTATTATTATTATTTTTTACATAATTTCCTCAACAAAGTCCTACTAGTACAAGTAGTAGTAAGGTTGAAATCTCTTTTTTGCAAGTAGAAATGTACAGTATCCGGGTCTTGCAGGGTTAGGGCGTCTTACTGGTATAATAGTATGTTATAATTGTGTCATCATGTGTTATATATATATATATATATGTCTGTTTTTCCATTGAGATAAAATCTGAACAAAATGGGAACCTTTAATGTGCTCAATGTTATCTTGGAGTGTAAATACACTGAGGAACAGTGTGGTTAGAAGATAACAGTTCTCTCTCTCTCTGTCTGTCTCTCTGGAACAATGACAGGGACCAAAATAACTGTGTGCGCGCACGCACGCGCACACGCTCATGCACACGCACAAATGCGGGCAGGCAAACACAAAAGTGTGGGTCAAGTTGTTTGTTCATAGTGAAATCCCAGCAGCCATGACTAACGAATCAGTGAGGGATTCAAAGTGCCCAATCAGGAATCAGAAGGGAGCTCTTTGATGATCACGAGGGATCGGCTATGTCCATCTGGTTGTGAAAATGATTTAAGACCCGAGGACAATTCTACGAATGCCTTCCAACAGTAGCTCTCAAACCTATTCCTAATTCAAAGTGATTCAACATTTTTCAAACACTTTCACTATTTTTTAATAGCAAACACTAAAATGTAAAATGGCACAGATGCTTTCCCGGTTTTAATAGGTTAAATTAACAGTTTTTTGTGTTTTTGTTTTCTCCCCCTCCATTTCTTTGGGTCTATTTGTACACAGAACACAAGTGTGTACCTGCTATTTGGTTCAGGAGGTAAAACAGTGCTCAAGTTAAGAGAACAAACAGTCTAACGATAAAGACAAGCACATGACAGGGGAAAAGAGATCATTCAGTCTCCAGTCTCTTTCAACCCAATTAAAACCGGGAAAGCATCGGTGTTATTTTAGATTGTAATCTTGTTGTAATAATGCTCATTTTGACCCACAAAAACGCAATCCGGAAAAATAATCTGAGATAAATGCATTTTTGTTACGGACGGCGGACAGAGGCAGACTTTTTCACTTCCGGTTCATTTTCAGGTTTTATCGATCGCCTAGAAACCTAGAGCCATTCATACGTTGGTGAAGAGCGCAATCTAACAATTAAACACAAATCTTCTCTCCTGGGGGTTGCCTGACTGGCACAATACATTTTCAGATGGGATGGGGGGAGGAGGGGGGGGGGTCTGCCTATGCATCATTTTGGGTGTCTTTCGCACGGATAAAGTTTGAGAGCTACGATTTGTAGGGTCTCAGGGTTAAGCAAGCAAATTTGAAAAGCAAAAAACTAAACAATGGTGTCCAACTGTCCAACATGGTGGGTGGTGGCTTCAATGGTCATGGCAATGTTAATGCAAGCTCAGTCTCTTATCAGATGTGAGGGCTCTGTACGAGCACAAAACTAATGAATTAATCAGAGAAAAGAGATTACGGAGCGAAGCCGGCAGAGACAGGGAGGGGTGGGGCCGGGGGTTCATTCCCAGTTCAAGTTTCAGTTCAATACATGCTCAACAGAAACACAATCCATGAGATTCAGCGTGATCAGGCTGTCTGCTTTAGATTGTCCTCTGAATGCTCACTTATTCTCCCACTTGCACTTCTCATTGTAAAGCGCTCTGCAGAGCAGTGTCTGCCAAGTGCCCGCAATGTGCAGGTATAATGGAAAACTTAAATTTACATTTTCTCTCTCTCTCTCTCGCTGGATTCAAAGAACGGCAGATGTCGCAGACGAAAAATGCGAGACTGTTCAAGGATAGCAGAGCCGAGAGGAGCTCCAACTCACATCGTGCTCTTGAATATTCATTTATTGTTTTGCACTCACTTGCACAAATCTGGTGGATGTGTTTTCCAAGTGAGTGAACCGACAATGGACTAATGGACAAAAGTTCTAATAATAAACAAAAAATAGCTGGCTATTTTAGCTGTGAAACATGCTTCCATAGAAGACATGATGGCTTCTATGGAATCCAAATGACTGAAATCAGTCATGGTGACTGAGAACTTTAATCCAATGTGAACTCGCATGGTATGCAAAGGCCATGATAAGTGGCTAACCTTTTTTTATACTGTCGTTTTTCTACTAATCTAGTTGCTATACCAATTCCAGAATTCACCACACACTTTTATTATTTCACATGCTAGTGAGGAGCCTCGCTAGGACATATAGCACGTGAGAGTGAGCACTGTTACTGTACTTCCAAGAGCCACAACCAATCATATGTTTCAGTTTTAATATTTTTTGCTGTCATTCTAAAATGTCCAGGTGAACGCGTTAATACCGCAGAATGCGCCCTGTAGCCTTGAGGAACGGAAACTTTCCATCATGTTCTAAGAGGAGGGTGACGGATGGGAGGATTATGTGGAGTGAGAGCGGACAAAATACTTGCCATGCTTTCAGATGTAACACTATTTTGATCCACAAGCGACATGCCTCGTAGAGGAAAGACAGACCCGTAGAGGGGAGAGGGGTGTGAGAGGATTTGAGGGAAGAATGGGGGGAGGAAAAAAAGGGTGCAGATGTTTGCCCTCTGCCCCGTGGAAAAGAAAAGGAACAGAAAGGAGACAGAGAGAAAGGGAAGAGAGTCATCCATCTTCGTTAGTGAATTTGATGTGACAAAGTGTGTCTGGATAAGAGAGAGAGCGTGACGCTACCGTGAAACCTGGAGTCACACACAGTCTCACACACAGTCTCTCACACACACACACACACACACACACACACACTTCAGTTGACAAAACAGCAGTGGCTGCAATTTGATGCCTAAGGAATGTTTCCGACTGCTTGTCTCAATAAAACAACTGTCCAAAATGACCTGTGCGTGTGTGTGTGTGTGTGTGTGTGTGTGTGTGTGTGTGTGTGTGTGTGAGTGACTGGGGCTGTGTGCGTGCGTGGCGTGTGCATGCGGCACACGTGTTGACCCTCGGGTGATGTCTCATCCTCCACTACACATACGTACTATCTACTGTACATGATTCATTATGTGTTGCAGAGAACAATGATACAAACTGTTCCGTTTTCCCCTTCTTTTCTACACCAGGCATGTGTTTTTTCTATTGACCATCAAACAGAATGACATTCTACTCAGATGTTAGACACCTCTGCCCCCAAAAGGAACCGAGTGCCATCACAGTCACACCAGCTGGAACTACTTGCTACTTCAGAAGTAAACAAAGCAGACAAATTGGATACATTTACTTTCGACTGAGGGCTCCTCCAATTTTGTCTAGGGCCTACGTTTTGAAGTGCGCACTGAACACAAATTAGAAAGGGGGGAGAATTAACTGCTAAAACGTCTGGGGAATGTCTGTGCTGCCAGTGCCACCATGTTTTCAAAATAGCTTCTGGCAGTTTCCATGGAAACAAAACAGCGGGGATGCCTGGTGACTCAGCCAGTTGGTGCACTGACCATATGCTCCTCGCAACCCCAGTTTGAATCCAACTCTCGTCCTGTCGCTCCACACTCTCCCATCTAAACAAAGCATAAAATTCCCCCAAATAAAGAATAACATGCCCTAATCTGGATATGCCAAGCCCAGCTGTAGCCACGGGGCCTGAAGGGCCCAACGTTTCCACAAGCTCAAAACACATCACGTTTCGAGCTTGTACATCTGCTACTTTTAATGCTTTTGTGTGACGCTGTGGTATGATCAAGTAGGGTGTTGATTTACAAATTGCTAGGCATTGCTAGGCAACTAATCCATTAGTTACGGACAGAAGTTCATATGTTTCATCATTTGCCAAAATGTATATGCACTCTCGTGTTTCAACTGCCATGTTCAAACTGTGCAATAATGAAAATGATGCCTTATCAGATGTTACAGCTTATGAACCAGATGTTGTTGATGAGGACAGTAGAGAAGTGACCATCTTGGAAGTGGGTTGTACATTCGACCACAGCTTGGAACCTTTATTAGCCTACATTATAACGTGACATTTATTATACACCTCGAAAATAGCCTCTACAATCTCACAAACTGATTGAGGACACGACTCTTCTATAGGTCTGATCTGACTGCTATTATTTCTGTGCAGGAGTCGGGTTTTGGAGATTTACGCACATAGTGTGACATGCTGACAGACAATGAACGAAACATGTTCCACTTCCACTCCCAATTTAGGTGGCTTTTAAAATGCAGTACTTATTCCTTCATTAAAAAATATGATAGGCCTATGTATTTGGCACCTCAAGTGTAAATATAAAATCAAATATAATATAGCACATATCTCCGTATGGGCAGGGATATTATTTTAAACGGAGGACGAAAATATCCGTTTTGCAAAAGATCCATAGGTGTAGCCCAGGCCCAAGTATGCCTGCTTTGCCTGGTGGGTGGTGATCCACCTGAACTGAAGCCTCACCCACAGCTGTTGTTGGATGATAAAGGGCGAGGGGTTAGGGGAGGGGAAGATATTGTGATGTCACTATATCACTGTTATTTTGATTGGGCGATTGAGAAACCAATATTCTAACCACGCCTGCATGGGATCTATTAGAGTAATGTTAACTCACATACAAAACAGAAAAAGTACAAAAATCACAG
>NC_139707.1:24312651-24410247 GCF_964188405.1 Protomyctophum parallelum | reverse complement strand
TAGCAAAATATCATCACAGACAAGGAAATGTTTAATTAACTGTCCAAAAGGAAATTTATATGGGCCTATATTGCATGTGCCCACTGCCCATGTATGCAGTGTATTAACTTGTAAGTCTGGGAGTCTCAAATGTAACCATTTGGTTACATTTGTAGACTCTTGAGTTTACACTGTGCATGTGTGCATCGCATCTTGTCTGCAACCATGTCTCGCGTGCCCTCCCCTAGCCTATATGAAACAACAGCTGTTAGAATGTCATCTATATTGACAGAGATAGAATGTGTAAATTCCACACGGCTCTGCAGGGAAATGTCTGAAACTCTGCTATAATGAACAGACAAGATGAACTTAAAAAAAGGAAAAAAAGCAGCAAATCCAACCCTGCGAGTTATCATTCTCACTCAATGTGCCTGTAAAAGAACACCAGGCCATTACACAAAAAGAACATTGCAGGTGTGCATGTGTTCACCAATCCGACTAACATTTTGCCAAAGAACAAACAGAAGATTTTATATAGCGTTACATGTGTGAAGTCGGGAGGGAATGTGTACTCATCCACGGTGCTGATATAAAAGTTTTGGGAGTTTACAAAGTAATAGCTGTACGCCAAGTGAAGGCATCTGTTTGGTTGCACATGCGAAAGAGAAGTCGGGCAGTGCAGGCTTTCCAAGAGGAAGGGAACAGATGTGCTAATGTGGACACTGACAACTCTGTGGAAACTCACTCTGTTACACTTAACGAGGACAATTTGGGGCTAATTTCACAGCAGATCAATCTGCAGTTACATAACTGGCAGAGAGAGATGCTAAAAACAGACTTTGACTGTCAACTTCTGCTGCATATACTGAACACATACAGGGAAACAGATACGGGACAACTTCAGACATTTACATACAACTAGTTCATACCGGTTCCGGATAGGACATATCCAATCCATAACTCTCTCGTCTCTCCCCCTCTATCTGACTTATATATATCGGATGTCCCCTATGGTGTCCCCAATGCTCAGCCAATCACAGTGCAGAATGACACACCTTCCAGCCAATCACAGCACCAATTTCGGCACCATTCATGCTAATTTGTCCGTCCAATCACAGTACCAAGTTCCGTCCTCAATTTTGGCGCCAAAAAAACCAATGGCAACCAAGTCTATGGACTTTGTTTAGGGCAGCAGTTAAACAAACGACGTGAGACATCATGTGGCCAATAGAAAAACATCTTGTGACTGACTTCGTTTTATACAATAATAACGCATCTGCAATGAATGAAAGTGACTCTGCCATATAGGTTTCTAAAAGTCATTAAGCGCATCTTCTGGCTCTGCTTGGAGGTCAGCTTGACGATCTTCTCTACTGGTCCATCTGAGGCTTATGCTTATCAGAAATCTACTGTATTTTGTCCATCCTCTTCCCCCTTCTTCGTCAAAAGGCACAGTACCGACTCACTGCAGCTAGAATTGTCTTTTCTCCACTTCTCTCCCTCTCTTTCTCTCAGACTCTCCTCCCCATCACCCCTCACTGGCGCTGCCCCTTTTAATTTTCCAGCATTTAAAATGATCTGTTGCCCATTTTTATGTTTGGGGTGAAAAATCTGTATGTTTAGTCGGTAGAATGTTATATTTATTTTGCCACTGATGAAGCTGTGAAATTACAATCAGTTTAGCCCGTTCATATTTTAGGTATCGGACCAAACGCTTAAAAGACCTTATTTATTTCCCATTCTTGTCATAAAAATGTATCGTCTACTTGTAGAATGAGTCACTTACTGAGGCGACAGGGAGTCATACTAGAGAGAGAAAGAGAGAGAGAGAGAGAGACAGAGAAGCGAGCAGAAAAGAGATTAAGAGACAATTTCATGAAATGATAAAGGGGTGTAATGTATCGACAGTCTAGAAACTACATACTGTCCATTTAAATATTCAGCACATGAATCCAACCATTAACTGCCTCTTTTAATAATCCATGCTCGTCAGATGTTTCAGTCTGAGACGTATATGTGTGGGCGACTGGGCGTGTAATCATTTATGTCATGGATCTGTAGGTGATTTGATATGTATGTGCATAGTGCATACAGTATGCATGCAAGTACATGTACTCGCTGTGTGTTTTTGAGAGTGCGTGTGCACTTGCATGCATAGGGTACATGACATGACATGCCAATGTATATTTTCTGTTAAGGTTCACTGCAGTGTGTATCATGTGGCTGTGTCTCTGTATGTATTAGCGTACAGTAAACAGTAAATCATGCCTGCTTGCATGAGCATCTCTTTTTGGCATGTGGGACGTCTCTCTTCACATCACATGTGTGTGTGTGTGTGTGTGTGTGTGTGTGTGTGTGTGTGTGTGTGTGTGTGTGTGTGTGTGTGTGTGTGTGTGTGTGTTGCACATGCGTGTGCTGCACATGCAGATTATTGTATCCAATTGGCCAACACTGCATGCGTGTGTGCGTGCGTGCGAGAGAGAGAGAAGGTAACATATGATCATGTCTCTCTCTTCACATCTCATCAGCCCACTGCATAAAATCATCATTTAACCGAAGCCTGATGGATGAGGCATGGCACACTACTGCCTGTGCTGTTAGCATAGCCGTTTGAAAGTCTGTGTGCGTGCGTGTGTGTGTGTGTGTGTGTGTGTGTGTGCGTGCGTGCGTGCGTGTACCATCATAAGTCGTGTGTGCATACATTTTAAAATCTCCAGCTATTTATTTTTTTCATTTATTTTTAAGGGTAAAGCAGTAATTGTCAGATGTGTCCTCTCGGCCCCTCCTGCCATATTGACAGAGGGAGCCATATGTCTACATAAACAACTAGAACTGCACTGTGTCGAGTGCATACTTGCTTGTTGCACACTAGTAGGCCATAAATGGCCAACTAGTGTGCAAGCAGAGCGCGCAAGTACTTTCGACCGCTGTAAACTGTTAAATCTCAGTATCTCTGTGAAGGAACGTTTGAAATGTATAATCATTAGGTGTAACTATTTGCTACCTACCTACTTTATGCATATAAACACCTAGTATTATTAAAGGACCACTTCACCACTTTTCAACCTTCATATAATAGGTCCTAGGTCTGTGTCTCATAGGAGGGCTGTGGGCAGTTCAGAAACCGTCTTCCAGTGACATCATCGATGGGGAATACAAGCTAATAAAAACTGCAGGCTTTCTAGTCGTGAAAAGTTGCAATGCGAAAATGGAAGCCATTGTTCTCACGATAATGAAAATCTAAATGTTTTTGTAAAAACATCTTGTTTAAAAACTAAATCTGCCTAATGATGATGTCACTGGAAGACGGTTTCTAAACTGCCCACAGCCCTCCTATGAGACACAGACTGAGTAGAAAAAGATTGTGCAATTTTTTCATGAATATTAGTGAGGACCTATTATATGAAGATGGATTGAAAAGTAGTGAAGTGGTCCTTTAAGTATGGTTCAAGTTTCTATCTATAAGAAATACAGTTTTATCAATGTAGATATATTCTGGATCCCTTTTTAGTTTTTTAAAGAAAAATAAATCATTGATATGTGATCAATGATGGTATATAAACTGAATTAAAATATGTTATACAGTATAATTATTCTGTAAACGGTGGAATCTCAATATCTCTGTGAAGGAACGTTTGAAATGTCTAATTATTAGGTGTAACTATTTGCTACCTATCTACTTTATGCATGTAAACACCTAGTATTATTAAGTATGGTTCAAGTTTCTATCTATATAAGAAATACAGTTTTATCGATGTAGATATATTCTAGATCCCTTTTTAGTTTTTCAAAGAAAAATAAATCATTGATATGTGTATATAAACTGAAATATATTATACAGTATAATTATTGTATTACTTATTGTAAATTGTCAATTGTTTTAAATGTATTTCATCTTGGACTATAGTGATATTAATACTAAATCATGATCAGAGTAATATGTGTCTCTAACTTCAATTTCTGTAATAATACTTTCACATTTGTTAAAATATACATGATCTAAAATACTTCCGTAATCTGTAGTTGGATTTGTATTTAATTGTTTAAAGCCTAATCTTGACATGTAGGTCTTTATACTTCTATCTTTCTCAGTATTATGGTCTTCATTGAAATCTCCTATTATCATAATTGCAGAAGTCGGAGATGATAGATACTTTACCATGTTTTCGAGAAATGTGTTTAATTTCGAAAGGTCTGTTTTAGGTGATTACATGCCATTTAATTTTTACTGGTTATGTATATAGTATACGTATGTCTAGCTCTAAATGATGACGTAAGACATACGTATACATATACATATACTATATAGAGTATGTAGTTGTAAGTTGATTAGCGGTATACTGTGGTTACTTTGCGCCAAAAACCGTGACAGCCAACCCGCCATTTTATGCTTATGCAAGAAAAACAGCAAATCTGTGCCTGGTTTGCTGGGACCAGATTACACAAATGACCATATTTCTTACGTCATCATTGAGAGCTAGTCATACATATACACACCACGTACTCTGGTCCCAGCAGATCAGGCACAATTTGCTATTTTATTTTTACTGATTATGTATATAGTATACGTATGACTAGCTCTCAATGATGACGTAAGACATACGTATACATATACATATACTATATAGAGTATGTAGTTGTAAGTTGATTAGCGGTATACTGTGGTTACTTTGCGCCAAAAACCGTGACAGCCAACCCGCCATTCTATGCGTATGCAAGAAAAACAGCAAATCTGCGCCTGGTTTGCTGGGACCAGATTACACAAATGACCATATTTCTTACGTCATCATTGAGAGCTAGTCATACAAATACACACCACGTACTCTGGTCCCAGCAGATCAGGCACAATTTGCTATTTTATTTTTACTGGTTATGTATATAGTATACGTACTGTATGACTAGCTCTAAATGATGACGTAAGACATACATATACATATGCTATATAGAGTATGTAGTTGTAAGTTGATTAGCGGTATACTGTGGTTACTTTGCGCCAAAAACTGTGACAGGCAACCCGCCATTTTATGCTTATGCAAGAAAAACAGCAAATCTGTGCCTGGTTTGCTGGGACCAGATTACACAAATGACCATATTTCTTACGTCATCATTGAGAGCTAGTCATACATATACACACCACGTACTCTGGTCCCAGCAGATCAGGCACAATTTGCTATTTTATTTTTACTGGTTATGTATATAGTATACGTATGACTAGCTCTCAATGACGACATAAGAAATATGGTCATTTGGTCAAAACAGGCACAGATTTGATGGTTTTTTGCATACACATCAAATGGCGGGTTGGCTGTCACGGTGAGAGACTGGGCGAAATTATTACTTGCGCGCTCTGCTTGCGCAAGTAACAAGAACATGCTCACATTTACAGCTCCTTTGGGGATAGAAAGCCACAGACAGCGACAGGGAGGGGTGGTGGGGAGACAAGCTGAGAGAAAGAGAGCACCTGCAGTGAGTCGGCGCTGTGCCTTTGTATGGAGATGAAGGAGGAAGAGGATGGACAAAATACAGTACATTTATGTAGTGTATCTTTACAAAGCTTGATAGATTATTGATTGCACAACAAGTAGTTTCGAGGAAGCAATCTGATTGGTTGAAATAGCCATCTACCCAGGCTTAAACAAGCATAATGGCAGACCAAATCAAAACATTTAAATCACACCCGTGTGAAGTGAGGGGAGATCTTCTCATCCTACATGTACATCATCTTACATAATCTCATTCCGGCAAATCAGAATTTGTGTCCTCACCTTCGTCTTCAATGTTTGTGGTACACAATGTTTGTGTTTACACGAACACTCAAAATTGTCCATTCATTGTCAATGGCATGTAATGTTTGTATAGGACAAAGTTTGTGTTTGCACACACACTAAAAGCTGAACATAGGAGGGGCTAGCACACCTCAAAAATCAGCTGTGCTGAGTCTCACAGAGCAGAGCCGGCCGAGTGGCTAGGCTAGCAGTTTGCATGGGACATTTGCGGTCGTAGTGGCTAAATCTGGCATTAAAAAATATTTATATGAATTTCTATTGAATCTCTTAGTTACAATGAAATTAAGTTGACATGTTTTTTTTAAGGTCAACTGTTGTAAAATCACACTTAAAGGACCACTTCACCACTTTTCAACCTATCTTCATATAATAGGTCCTCACTAATAATCATGAAAAAATGCCGTGTCTCATAGGACGGCTGTGGGCAGTTTAGAAACCGTCTTCCAGTGACATTATTAGGCAGATGTTTTTTTTTAACAAGATTCTTTTACAAAAATATTTCGATTTTCATTATCGTGAGAACGATGGCTTCCATTTTCGCATTGCAACTTTTCAGGACTAGAAAGCCTGCAGTTTCTAGTAGCTTGTATTCCCCATCGATGATGTCACTGGAAGACTGTTTCTGAACTGCCCACAGCCCTCCTATGAGACACAGGCCGAGTAGAAAAAAAAAATTGCACCATTTTTTCATGATTATTAGTGAGGACCTATTATATGAAGATAGGTTGAAAAGTGGTGAAGTGGTCCTTTAAGTGTTGCTTGCGGAATTTCGGCTAAAGCCTCGTTCCTGACCGCATCACTGGCGTGCCAATAACCACGATAAACAGTGATTGCTTCAAAGCACCTGAACATTCTGTTCAGGTGCCAACACCAGCACTGATCACCTGGGCCTACCACATGTTGGTGTTGTGTTGCTGTAGAGCCAACACCAGCACTGATCACCTGGGCCTACCACATGTTGGTGTTGTGTTGCTGTAAAACCATATCAGATATGCATTAGCATACGTACATGCAGTGGTGTATGTATTTTTATATTAAAGCAAACATTTTAACTAAAATCTTTGCTTCTGGAACAAAATATTTTTGAGATGGGAGTTTGCAGCCAAATACATTTCAATTTGGGGGTCCTTGACATGAAAAGATTTGAGAAACACTGGCATAGATATTGGACTGTATTGCAGTTTAGTTCATTTTCATAAATGGGAGGGCCGATTCCTTTGTCAGAAGGAGAAGAACTGGCTAATCCAAGAGGGGACGAGTAGCAGAGCTTAGACATATTGGTAGTGGTGGTGGGGGAATGGGGTTACATATACGCCTAACCATTTTGCAGGTTCATGTATTGATCGTTGATCCTGTCAAAATGCACCCTTGTTGCTCTTAAGTCTGGGTGGTGGTAGAAGGGATGGATTAGATCGAACGGCTAATCAATTCCTCCCTTTTTGCGGAGAGAATTAAGAGGTAGGGAGGGAGAAAGAAAGAAAGAAAGAAAGAAAGAAAGAAAGAAAGAAAGAAAGAAAGAAAGAAAGAAAGAAAGAAAGAAAGAAAGAAAGAAAGAAAGAAAGAAAGAAAGAAAGAGACAACAATTGTGTAATCTGATGGAGGAGATGAGACAGAGAGGGAGGGAGAGAGAGAATAATAGGTCATGAAAAAGACGACGACAAAGAACATGGTGATGAGGAGAAAAGGAGAAAGAGTGAGTGAGTGCTAGAGACAAAAGAGAGGAACATGTAATGTGTCATCCTCCAGTCTGTACAGTAGATGAGCAAGCCTTTGACTGGAACAGGAAGACATTAAACAGCATTATCTGTACTTCCTGTCTTTGAAATGGAAATAACAAATGGAACGGAATTAGAGATGATGTTTTGCTCTTTGCTTTATGGTGTTGGTATTAAACTACTGATACTTTTCTTAGTGATTATTCTATCGATTACTACAGTATGTATGTGTATATGTAAACATAAATAAATAAGCAGTGTCAGGCAAAAACAGCGAGAATACACAAGCTACAGTACAAGCTACAACCATCATCTTGTCTTCCAGGTATCCCATTTCTGCGCTTGGTTTCTTGTCACTCAATCTACAACACTGACATTACCTGAAAAAAAGCTTAAAACAACTACTGTATACATTCTCCTAACACCGGCACTCCCATCCCAGCTCCCATTTAGCTATAGACCGATTCCGTACCGGTTTCATGGTCGCAGCCTACGTATTTCCTGTAGGCGGACTCGACGTAGCTGCGGGGGTAAAACCCTCACCAGGCGCACATCTTCCACTACAGTGAACGGCAGAGTGACTGATGTTAGTTTGCCTCAAACTTTACTCCTTTACCTGCTTTTTTACTAACACTAACATTACAAAGATGCCCAGAACATCGAGATGAACCTGTGTAGTTTATGGCTGCTCCAACAGTAGTGGCAACATAACAAATAAAATAAAACGGAATGTCTAATATCCACCGCGATGGCTGAGACCAGAGCCATTGAGTAATGGTTGAGACAAAGCAGTGAAGAATCCTGCAAGATACATAATTTCAATCTTACCCAATACCCAATCTTTCTGTTTTATGAACACAAGGCTGCTGTATTTTATACCTCATACTAAGCATTTAAAGTATGAGGTATAAAGTACAGCAGCCTTGTGTTAATAAAACAGAAATATTTGGTATTGGGTAAGACTGGCGTTATGTATCTTTCACTGCTTTGTCTCAACCATTGCTCAATGGCTCTGGTCTCAGCCATCGCGGTGGATATAGACATTCCGTTTTATTTTATTTGTTATGTTGCCACTACTGTTGGAGCAGCCATAAACTACACAGGTTCATCTCGATGTTCTGGGCATCTTTGTAATGTTAGTGTTAGTAAAAAAGCAGGTAAAGGAGTAAAGTTTGAGGCAAACTAACATCAGTCACTCTGCCGTTCACTGTAGTGGAAGATGTGCGTCTGGTGAGGGTTTTACCCCCGCAGCTACGTCGAGTCCGCCTACAGGAAATACGTAGGCTGCGACCATGAAACCGGTACGGAATCGGTCTATACCCACCTCTGTGTGAGAGGAAAAACAACTCTCGTTTAAGTCAAATGAAGAAAGTCTAAAGGGAAAGACGGATGTGTGGCGAGAAGGAGAGAGAGGCAGTGAGTGAGATAGGTAAGGACAGAAATAGGAAATAGAAAGGATAGAGAGAGACCTTCTCCTGACCTTCTCACCCATACAACAGAGATAGTCACCAGGGTTGGGTTACCACTAATCTTCGCTGACACTAGTCCATTAGCATTAATCTCTGCTGACAGGAGCTCTCACAGACTAAACTTCTTGTCTTTACAGTGGCTGCATCATACTGTACACCAGTTGTTCTCAAACTATTTAGGCTCAGGCAGGGCACCTGTGTACATAACATTTTCACCCCTGGATTGCATTGTTACTTTATAGCACCTTTTGTCATATTAATGATATGGAAATATCTCCCCTAAAGGGGTGCAGTACTTAGTTTAGACTTAAGAGTTTTTGGTTTAGACTAGTCATTGGTTAGACCAGTCATTAGTCCTACAACTACAACCTATCTCAAACCCTCATCCTAAGCCTAAACCTATCCTCCCACGGGGCAGTACACCTAAACCTAACCTTAACCCATGTCTAACCAATGACTAGTCTAAACCATAGACTGTCAGTCCTTGAATTGTAAATCGCCATCTTTCTAGATCCGTTTGGGCCCAGCTGGCCATTGGCTGGCCAAGACAACGAGGCGGGACTTCCCCCCTTCTTCTTTGTTGGTTTTTATTTTGACTCGAACTGGGGGTGGCTCCCGATCATAGACTGTAACGGTAGCCACGCCCCTCAGAACATACTCGACTTTATGGTCATTTCTTAAATAAATGGGACCATCATTTTCCAAAAAGAATATTATGACATGAGAAATGAGACTTTAAACTAGTGACTGGAAGCAGAAAGTATTCATGACCATGTTTATTAAGGTAATACAGTCTAGGTGAAGTTGGGCCCAAATACATGGACCTCTATGGGGATATGGGTTTTTTTGGGCCCAATGACAGCGCCACAACAGGCCATTATATGAACTTTCAGGAAGTCCCGATTTCCTTAGTGGCTTCACAAAATATCTGTCCGACTGCCCCCCTGGTCTAAACTAAGTATGCACCACCCCCCCCCCCCCCCCCCCCTAAAGATACAGTATGTCTGTCAAACTGGAGAGAATGGGTTTCCTTTAGGACAGACTGAAAATAACTTTTATACTTGGCGTTCGGTTTATTCCACTTAAACCCCAGTATTCCTATTCTGGGGGGAACATTCACCAAAAGTAGCCGGACCATACGTGGTGCCAGACCACGTATGGTCATTTAATGCTACTAATTCGTGCTACAGTATAACTACCTTTATGGATTAGGCTCAGATTATGCCTTAGTCTGGATTTTAGAAATGCCCCCACGACAAGAACATTTAGCAGATTACAGTATAAATCTATGCATTTTAAAGATGAACAATAATCACTTAGGACATTTTTCCCCAACTCCAATTGTGCGTATGCATGTGCGTGCGTGCATGCTTTTTAGTAATCACTAATAGACTAATGAACCACTTGGCTTATGCCCTGATATGCCCAAAGCAATATAGCCTAAAGCCTGACATGGATATGACTGTTGCATTAATCACGGAAATGAAAAAAATCCATTATTTAATTTAATAGATTTGGTATTTAGCCTTGATACTTAATCACAAAAGTAAAAGTCTATATTAAAGGGATATTTCACTTTTAAAATGTTTTGGGTCATTATATTGTCTACTCAGGCTTAGGTTTCTATGTTTCGACAGGCTTGGTTTATTTAAATGTAACCGTTGCACTCAGTGTACAATATGCCTTGCATGCCGAGCGCTCCAGTCGGATGGACAGTATAGAGCCTGTTTCTGATCACAGATATCACAGAGGGAACAGACATAACTCCAATCTACCATGCAGAGGTACAGGCACTGTAATGATATATACATACTGTATATGAGATGCAGAATATTGGGCGTACGCTGCACGCATGTACTGTAATTCATCATCTGTACGGTTTGTTATGTTTAAGGTGAAGTGAAGTTTGGACCAAGTTACCACGACTGTAGGCCCTCTCACACGCACATCTAAAACAGGCACTTGACCTGACATAAGGCAGAGCGAGAGAGAGAGAAAGAGAGACAGAGAGAGACAAAGAGAGAGATAGAGAGAGAAGAGAGAGATGATCTATCTAGTCCAGGTAACAGGAACCAGACAGAGACATCAGAGTTCATTCCACAGCCTGACAGAACACATACACTTCCTCTCTCCCGCCTTCGCTTTCCTTTCTTCTGTCTCTTCTCATTTCATTGCCTTTTCTCCTCTTCAATTCCAGCCCAGAGTAAACTAGAAAAAGTGCCCTTCTGGGCACAGGTCTCCACCAGGTTATCCACAGATCCGTGCAGTTAGAGGTAAAAACACTTTTGGGCCAGTTATAGCGCCACCTTGAGGCTGAGTTGAAATTGTTCATGTGGCATTTTGTCCTGGGCCTAGTGGGAATGTGGGTGCACAATTTCACGGAAATCACGCGATGTGTTCATGATTTGCAGCATTTTGTTTGAAACTGAGCACTCCTGTGAACTTTGGAAGCCAATCTTAACCAATCAGGATGGAGTCTGAGAAATCTGAAAGACCGGTTTGGTTGAATGGCTCTAGAGAGACTGTGTACCAATTTGCGTGATGTTTGGACAAAATCTGTAGGTGTACTGTGCAAAAACTTGTTTTGCACAAAGCGGCCTCCTGGTGGCGCTATAACAGGCCGTTCTGGATAGTTTGGGGCAGAGGTTCATCGTTGGCATCCAGGGAGTGTGTGTACCAATTTGCGTGATGTTTGGACAAAATCTGTAGGTGTACTGTGCAAAAACTTGTTTTGCACAAAGCGGCCTCCTGGTGGCGCTATAACAGGCCGTTCTGGAAAGTTTGGGGCAGAGGTTCATCGTTGGCATCCAGGGAGTGTGTGTGCAAAATTTGGCATCGACCGGGTTAACGGTGGCCGAGATTAGCTGTTCACGGACACACGGACGGACGGACGGACGGACACACAAACGGACGGACGGAGTGCAAAACATACTCTCCCCACATGCCTTCGGCCTGGTGGAGACAATCATGTTTCGACGGAGGGGAGCCGGTGGCCCTAGTGGTTAAGGTGCATACCTCACATAAGCTCTAATGTGGCCTGACACCAAGTCGCGGGTTCAATGCCCGAGCCCGACAACCTTTGCTGGGTGTCACTCCCCGTCTCTCTCTGGAACTGTTTCCCGTTTGTCTCTACTGTACTATGCAATATAGTCTCTCGTATACCAGACAACTATTCCACAATCACCGAATGCTAGTATATAGTCTGGAACTACACCACCAGGAAGTTAAAATTTAATTTAATTAAGCAGCAAGCTATATAGCTTAGCCTTAGATGATTGTTTTTGTCAAATGTTCACCTACTATGACAGGTCAGAATAGGGAAGCTAGGGTTCATGGTTAATTGGCAGTTCACAGTAACGTTTAACATCATCATACTGTACACCGAAAACACAATATAGCTAATATATCCAAAACCAAAACAAATCAGTAAGATTATGTTTTAATGTTTAAATGTAAGGTGTGGATGTCAATAGTGGAAAATGAAAAATTCTTCATCCATAGAAAAATGTGCTCCGTTGTCTAATTTATTTTTCTGTGTTTATAATAGTGCTGTGTATCTTTTCCTTGCTTTCACAGTTTAGTCCCCTTAGCCAATTAAACCCTACATAGTATACTTAGTTGAACCAAAGTCCCCCAGGGGTCTATACTACCCCCCCTCGTGTTTTTCCATCGACAATAAAAAAGATCTTCACCGAAGATAACCTATTTGCAAGCTCACAGATTTGCGCATCGCTACCATGTGCCAACCTCCTGCTAACAACTTGAACTCTATACCGTACTTAGTTGACCAGATTCCCAAGGGTTCTATACTAGGCTCCCTCCTGTTTTTCCCTACACTGAATACTGTAACTTCAGAAAATAGCCAATCTACAAGCTCACAATGTGTTGCGTCGACAGGTTCAAGTTTACGTTTTTAAAAGAAAAAGGAAAACTATGAGATAACATAGCAGGCCATGCACCGCCGCCGTCACACCTCCACGTCAGCCCCACCCAGCACTGTGAGAGAATCACTGCTGTGAATCAATGTTTGTTTGCTCCCCGGAGGCCAGCGAGGTCAGAAATCTAGAGGCCAAAGTTGTCAAAGTTAATACGTTGTGATCTGGCCTGTCCTCACAGATGCATACTCCCAAGGTTGACACAATGATGAGGTGGCCATTGGGGATGCAAGAAATCAACATGTTTTCTAATTGAACACACATTCTAATTCCTGAGCGAGCACTCGTCTACTTTGGTCTTTTTCTTTCAGGATGAAGCACCACACTTGACAACTAGGGACTCCACGTTGCCAGATTCAGGGTCCGAAATAGCTCATTGTGAATATCTTGAGTTGACCTCTACGTAAAAATAATACCCCCAAAATAATTTTATTCAGATTCTATTATGTCATTGTGCCAGTTGGTAAAATACATTAATCATAATCTCTTGTGCACATAAATAAATAAAAAAGAATGAATAAATATAAAATGTCTGATATCAATCAGACATTTCATCATGGTTAGTTTGAGGACAATGAATCTATCATTTCCAACAATGGAAAATGGCGGCACATCCGAGACGTTGATTCAGCCTGTGGCTGAAATGTCTTGTTTACTCCTTGCTGTGCTAAAATAGAATGAAGATTTTATTTGTATTCTTTGTATACGAATATCCAGGACTATACCATTTCTGTAATGAAGTTAGTAATTCTGTCACTTCTTGCCTCGTCACATGTTTTTTTATCGGAATGAATCCTTAATCCTTCCCGGGAACCTGCAGTAGGATGGGTTGTCTCACTTGTCTGTAAAATTAGTGCCATGCAATTAATTAGCTCGTAAATCCTCAAAAATGTTTGCGAATATCCCAAGATAGCTAAAGCTAAATGCGGCACATTGCATCGCTTGGCTTAATAGTGGTACTATTCACTGTTATTGTATGGTGAGAAAGGCTTAGAAAAATGCATTTATGGTAAAGTGGATGCTGCCAGTACGAAATACAGCAAGTCCTGGAACATAGTTTTGGGAACATGAAATGGCTGTATTCATGTTAAAATACCAAACCAATAGTGATGTTAGCGCTCTAATACAGAGAGGTAGGAGCGCACACCAATAGTGGGGAGGTGCTGACTACAGGAGATAAAGAAGGAGGTCGCACAGCTCGTAATCACAATGTAAAAATCTTTACATTTTTTGATGACCAGTCATTTCTCCATTTTCAAGCTACTCTAATACAGAAATCGATAGTTCACCATTGCTGGTGTAATGCGAGCAAAGTTCCAGGACTCATTTATTTGTATTGGAATTTTATATGTATATTGAACTAATCAGCTTTGTTCATATCGAAAACTGTAATTGGAGACCCATTACGGCATACAATAACAGTGAATGATCTTCTATACAACCCCAAGGTTCTACCGAAGTTCAACACAACCTTAATAAAATTATGGAGCACTAGCGGCGTACCGTGATACATCCCAGAGCCTAACTGAGGTCAAGGTCAGAGTTCATCCTCCAGAGAGCACTGAGTCACAGCTCACTTCATGACTTTGATCAAAGTGCTACATCTGGAACCAATCGCTAATTTAATTTCACATCACACACTTTATCTGAAGCAGATTTATTCTTCTTTCATTTATTTTAGAGGTCAAACACTTCGCGCAAAATATATTGTTCATCATTTTAAAATAAAACAAATACCTAGATTAAAAAAAGAAATCAAGACACTTAAAGAGACATACTACACGGATACTCACTGGATTTGAGAGCGGAAGAGTTGACCTCAATCTCCCCTCCTCTAATTGGCTGGAAGACGGACAGCTCCGATTGGTAGAGTTCTGGGCTGGGGGCTGGGCTTGTGCTTGCTCCGCCCCTCTGCTGGGCTTCCTGTTCCTCATACACCGCCATCAGCTGGAGAGAGAGAGAAACACAACGGGTTCTGTCTTGCTCTTCCAGACAATGTGAGGTGCTGGTAACCACTTAAGCCCTCTACACTTTTGTTGTACATTGAATAGCAAAGATTGCTCATCTACAAGCTCACAATGCATCACATTGTGATGGCGAGCGAGAGAGAGGGGGGGGGGGGGGGGGGGGGGGGATACAAGCTTCAGTATCCAAGCCAGCGCAACCCCATTTTCACATCTAAAGACCTCGAACCGAATGTCAGACACAACATAAATACATAAATCCATTCGCTCAATACACAATGAAAGCCGGTGGCTCCTCAGTCCACATTAAATGGCCGTGCATTGTGCAGAAAAGATATTCAATGTTCTCTTATGCTTCATTTATATAAGATGTTGTACAGCAGCGCCGTGTGGACCCAAAAAGACAAGCTTGTAGAGCGGCTATTTTCGGCGAGCGATGCCGTTGTGCGATGAAGCACACGTCAGGCTTTAGTTGTGCGTCGAGAGGAACAGAAACTGCAAAGACAGAAAACCAGCAACACTCCAAATTAGAAGAGTAGTCTTATACTGTGGATGCAAGGCTCAAAGGTAAACATGGAACTTATACTGTGGATGCAAGGCTCAGAGGTAAACATGGAAATAAAGGAATAGCCAGGAACCGCTGAGGAAGGCCGGTTAGGCCGAAACACGTCCGCTGTCCGTCAGAGGTAAATAAACCATGTGAAAAGGACATGTCTTGTGTGCTGGCTATTCCTTTCCAGTGGTGGAAAGTAACAATTGTGAGATATTTCCACTTATAAATATAAATATTGTACTTTTACTTTTATTGTACAATTATTTAAAAACTTTAGTTACTAGTTAGTTTGTAGATTTTGATTATTATTACAAAACATTATTATCCACTTCAGCCTGAAAATACATTTCGGTCATTTGAAAATATATTTTTATTTTTCAAAACTTGAAATGAGACATTCTGCACGATGAGTAACTTCTACGTTTAGAAAGTTTTACTTTTACTTGCAACAGAGTATTTCTACACTGCATTTAGCCGTGCGTTACCTTGTGGATGAGAACGCTATAGAGGACGTCCAAGGAGCCCAGCATCGCTGCGACGGTGTGTATGTGTGTGTGCCTAGCGTCTGACTTCTGCCTCCATTCGTGTCTGCTCTTGCTGTGCTGTGTTTGTATGCATGTGTGTGTGTGTGTTTGTGTGTGTGTCTGTGTGTCTGTGTGTCTGTGTGTCTGTGTGTGTGTGTGTGTGTGTGTGTGTGTATGTGTGTGTGTGTGTGTGTGTGTGTGTGTGTGTGTGTGTGGCGACGAGCTAGCTTTAGCTGCGTTATATAGTGGAATCCCTGTCTATTGAGCATTGCACTGAGTCTGCGTTTAGAGTTGCATAGCACACGGCTTGTCAACATACTGTTCTAGGGGCCTCCACGCCGAAGCTGAATAGACCGGCGTGTGTGTGTGTGTGTGTGTGTGTGTGCACGCGCACGTGTGTGTGTCTATAGAAGCCAGGAGAAAATAAAGGGGACTTTGCCAGTAAAGCCAGAGGCTTCCTGATAAACAGAAACACACCCCACAAACACACGCGCGCGTGCACACACACACAGATGAACAAACAGTACATGACAACCAACACAACATTATTCATTGCACTCCGATACACTGGCACTGATTTCTGCGCATGAAGGCAAACAATAAATATAAATGAAAACAGTGTAGACAGGCATTCCCCAACACACAACTCATTATTAGAACCAACAATGAAAAACAGTAGAACTGTACAACTGTCATGCGGATGCATGCTACAGTTCACCTATTCATCCTGGATCTTCCTGTTCGTGTATCCTCTTAAGGTGCGTTCAGACTTGGATGGTTAGAGCGGCGCGATTACATACAATGTCAATGCAAACGGGCACGGCGCGACCTGCCGCGGTACAAACGGGACGAACGGAGGCAAATTTATACATTCAGGTGTGAACGCAGCTTTACTCCAAAGTTGTTGAAATGTGATTGTTTCACAACACTAATAAGGCCTCATCATGTCACCCGATTATGGTTAGTATACCACTTAAACCCTGTATACTTTGTTGACTGTTCCACAGTCAAATCAAAATGTATTCATAAAGCACATTTACAACAATAGAAATAGACCAAAGTGCTGTACAGCATTGGTTCCCCTGCTAGGGGTCCTTGAGGGGGTTCCAGGGGGTCAGCTAAATCATAGTTTGGAACCAAATGGACCCTTATGGGTCTGTAACTCTGAGACACTCAGAGTTAAAATAACATTGATTTTACAATCTCATTTCACAATAGAAATGCCATTAAATGGCCGTAGTCTGTTGCATATCAATCTGGGGGGTCCTTGAAATTAAAATAGTTGAACATCACTGCTAGAGCCGTAAAAATCTTCTCTTATGGGGGTCCCTGGCATATTTATTCTAATGGGGGTACGTGGGCTAATGAGTGTCATTAAGGGGGTCCTTGACATGAAAAGATTTGGGAACCACTGCTGTACAGGGTCTACAGGTTATAATGCCCCATGATTTTGTTTTTTCCCTCCACACCAAATCTCTTCACTCCAGAACAGGGACGCTAGGGGTTCATGTGGTTAAACCGCGAGTGGACTGTGTGCGTGCATGTACTGTATGTACTGCATGCATTTGTTCCAGTATAGTCGAGCACACAGACAGAGTGCAGCCGCACACATCGAGTTCCAGAAGATCACACCTTATCTGGCCCCTCCCACCCCCTTCTGTCTCACCAACTGTTCTGTCTGTCCGCTGCCAGTCGCCGCACGCCCTCCTCTCTCTCTCTCTCCCTCTCTCTCTCCGCCATCATCTCACACTCTCTCCTGTTCTGTCACACTCTTTTGATCCATCTGCCCGTTTCATCTCTCACATTTTGGTCTCTGACGACATGACATTCTTCCGTTCTCTCTCACTCGACACGTACCCCCCCAGCCCCCTCTCCTCTCCTCTTCTCTCAGTGGAAGGCATTGATCTGAACACTGAATACCAGCCTGCTGAGGGTTAGCATGCTGCTCAATGCTGAACGCTACACAGTAACATTACAATTACAAATAAATAAATGGATGGTTGCACACATAAGCGTCTATGTGCGTCAGAGAGAGAAATGAAGAGATGGGGTGAGAGGAGAGGGAGTGATGGCCAGACAAATAACTGAAAAAGTGGGTAGACGCTGGACACAAAACGCAAGACGCTCTTAGGAAGTTAAGTACAGGTGAAAAGCGACCAGAGACAGATGAGAAAGAAGATGCCTTTAGCTCTACTCTATGTGACAGGAAACACAAAGAGAGACTGAGAGAGACAGACAGACAGAAAGACAGAGACAAAGAATATGACGCAATTGAGTGCATAAAAGTCAAAAGACAAGAATAAGAGAGAAAATCATCATTGGAATACTGACAGACATGCTGTACAGTTAAAAAAAAGGCCTTCAGCTTTTTTCATGAAAGTAAAATCCAGAGAATCAAGAGATAACTGTGGTAAATTGCAATTAATTGCAAAAGTAAGTCAGCAGTCTGTCTCTCCACCTTCTTCTGCTGTGATGAAATAGGTACCTGTCTCTTAACGTCTCTCACTTCCTTTCATTGAGCCATCCTGAGAAAAAACCCAAAATGTCAAGGCAGTTTTGGCGAGTCTGAAAACAAGACATCTGAGACATGGATCAAAGACGCATCGCTACCTTTCATGTACTAGATTGGGCCTACTTGCTACTTTAGTAAACTCTGATTTATTCATTTCATTTTTACAGGTGGCTTTAAAAGCCAGCTGTCGACAAACACCCAGAGGACTAGTGGTGGTGATGTAGTGGCGAGACTTTCATGATTGGCATGACTGGCTGGCCTTTAATGCCACCTGAGCATCGCGTTAGGACGGCGTCTGTGACTACGTCAAGTTGACGTCCGACCTGCTTCACCATGGGCATTTGGGAAATGCTTCAAATTATTCAACTACTGATTTAGAAGGCATTTGTCTTGATGGGTTGAATTAATATTCCTATTCTCAGCTACAGTGTCTTACAAAGCTCACCATATTGACCCACCTCAAGGCTAAATGCTTAAACACTTCTCAAACATCTCCACTCTCGTGTATTTCTCTCACCTCACCTCATCTTAACTCCCTCTCTCTTTCATTGATGTGGCCTGATCAATTCAAGGTTTATAGAGGTTAGCAGGGGATACGTGGAGGTTGGAAGAGAACAGGTGTGTGCGTCACGGTGCATGAGCACACACACATTTTCCTGCATAGACTCAATGTGTTTTATGAAAAGGTTGTGATGGACTACGCTATGGAAAATCAATGTCAAGCATGATGCATACATGCACATTATGCACACACACACACACACACACACACACACACACACACACACACACACACACACACACACACACACACACACACACACACACACACACACACACAGAGACACTCCCGTGCGTGACAAACCGAACAGCCTCCATTTATACTCATATGATCCTCTTCCTAATCAGATCGATTAGAGCCTGATTGATTAGTCTAGAGCAGATCAATGAAAGGTTCCAATCAGCCAAATGCACAACTATCCAGGTAGCACACACACACACACATGCTCACACGGAGAACTCTCTTTAAATATGCTTAAGGTATCCATGCACTGCTACACTTCGATTTCCACTCACTGCCACTTACCATAAAAGATCTATGAAGTGTGTGTGTGTGTGTGTGTGTGTGTGTGTGTGTGTGTGTGTGTGTGTGTGTGTGTGTGCACGCGTCTTGACATCTCTCACAGTCAGCAAAAGCCTTAGCAGTGACCACTCTATCATTTGAGCCGTACCAGCATACTAAAACCAAAGGTCATCACACACACACAGCCTCCCGATGAGGACTTGTCGGTACATGAGAAATTGGGGACCAATAACCAATAGCTTTTTTCCACACAGAGATACAAAGAGTACCCACTGTATTTTTATTAGCTCCAGAACCAACATTTTGTGAACAGCCAGAACCAAACTAGAAGCGCCCTAACTTCAGGTATTAGGTAAAAGGTTTGAGATGCATGGTAATGTTTATGTCCAAGATCAAAACTAGCAACCTCTCGGCACCAGACTTTCCACCTCGGAGGAAAGCCTGGTCTGTGTCTGTGTTCCTAAATGTGCCTGTGTGATCCCGTCTCGGCCACTTTAGACCGGATGATAAAAAATAAAATAAAAATATACGTATTCCAAGCGTCGCTTTGTTTTGGTCTCCCCTGTTTGTTTTTAGTCTCGCCAGTCGCTACGAGTTGGGATAAGATGGATATACCAAACAAACTATCCCAATAAGTACTTGAAGAAACCATACGCCACATCAAGGCTACAGACTACAACATAACGTAAATTATCATCCACTCCCGACCAGATCATGAACCCGAAATGCCTCGGGTCTGCCTCCAAGGCTACAAAAATAGTTGTGAGGGTTAAAAATGGTTTACAAAATAAAATCGTCAGTGTTTTATCTATCCATTTTTATAGAGGGAGAGAGAGCTAGACTTGTAATTCTGAGAGTGCAACCAAACATGTACAGTACATGTAACCAAACATGTAGTGTATAGTCTTTATCTTTATCAGATAGGATTATCTTATATATCTTCCTGTGAGTGTACACTGTACAATTAATCAAATTGGTTATTATTATTGGTTATACTTGGCCCTATTTATTATGCACTCACAACTGTCATATTATTATGCACTTCATGCTCCTCTCTTCTCTCGATCCGTTTTAACTGCAATGATGAGCCTGCACAACCACATTACTTGTAATGTGATGTGACAATAAAGACTGATTCTGATTCCATTTAGTACAATCTGATGATAAAAGAGTATCCCAGCTCTGAATGGGTCTGGTTGGTATTCAAGACCGTCAAAGGACCAATCCCCACGTACCTGTCAGTCAAAGGACCAATCCCCACGTACCTGTCCAACTATCAAAGGACCAATCCCCACGTACCTGTCCAACTAGCTCTCCAGAGTACGTGGTGCTCATAGGTACTCCACCAGAGGGGAGAAACTCTGACCTTGCTCCCTACAACGCGGTGGAATGTTCTACCAGCAGCCCTGAACCTGGCCCAGAACCATGGCTCTACTGAAACGGTAATTGGTCCTAACTTAAAACTAGCTTGCCCTCAGGGCTGAAAACGAATCACTCCTTCAGTGAGCTTTACAACGGCTATGAATGACATCTTCCAGCTGTTCCAAAAAATGGTCCGCCAACTCCTTTTTTAAGTTATCATGTTCATCATTTGTGTTAAGTGCACAGTTTTACTTTTGAGCTATTGGTGTAGATTTCCATCCTACACAAACATTAAATTCCCATTGACAATGAACGGACAATGTTATGTCTTAGTGTCTGAGCAAATGGGCATAGTGTCTATTTTACGTCATACTGATGTATAATGATGTACGAGTGCCCCTCACTTCACACGGGTGTGATTTTTATACATGTATTTTTGTTTGTTTTTTGGGCGGGCGCTAGACCCTCCAATGCATGGCTTTTGAAGATTACTTGATTGGTTTAGAGCACTTATGACAGCCAAGTCTATGAAGTTTGTTTAGGGCCCTAAATGACGACGTAAGACGTCATATGGCTGATATAAATACAGTGGGCGCTCCTCACTTCACAAAAGGGTGATTTTTGTATCGTTTGTCTTGCAGCGTATTGCTGTTTTCAATAAAGTATTCAACCAATCAATGAATTAATGATCACGGAGGATTGTGTATCAAATTATCTACCACATCATTATCGCGCGCGCGCACGCATGCACGCGCACGCGCACACGCGCACGCGCACGCGCACACGCGCACGCGCACACGCACACACACACACACACACACACACACACACACACACACACATTTTTCCTTTTATATATTACCACTCTTTCCTTCACCCCTACTAGAGAGTCTCATAACAGGAAAACCCCTGAAGAAAGAATGAAAGAATCAAGAGCAGTCTGGTAATAAAAGACAGACACAAGACATATCTCTGGCTGAGCACAAAAGGGTGTGTGTGTGTGTGCGCACACACACACACACACACACACACACACACACACACACACAGAATGACAGCACCACCTAGCTTTACATTCTGGGTACTGCAGCTCATTGAAACAAACCCACTAGGTTCCATACACTTTGTTTGTCTTCGTTGTCTTGGAAAATGTGTGCGTTATTTCTGTAATAATGGTCTCTGCTATACCCCACCGCGAGACGTGGCACTCAGACTCTGTGTGTACAGGCAATGCACGCTTACACTCAAAGGACCACGATGGAAACAAGCTGGAGCTTTATGGTTTTATTCTTTTGACAGATATGTATATGTTCATTGTTCATGCACATCATCTCCAATATGTCCAAAACTGTTAAAAAAAAGTAGCAGATTTTCAAGCGTGAAACGCGGCGCGACTTTTTATGCTTTTGTGTGACGCTGTAGAGTATGATCAAGTAGGGCGTTCATTTATGAAAAAACACACATTTTGAATAGGGAGATGAGGGGTTTCTGCCCGACAGTGATATGCATTTTTTCAATGAGGATTCAAGAAAAAAATCTATCACTTAGTCAATCAATTAATCGAGCCCTACATCTCTTTCTCGCTCCATCTGTCAGGTCAAAATAAAAGTAACCACTGGTCTACGTTTTCAATGGAAGCCAGCGACATGAAGATACAAAGATACAACCGACGTTCGTAGCTGCTTGCAAAGATACAAAGCTATAAAAAGATGAGCTGGTTTCAACTCCAGATGCAAAGCTATACAGATACACACTGTGCAGCTTTGCATCTGCTGGTGTGAACGCAGCACTGCCACGCGGGTGTACTGTGCATAATGTGCAATTACATGAAGCCATGAGAATTGATGCGAGTCGCTCTCATCCTTCCAAATGTTGACTTTGTCTCCACTCCCGTCTTCATTAAGACTCACGGCCACACACAGTCACGCACACACGCGATGGCTTGACCTTACCCGTCAGTCAAGGAGTGTGAACTGTGAACACACACACACGCGCACACATACACACACAGTATGTAAATTCACATACACAAAGTTGGCACACAAACACACACACACAGGAATAGCAATTGTCCTTGTTTGTCTTCTTGCATAAATTACTATTCTCCATAGTCAACAGTATGTGGGACATTAGGACAGAGAGCAGAATATAAAGTTGACTCTTTGGCTCCAGAAATGCAAAGTAAACGACATCAGCAAATCTGCAGTTGGAGACAGAATCCGGGGCCAAGTCCACTCCTCCCAACAGTACAGTACTAGGAACCTGTCGCACATCCATTAAGGTAATGTGTGTTGGATTTTCGTTAACTATATCTCTGTTAAATTACTTGTAATATTGACCGACAGGCACTAAACTATATACTGTATGGCCACTGTAGTCCTCTTCTATCAGCTGCAGGTCATCGATCGCCACTCCCCTGCTGACTGAGCCATAAAATAACGTTTTTGTGTTGCGTTTCTCTCACAGCATCTTTGTGGATTGGAATTAAAACGGTGGGTCCTTTAACGAACACTCGCGTGTGTGTGTGTGTAGAGTGACTGTTAACCAACCCATTTAGACGTCTGGAGCCGTCCTAGCTAATCCAACCGATGGATTGCGAGGATGTGTACACATCAGTTACACACGTCCTAGCGCATTTTCACTGATATCAAACAAGAGGGTTTTTTGGGGGGGTTGGCCTCTCCTTCTGCACCATACTCCTTGCCGTTTGCTCATGCGTGTTGCCGTTCACGTCCCCGTTTACGGCTCAGAAAGAATGCCTCCTATCTATCTCCTAATCTAGGGAGCTCTCCGTGGTTTTGACCAGATGGATATACTAGGCTCTTCCTTTCTGACTTCAACATGCCTCTCGTTCAAAATATGAACGTGAGGGATTATTCAGCAACTTTATCGTAATCATAGCGAGGTAAGCAAGCAACATTATTCCTCCCAGTTTTTGTACAGAACGGAAGGGGGGGGGGGGGGGGGGGGGGGGGTAAAGGCTGCCATCCCGGCTGCCACTACTAGCATATTAATAATAATAAAACGTCAAATTCTGAAGAGACCAGTCAAGGTCCTGAGCCACTGTTGTGTGTGTGGCACAAAGGGTTGTACATACAGTACATGTTGTGCTCCATTCACAGGATTACAATCATCACAAGGCTGCACCAAGACACACAAACACACACACACACACGGTGGGTTAAGTGCACATACAGATAAAGACACACACACACAGATGGACAGGTAGATATGCAGAGATTCACCCTCAGACACACACTGAGCTCTGACCATGACCTCTCTGCTAGATGTCATTGATCCGTCACCACAGGAAATCCATACCTGGAATGGTAAAGTCTCCGGGCGGAGAATACGGATGAACGCACATTTCCTGCTCAGCACTTTGTGCGAGCATGCGCGCGTGTGTCTGTTGACCCTCTATTGATCCCTGGTCAACTCACCTCTGCAGTACAGCATCACAAGACACGGTTACAGACAGATGGGAAGAGAGAGAGGGAGAGAGAGAGAGAGAGAGAGAGAGAGAGAGAGAGAGAGAGAGAGACACACAGACAGACAGACAGACAGACGCCTCAGCATCTTCGTGAACTTCAGTCAAACTACAAGACTGTCACTGAGCCAAAAAACAAAATGACAACTTCTGCTACCTCGCAGTCCAACAGATGGCATGTGTGCATGTGCATGTGCATGTGTGTTTGTGGGGTTGGATAATTTGGTTTTGCCTGTGATTAATACGTAGTAAGTAGGGTTAGAGTTAAAAAATGGCACTCAAAAAAGTAACCCTACTATACTGCTGACGTGTCCTCGCAAGTATAGTAATAAAAACGCACATGTCCAGTGTTGCATTGTGTGCGTGCGTGTTTATGTGTTAACCAGTTACAATCCACCATTGGTTCCCTGAGGCTGTGTGTGTGTGTGTGTGTGTGTGTGTGTGTTGTTGTCCATATTGGACCATATGGAGATGACACGCATGCAGCGCTACAGATGGACACATTCTCAACAATCTTCCAAACACTGGCTACAGTCACCACTCTCCCAATCAAACTTTTTCATGTCAATGACCCACAGAATGATGTGGAACTTGGCTGCGGACCCCCGTCTCAAAAATATGTTGTGCCAGGGACAGAATCATAGATTTTAATTAAAAATGTTCGCTTTAAAAAGAAGAAGTCTTGGCCTGGGCCATGGCTCAGCGGTCCAGGCACCTTGGCTGGTAATCCAGTCTGGCAGTGTGACGCGGGTTCGACTCCCGATCCCGACGGCCTTTACTGCATGTCTCCCCCCCACCCCCATCTCTCTCCCCATTTCCTGTCAGTCTGTCCCTCCATAAAAAATATAAAATAAAGGCGAAAGCCAAAATATATATATATATAAATAAACGGGATGTGATCAATTTTTTGTCATTATAAAATATGACTCTGTTTGACCATAATGGAACAGAGCCTTAATTAGTATCAACGGTAATACCTGTGAAGGAAGTCCAAAGAGGCCCGGAAGTAGGAAGAGTTATTTCCAAAATGACGTATGTGTGCAAAGAGCCCTTTTGTGTTCGTATAGACACTTGAAAAAGCAGAATGTGTCACGGTGGATTTGAACCAACACCCTCTGTGGTGGTGGGCAGGCACTGCACCACTGCACCACCAGAGCCTGTTAGGAGTCCACCCTGAAGACTCACTCCAGTGACTCCGTTAATATATTGAGGCTGTGTGAGTCCATATAAAAAGGAAAATACTTCGGGTAGTGGTTCGCTACACTTTTCTTTTAATACAAAAAAAGGAACATCATCAACATAAAGCAGAAGATAAATTGATAACATCATCACAGACCATGGCATAAACTAGCTAGCGAGGTATAGAGAGCGAGAGAGAGAGAGACCCCATCTGGAGAGCCGCAGGCGATATAGTCGTCGTTGTGGTCAACATAATGGCTGCTGCTTTTTATTTATGAACACTCATAAAGGAGGAGGGCAAACATCTCATTAATCACACCTGAATGCACACATAAGTACACTCTCACACACACACACACACACACACACAAGTGCACGCGAGCACACACACAAGTACACGCGAACACACACACAAGTGCACGTGAACACACACACCAACAAAGACACACCCAGAGGGGGGAGGCCAAGGTACGACATGCTGTATTACCTCTCCCCCTCCCAAGCGCATACACGCCCACACACATTCATCACCTCTACTAATATAACACCCAGGGAAATTGTTATTCCGGTTCTTCTGCTGTGCTTACTGGCAATGAGAGAGACAGAGAGGAGGAGGAGGAGGAGGCGTGAACACAGACCATTAGACCAACACAGACATAACGGTAGCATAGATACAGTACAGATTCAGAGCATGTTCACGTCTCCCCACCAGAAGTTGGGCACAATAATAAACTATATCAAGAGTTGAGAACCAACCACTGACTGACTGAATAGAGCCGACAGGTCTTACATTAGCCAATTACAACTGGGAAAGCATCCATGTCATTTATATACATATATATATAAACTGTATGTATATATATATATATATAACATGTTTTTTCTTTTTAATAATTTTGGATCTTCTCTTCTGGTCTCATTTTGGAGGTCCTTCCTCCACAACGACAAAGTTTGAGAACTACTGATTTAGAATCGGACTCAGGTCTTATTTATTGAATTAATCAAAATGACCTGTTGAATAATAATTGTGTTCTTGGTTGTCTCTCAGGCTTACGGTGTCAACGGTGTTCAAAGCACAGGCCTGCAGGATGCCTCGTTCACTTTCATCCTTTCAGCTGGCCGTCTTAACCCAGACAGCTGGCTTTATGCCCAACAATGGAACTCTGGCAGACAGGCTGCTGAACCGCAACCTGCTGTCAGTCCGATGTGAATGATTAGGCTGGACTCACACACACACACACGCGCATGCACACATGCACAGCGTTTTATGGATTACCATGTCAATAAGCTTTAAGGCAGCCTGTCACCTGACTGTCCTAAACCAAGATCTATATAGCCTACCATAGGCCACACGGCCACACACACATACACATACACACACACACACACACACACACACACCTACACCAAAACCTATACCAGGTCAAAATGTCATGCAGAGATCTAAAACTTCCAATTCAGAACATGCGGAACAGACCAATGGGGAACACAAGACTTTTGAAGGTCCCGACGACTTTGGAATGAGTGCGTGAATTAAATCAGTTTTCCTTTCACACTTGAATTTACCACAACAGAGGATTGCTACTTAACCCGTTCACGCAGTCCGTAATAGGAAGGCACGTTGGGGATTATAGGGTTAATTGTTTAAAGGTTGTCTCCTGACCCTCGCAGACAGATTACGGGGCTCAGGTCTGGTGGAGAGAACAATCACTTTCACCCTGTCTGTCAATCTGAACCGCTGCTCCTGCTCAACCACTTCCCTACATATGTTACTTTACCACAATGTGTGTGTGTGTGTGTGTGTGTGTGTATATATATATATATATACCACAATGGAAATAACCTATTTGACTTTGTTGTTTATCCATTTGACTTGAATGTCATAAAGTATATAATTTATGTCAGACAGTTGGAGCCTTTATTCAACAGGGTGCAAACTGCAAGCAATGATATGGCGTTTCCATGTATCCGTCACATCTTCGTCAAGGCACGACGAAGATGTGACAGATACATTGAAACGTTGTCATTTTATCAAACTGAGATGCTCCCGTGCCTTCCTTCTACCTGCTACCAGTACTGCTTCTTCTGAGACGCACCAGACCAGCCTACCGCAGGCTTGAGGCGAGGTGGAACACCCTTGGGCTATATAAATTGTCTCATATTTTTTTAGTTTAGTCAATAAAGACTGTCAATCCATCAGACAGCTTAGTCCTGTTGCGATAGAAACCCTCGCTGCAATGCAGGTGACAAATCCTAGAAGACTTTGAACAGTTCAAAACAACAACTTGAATATCGTGTTGTCATATTGGCTTCCCGTCACCAGCTGAAAATCAATGACTTGCTGTCAGTTTGTAAAAATGCAGAATACCCGGTACTCGCCTAATAGTGAATAAGCTATAGTTGATGCCTTGTGCACAAAAGGTTGACGCCTCTACTGGTGGTGGGAACACCCAGGAAAATGTACTGTGTAAATTACAAATACACTTTAACGCTGCATAATATTTGCATTCTGTGTGAATGTACAAATTACACAAATCGTCTAAAATAATCGCATGGAAAATACAGTGTGCAACCGTTAGAAGGTTACACACTGATGCCCTGACGCTAACGATGAAACCAGGCTCAGTTTGATAACGGGTCCTGAGAGTGTACAGATGGACAGAGAGACAGACTGGTGTGTTGGTCTTTGTGGTGCTTAGTTCCCGATACTTCACTGAAGAAAGAGATGGAAGCTGAACTGTATAATCCTGAGTGTTCATTTAACTCAAAGAGGAACAAAATGGACCCTTTGGGTCGTCTCAGAGTTACATTAGCACCAATGGTCTTACTCTGTGGTTGACCCAGATCATACCCTTGTGATCAGGCTCTTTCTGTGTGCGGAGCTGTGGCACTGCCTTTAATCTACTCATTAGTGTGTGCAGATGCTCTCGTTAGGGCTAACCATTGCTTGTCGTTTGTGTGCGTGTGTGTGCGTGTGCGTGTGCGTGTGTGTGAAAAAGCAGGCACATGTATGTGTGTGTGGGTACCTGGGTAGAGGGGGTTAATAGTCAAGGCAGGATTTCAGAGAATGTGCTTATTTAAAGTGCTGAAGGCAAATCGTGTTAATTTATGGCATACATGTTTTCTAGGGGTATTAAGGTCTGCTGAATCCAAATCTGCTGTATGCCAAACTCAAAAATGGATGCTAAGCCCTCAAAATGGACCATTTAAAGATGGCGGCCACCATTAGGCTGAAACATAATAAAACGCATATATTTTTGACTAAACAAGGTAGAAATATAGACTGAAGTGTCATTTTTTATGTTTTCATATATGGGGAATACAATTCAATATTCTGATTTGAAATAAAGTGTGAGGAAATTGCTTAAAATTCATACATAGTGAAAATTGACATTTATTGGCGAATATTTTTCCAACCAACTTTATGCAATAATTGATGTTCCCAATAAGTATATGTACATAACGTGTACAAGGTAACCAACTCCTAACCAACTACTTGTGAAGAAACTGCTTAAAAATAATATTGCATGCCTGTGGTATAAACTGATGGCCTAACTACAATATCAGCCACAAACGGCTTGCTGCTTCTCTATGAATGGTCCAGGCTCTTAACTCATCGATTGCGCAAAACGCTCTAAAGCGTTTTATTAATCTCGAGCGCCGTCTGCGCATCACGCTCTAAAGCGTTTTATTGGTGTTTTTACTGTATACTGTACATCAACTTCTCTGACGCCCGGACAACACATAATGTAACACTGATCCTCTCCAGAAAGATCCGCTGTGAGATCCGGGAGTTTAAAGCCCCCCACCTCCTGAAAAGAGGCCTGGTCTAACCACATTCCAGGCATGCCGTATCCATTACGACGTACTGGGGAGGCGGCATCGCCGTCCTGCACACGGCATAGACCAACGCAGATCAGGGGATCTAAAATGGAGCTACCCATTTTCTAGTGTGTGTGAAATTTGTGAATACACTCGATTACCCTTCCCCTCCTGTTTCTACATGGTTTCTCCCGAGGCATCTCTCCATCGCATTACAGTTTCTTCCCCCCCCCCCACTCATTCACACAGATCCACTCGACACAGCCCTCTCTAATTCTTTCCAACGACAACTCACCGGTCTGCCGCCTCATTCTCGGAAATATAAACCCGTATATAAACCAAGAATAATCTCCAACGGTCGATCGCCATTTCACGCACAGGTATACGCGAAACGAATGACGTATTCTCGAAGGACCGCCATAGGAGAAGCAGTATACATCTGACCAACTGTCTTTTTTTCGCCGTCGCGTCAGCCATGTTTGGACAAAGAAGCAGTATACTAGGCTAGCAGATATCACACCGTGGAACCCCCCCCACACTGCGAGTTGCGATCGATCGTTTTGCAGTTTGCAATGCTACTCTCATTCTCGGAAAAAAGATTCTCGGCAGTTGATCACCATAATCGCCATAGCGCCTTCGCCAGCCAATTGCAGTGATAAGGCGTCTGGGACGTAATCGACCCGTTTGTAATGGATAACTAATACAATCCTAAGCTGCGGAAGCCATCGTGTTGTCTGTCATTTTGTCGAAATCACAGCCAGCCTGGCTACGCTTATCGCTCCTGTGGTTCATGTCCAGACATGTCGTGGAACCCCCCCCCCCCACTGCGAGTTGAGTCGCTCCTGTGGTTCATGTCCAGACATGTCAACCTCTCAAGTCACTGTTATGCTATCAAACGATCTGTTGATTTTGTTTACTGAGACAATGATCACATATGTGCATAGAATCATCACCATCATGACGTTATCATGACAGGCAGATATAAACATAAATAAATTATCATATACATACTACACACTGAATGAAAGCCCTAAATGTCTAATTTTAGGAGGAAAACAAATAAAATACACATATCCCATATACTGTTTGTCAATACTAGACTATTGAATCCATTTCATTTATAAAATTCTCTTTTTCAGAGAGAACTTTAGCCCATTCTGACCTGAGATCAGATTCATACGAGGTTTCCACTGGACACACACTGGTCTGATTAGAGAAAGCATGGACCTATAGAACTATTATTCACAAAATAAGGCATATAGCGACATGTACATACTATATACCGTATGAAACAGAAGACTCTCTGCTTTCATAAGAAAAAAACTAATACTGTAATAATAATAAAAATCACACCCATGTGAAGTGAGCAGTGCAATGTTGTGAAGTGAGCAGTGCAACATTGCACTGCTCACTTCACAGGGGTGTGATTTTCATTATTATTACAGTAGAAGTATTTTTCTTATGAAAGCAGAGAGTCTTCTGTTTCATACGGTATATAGTATGTATAGGCCTTATTTTGTGAATATTTAGTTGTCAGTTCCTTGTCTTGTCTAAAATACTCTGAGGATTTCAGAAAATGCATGGACCTGAAGAACCATTATTCACAAAATAAGGCCTATAGCGACATGTACATACTATATACCGTATGAAACAGAAGACTCTCTGCTTTCATAAGAAAAATACTTCTACTGTAATAATAATAAAAATCACACCCATGTGAAGTGAGCAGTGCAATGTTGTGCAACATTGCACTGCTCACTTCACAGGGGTGTGATTTGTATTATTATTACAGTAGAAGTATTTTTCTTATGAAAGCAGAGAGTCTTCTGTTTCATACGGTATATAGTATGTACATGTCGCTATAGGCCTTATTTTGTGAATAATGGTTCTTCAGGTCCATGCATTTTCTGAAATCCTCTCTGGTGGGCGCAAGCTGCATTCAACAGCCAATTACTGACAAACTATACATGGGACCATGTGTATTTGTTTTCCTCCTAAAAGTAGACATTCAGGGCTTTCATTCAGTGTGTAGTATGTATATGATATTATTTGTGTTCATTTTTATATCTGTCTGTCAATGTCTGTCAACTTCAACCTTCCATATCTCTGCTGTTTTTTCAAAAGAGCAGCGTGCAGTGAAAAGCAGGTTTTAGAAAAAGGTCAATATCTCCAGAATGGAAGATGGTAGAATCATATTTTTTTTTTTAAATTGAAGTGGACTAGTTTGGCTTCCTTTTGATTTATGCAATGTGCGATGTGCTATAAGAGGCCCCTCGCTGTGGGCCCCTAAAAAGTTAAAAAGTCCAATGTTAATCGCTTAGCAGAAGCAATCCTGAGTAGAATTTCAAAAGTTAGCAATCAATGTGTTAAGGAGATAACATCAGTCTAATCACCAAAGTTTCCCCACATGTAGCCATGGTTGGACTAAGACAAAAATTTGGCCCGGACATTTTCGCGGAATTTGGCCCAGACTGGCCCACCACAACCAGCGCGCAGATACTCTACTGACTTTTCAGGGGTCGGGGGGTCGGGGGTCAGGGGTTCTTTATGATTGGGTGGACGCCTAATTCGTATATTTCCGAGATGGCAGTTATAGGAAGATTTGTTATACCTAAATCTTCCTATAACACTCTTGGTAAACTTGGTGTATTATGATGATTCAATCTATTTAGACTAGAGCACTTTAATTTGCTTATTATTACCAATACGGTCACTATTCACCAAAATCTATTGTACATTTTCGCCCAGATTGAGTTAAACTCAAAACAAACAACCTATGCAATTTTCAGATATTGAAACAATTTACAATTACAATTACAATTTAGGCATTTAGCAGACGCTCTTAATCCAGAGCGACTTACATTTAAGCAAGAACAAAGCATGGGAATACATCACATAAAAAGCATTTATCATGAAACATGCGTAAGCTAAGAAAGTAACAGTGGAATATTTATATAGTGAAACTATACATACACTATACATATAAACTATACATCTTTACTACTATGCTATATATGTGTACTATGGCGTGCTATGACTACATACAATACAATTACAGTGCTGTCTACATAACATGCTATAAGTCTGTATCAAATGCTATATAATCCAACAGAAATGCTATCTAAGGGTTTAGGGTAAGTGCTAAGGGCCATGATGGAGTCTGAAAAGGTGGGTTTTCAGGCTACGGCGGAAGATTGGGAGTGATGCTGCAGTTCTGACTGCAATGGGAAGTGCATTCCACAGTTTTGGAGCCAGAAGGGAGAAGAGTTTGGGACGTGTGGAGCGTTGTCCCGGCGTTTTTAGTGAGGGTACTTCCAGCTTTCCTGCGTTGGCTGATCTGAGTGCGCGGGAGGGTTTGTAGGGTTCAATCATACTTGTAAGATATGGGGGAGCCATACCTTTGGTTGCTTTGAATGCCAGCATCAGAGTTTTGTATTCTGTGCGGGCAGCGACCGGGAGCCAGTGGAGGGAGCGGAGCAGGGGGGAGACATGTGAGAATTTTGGCTGGTTGAAGACCAAGCGAGCTGCTGCATTTTGGATCAGCTGGAGAGGCTTAAGTGCACATGCTGGTAGGAAACAATAACATAAGTAAGTAAGTCGTTTTGATACAGCTAACATATTAACATTGTTTAGAATTTAAACAATATGTTTAGATCAGACCAGCAATTAATCATTGATACTTCGCCACACGCACACATGCACGCACGCGATTGATGACAACATGTACACCTAATAATGTCTGGTACTTTCTTCTTCTAAGTAACTGTAGAAGCGACCTTTTGGGATTATCAGTGATGAGCTCATGGATGATGACATGTAGGGTTAAATGCTGCTTTGTAACAAGAAAAATGTGCTCTCAAACTAACCTGGATTAAATGTATCTGAACTACAGCTATGAAACCATCCTGTACCATCTGTACCTGGCCCATGCTGGGGCCAATGGCCATAAAGGCATTTGTCTATCAATTGTAGTTCTTGCAATCCACTTATTTGAGACATTAAGCATCACACAGCTGGATTGGCTTTGGCTGCGGAAATAACTACTGGGACATTCCTGTTCATGATATCTGCAATGCTCCTGGTCTCCAAAAGTCACTGGCTTTGCCTCTCTTCCATGTGCTAACAGGCTGTGAATAGGCCGTTTTGGAGGCAACACTGGATCTGACAGGCAACCTACAGTATAGTTGCCCTCACCTTGGAGCCTGTGCAGATCAACTCAGATGTCCAGCTACTCCTTCATCAGCTATCTCGATTCCCCATACAGTACATCTAGCGATTCTAGCCAGTTGTGTTTTCCACATCAACATCTTTCTTTAGCACATCATGTGGTTACAGTGTAATCCCATCCCCCTGCTATTGTGTCTGCATGGTTGTCATATTCATGATTTCAGTATATGGGACTCCATAACAGTAAGTAGTACAAGTAAGTAGGTCAAAGTGCCTTCTTATCAGAGTCGGAGGTGCCCAGGATCAAAGCCATGGCATAGTCATAGAGGGTATATGCACAGGACATCATCATCATACCCGGAAGTTATGCGGGAACGCCTACTGAGTGGGAAAAATAAACACTTTCTGGCCTTGACAGCTCATACCTCCAAACAGAAATCTGATTGCATTAAACAACGTTAAACTCACTTTGCCACTCACTTTATGCATGCACATACTCTATTGTGGTTGAAAGGTGAGTGCTCTACTGAGCAACCAGGCCACCCTCATGTGAGGGTGCCTGCACCAATAATGAGGGTCTAGACGACAACATACAGTATAAGAACATTCCAATGTTTCTAATGCTAAAGAAAAAACATACAAATAGACACAAGTTTGCCAATATAGTGTGAAATGTTAAAGTACAACAAGGTATTTTCATATTGCCTCCATCTTGGACATATGCAAATTAGGTGTCCAGACACACCCAATCATAAAGATAAGTATTCCAAAATGTTTCTTATCGTCAAACATCCTGAAATGGACACCAAGTTTGCATTTGTAGCTCATCTGGTTCAGAAGTTATAGCCAAAACCATTTTCAGGGGGCAGCCATATTGGATTTGGCCAATATGGCAACTGTGAAGGTCATCGGCTCAGGCCCCCTAGCTAAATCATTAGAACATGCCCTGGACTACATCTGGGCCAAATATGGTGCTTTTAGACTGATTAGCACGACATATCCCTAAGGGCCTGGACTAAAGAGGACAATTGTCACTATAAATTATATAAAAGTGGTTTCTTCACAATTGATCTTAAATCAGAATATTTCATTGTATTCCCCATATATGAAAACATAAAAGAGGACATTTCAGTCTATTTTCTACCATGTTTAGCTTGGCATACAGCAGAATTGGATTCAGCAGACCTTAATACCCCTAGATAACATGTATGCCATAAATTAACACGATTTGCCTTCGGAGTTCATATATTTGGGAAAGTGACCCAGACTATAACGTTGGAAAGGTGCTGAGCAGTTGGCGCAACCACATGATTCATGATGAACATACAGCGCTAATGGAGGCAACATTAAAGAACATTGCATCGATGGCTATGCCTGCTACATTGTGCCAACTATAGATACAGATGGCGCCTACACATTTACGCCCCCCCCCCCCAAATGAGACAGCAGCCCCACTACTGGTCTGTTAAAACGGTGTAATAATAAACCATGTGTGTGTGTGTGTGTGTGTGTGTGTGTGTGTGTGTGTGTGTGTGTGTGTGTGTGTGTGTGTGTGTGTGTGTGTCTGCGCAACAGTGACAGTTGTGCTATTTTCGTGCTCGGACCACATAGAGCAGGCTTTGCAGTCTCACAAATCCCCCCCCCCCCCCTTCACTCTTTCACAGAGAGCTGTGAAGTCACAGAGACATGTCTGACATCAGCCCAAGCTCCATTTCACTCGTACGCAGTGACTCTCTGTCTCTCTCTCTCTCTCTCTCTCTTTATCTCTTGCACTCCCTTCCGTCACTCTCGCTTACCTCCACTTCAAGGTGAGTGGCAGAAATGATGGGGTCGCCGCTCAGGGGACTGATGATGTCTGTGTGTGTGTGTGTGTGTGTGTGTGTGTGTGTGTGTGGAGAGACCAGGTGTGTAGAGTTTGATGCATCTGTGCAGTGTGCAGGTACATACTGTACACAGTGTGTGTGTGTGTGTGTGTGTGTGTGTGTGTGTGTGTGTGTGTGTGTGTGTGTGTGTGTGTGTGTGTGTGTGTGTGTGTGAGTGCGAGCAGGGGGTTAGGCAATTAGAGGAAGCCGTTATCATCACTCACACATTCAGGGACAGGTTCACTCTTTATAAAGCTCTCGCCGACCGGCGCCTCACTCTGTCAATGTATGTAAATCTTCCCACCGTTTGGTGCCAGGGGGTATTTGTGTGTGTGTGTGTGCGTGCGTGAGTGAGTGTGTGTGTGTGTGTGTGTGTTTCCTTTCTAAAAGAAAAAAAGACATGAGAGATGGTCCTCCTAACATCCCTGTGATTGGGGTGAGGCATAAAGCTTAGAGCGTACACTCAGTGATTACATTAGTCATTCCCGTATAGATCATAATCTTCACCAGACCGGGCCTCGCCGAACCACGGCGGCTGCTTCCAACACAGCGCCACTGATATCGAGAGTCTTTTGATATCATCACGGCCCGGGGGAACTCTAACGTCTTCACGTCCCAAAGTGAGGCGAATTGTGGGACAGATCAGTGTGTCAATTCACCCTTTAGAATGCCATCAATGCATTGAAAGGAACAAAGTCATATTTAATCAGAGCATTGCATGCTCTCTGTAGCCGTCTACTGACCTACAGTACCAAGATCTACTGACCTATAGTACCAAGATCTACTGACCTACAGTACCAAGATCTACTGACCTACTGTACAGTACCAAGATCTCAGTAGGCTGCAATATGTGCGATTGATTGATTATTTATGGCTACCAGCGACGAAGTGCGTTGTCAACTGTCTACGCGGCCGGTAAAGACTGATATGAGGTTAGGGGACTTGTGTGGTCGGTAAAGACTGATATGAGGTTAGGGGACTTGTGTGGTCGGTAAAGACTGATATGAGGTTAGGGGACTTGTGTGGTCGGTTAAGACTGATATGAGGTTAGGGGACTTGTGTGGTCGGTTAAGACTGATATGAGGTTAGGGGACTTGTGTGGTCGGTTAAGACTGATATGAGGTTAGGGGACTTGTGTGGTCGGTTAAGACTGATATGAGGTTAGGGGACTTGTGTGGTCGGTTAAGACTGATATGAGGTTAGGGGACTTGCGTGGTCGGTTAAGACTGATATGAGGTTAGGGGACTTGTGTGGTCGGTTAAGACTGATATGAGGTTAGGGGACTTGCGTGGTCGGTTAAGACTGATATGAGGTTAGGGGACTTGTGTGGTCGGTTAAGACTGAGGTTATCTTTAGAGTTATGGTTATTAATGTCGGACAACACGCATCGTCGCTGGCTGCAGAATTCAGCCTACTGAATTCCTCCAAAATGTCACAATATAACGTTTTGCGCTGGAGATGGTTGCGGTTGGTCAGTAGACACGTCTACTGCTGAGTTCAATGCAGTGATTTTCCGCTAGTTAATTGACCAGCTAGGCCGGTGTGATCAGTCCCACCACTGTTTATCACTAAACGTTATTCTTTGTAAGCCATGGTAGCAGGTGTTATTTAACTACTTCAGACGCATATACTTCATCATAAGACGAATAGCAAAAATAGCAGATCAACATAGCTCACAATGTCATGCACAGCAGATACGGTATTTCTGCTATTTTAGCTTTTTTCTTTCTCGAAAATAGGAACGTCAAGGTTAATGTGGTCAAACTGAGATGAGAAGGACTTTTAGAGGCTCCATGTACAATAAGGAAAGGATTTCCACGCTACAGTAGCTTCACCCCAATCTTCAGGGTCCCAGGGAAATCTGCATGCCTTTAAATGGAAAATGCATTTTTCAAGACCATTGTGCGAGTGCTGTTGTATTTACAGGCTACGGGTTTTAGAGCCTAGATATCGTCTCTGTCGGGTGGAAACCACATATGTCCAAAACTGGATCAACAACAGCAAAAGTAGCAGATCCACAAGCTCACGCCACATTCGAGATTGTGGATCTTCTACCTTTGCTGCTTTTGTCGGACACTGTAGTGTGATCAAATAGACCATTCATTTACAACAAAGAAATTTGTTTCTTGCCCGACAGCAACGAGAATCACCTTGATGTAATTTTTCTTTTCTTGTGTTTTATTTTAGGGGACACTCGTGATTTGGGTGAGGTGATTCATGTCTCTAAAAAAAATGCCATTGCGTTTCAGTGCCTTATCATAGATTAGATGTTATTGTAATATAAAATAGAATTTTTTTGTCCTGGCACACAATAGTGTTAGGCCTATTTATTAGGCTCATAATAGCCAGTAAGACGCCCTGAGGGCGAGAACTGAGGTGTGCGAGGTTGCGCTGAAACAAAAGGTCTGGGAATGCCCATACAGTATATGAACCCCTTTATCTTTCATTTTTAATTGACGTTTTTGGGCCGGGTAGAGAGTAAAATGTGTGCTAATTAGTAAGGGCCAGCCCAGTTAGGGCCCAGTTAGTATCGTGATCTCCGTGATCTTCATATATGGAGACAGCCATATATGGAGAGTGTCACGAGGCATGACTGACGGACGGACTCACTGGACTGACTGACAGGTTTTAGCGTGACTGACAGGTTTAATAAACCTGTCAGTCCGGTTTTCTAAATCTAATCTATGATAAGGTTTTCACGGTCGCAATAATAATAATAATGGTCAGCCTGACAGACAAAGCGACCAGCGATAGACAACCAGTTATTTAGTTATTCTACCATCTCATCAAACCCATGCATTAAAGTCATTAATTAAAACAATTCATCATTGCAATGAACCCATGGAGAGGTGGACTTAATAGCAATCACAATTAGTCTCTCTCTCACACACACACACACACACACACACACACACAGTGTGTGTCCCCTGTGGCGTCTATGTATCTTGACTAGGTTGGGCTCAGGTGCGTTTGTGATTGGTTAATTGAGAGCCAACTCTCATAAAGATGAAAGCGTTGATCGTTTATTACTCTGACAATCACCCCTCTTTCTCTCTCCCCCTCCCTCCCTCCCACGCCATCTCCATCTACTGCAACCCTCCGTCTCGCCCGTCTTCACCCTCTCTCACCATTAACCCTTCATCTGTCTTTACTTAATCGTGTCTCTTCCCCAACACCTCTAATGTCCCTGTCTTTTATTTGATTCACTCAGCCAATTAACCCCTTTTTTCCCCACCCCATACGAGCTCTCTCTCACCCCGTCTCTCTCTCTCTCTCTCCCCTACCCCCTTCTAATACACTCTGGCCAATTACCCTGCTCTCTCTCATTCTCTCTCTCTTCGCCCGACCCTCTCTCTAAAGTTCCGAGGTAGGGGGTCAACATATGTATCAGTGTGGATCATGGATGTGTGCGCACGCGCATGTCTGTGTACGTGCATTTGTGTGTGAGAGAGACATGTAGTCCACACACGCGCTAGCTCTGGGGATCACTTATAGACAGGGATGTGACTCAAGGATGATTGGGATCATTAGAGGAGAGGAGGACGAGGAGGGACAGAGCGAGGGAGAGGAAGGAGGAGGCCCCTCAGGAGGAGGAAGGAGAGACAAAGGATAAGTAGGACAGGGACAGAGATGAAAAGAGAAATTAAGTGCGGCGGGTGAGAGACGGGCGAAACAAGAGAGCAGGGCTTGCACAGCAGAGAGGGGCGGAGGGAGAAGAGGAGAAGAAAGAGCGAGAGAAGATGAGACGTCGAAGGGGTGTGGGAGAGACGCTGGAGATGTGGAGATTGTGTGAAGGAGAGAGGGAGAAAAGAGAAGAAAAGGTGAGGGGGAAAGCATGGACGAGGGAGGAAAACAGAAGTGAAGTGAAGAGAGGGTGGAGAAGAGGGGAGTTGGATGTGAAGAATCACAGCAGAAAGGGAGAAATTGAGACATGTGCAGTGCAGTAGAGAGGAAACAGAGAGAGAGAGAGAGAGAGAGAGAGGGGTTCATGATGGTTTAGAGAGCTTCATGTTGCGTCCTAATGAACAGAGGATCAGGATGACACACAGATAATCATACACAGGCCTGGCTCCATGCATGCCCTTTAAGAAAATCCTCCCTTTGCAGAAACCAAGTCTGATCTCCAGCATTCTTCCCCCCAAACGGCTTCAATAATAATGACTTACTTAATCTTACGACGTCGCCAATGTCATCCCAATGACACACCCCTACCATTGTGTACTTTTTGTTGTAATGAATGTGCATCCACAGAATTTTTTTTTGTTGCTTACAATTTATAATTTACAATTTAGGCATTTAGCAGACGCTCTTAATCCAGAGCGACTTACAATAATCAAGAACAAAAGCATGGGAATACATCACAAAAGCATTTATCATAAAACATGCATAAGCTAAGAAAGTAACAGTGGAATATCTATATTATGAGACTATACATATAAACTATATATATATACTATGCTATACATATGTACTATGGCGTGCTATGACTATATACAATGCAATTATAGTGCCGTCTACATAACATGCTTTCGATGATAAGAGCGCCCCTCACTTCACACGGGTGTGATTTTTAAAATTTCCATTGCTGATAAGATGCATAGATATTTATTGTGACCGCAGCTCGCATTTACTATGAAATCGTGCATTTCCCATCAGTTGTTTGGTTGGTCACGCCCCATATATGGTCATGCCTCGTGACATCACGTGATGTCATCAATATTAAGCCCATATAGAGCGTCGCAGTCCCTCCCCCTTTCAGAACGACGAGTGGCCCAGGAAATGAAATGCAATGCATTTCTCCCATAGGATTTTCTTTAAGTATTTATTTAAAGACAGTTACGCCGCGGACAAAGCCAACTCGGATCGTGTCATGTCGTGACAAATCATGACAATGAACACAATATTTTGGGCCGATCAAATCATTAGAAAGAAGAAAATAAAGGCAGGAGACAACACTATTTGTTTTGTTTTTCTTCTTATAAATTATTTGATCGGCCCAAAACATTGTGTTCATTGTCATGATGTGTCACGATCCGAGTTGGCTTTGTCCGCGGCGTAACCGTCTTTAAATAAATATTAAAGAAAATCCTATGGGAGAAATGCATTGCATTTAATTTCCTGAGCCACTCGTCGCCACACCCCGTTCTGAAAGGGGGAGGGACTGCGACGCTCTATAAAACCCTGATGTCATCAATATTGGACCAGCAACTCTACATCTCACCTCAAACCCTTAGATCTCAAATATATGGATCTGACCTGTTCTGACATTCCATATGTTGATCCTTCCCCATCCATCCTTCCTCTTCGATGTCTCCTATTTCACTGATACCTGTCCATTTAAACTCTAGACGGGCCTGCCCCAAAGTTATTAGTACAGCCTCACCCAGCAGCCGGAGAAAACTAGAGTTATAATCAAACCCTGTACACTTCAAATCCTCCCCCACTGCCACCCTTAGATCTCCATATATGGAGCTGGCTTGTTCTGACATTCCATAAGTTGATCTGACCTCATCAAACCCTGTACACTCAAGACACGCTCCATATATGGCCAGTACAGAATTCATTCACGCCAAAGCGCCAGCACTCGCCCAGCAGTCTGCTGTCACCCAGGCGGATATGGTGATATCCCCCAATCCAAAGCCATGCGTGCACACGACCTCGCCCTAGGTCGGTTCTCTCCCCCAGGCGTCTTACTGGTATTAGGATAAATTTGCGCGACTGTAAAGACGAAACAGAAGTGGGGAGGACGCTTTATATTTTACTCATGATATATCTTCCATTAATCCAGACTGTATGATGGAAGCTGTATCTGACCTATTAATTAGTGACCAGAATGACGGAATTAATCGCATATGACCCCCAAAATCTTTCAGAAATATTTTCATTTGCACGATTGAAACAATGGAAGCAGTGACAATGACAGAAACATTGAGAAATTAGCATTTAAGACAAAATGGCACACAAGTTATTAGCTCATCTGCACGGGTAAGCTGAAAACCAAAAACTCTTTAATTACCTTCCAATATTGTCTTATCATTTAATTAATAATTTCTTATGAAAAATATGGTATGTAAATATTCAGTCTGCCATTCAGGAGTGTATACATAAAATAAATATGCATAAATAATGGATTTATCTCCATGATGTTCAATTCCTCTCCAGGAAATAGGCAAACCCCTTCTAGTAGCATTCATCACCGTTAGTGCCTGGCCTCAGTCCAAGCCCTTCAGGATTTAGACTGATCCAATTACACACACACACACACAAGCATGGACGTACATGTGCACGTGTGTGCGCGCGCACACGCACACACACACACACACACACACACACACACACACACACACACACATTAAGCAGATGGCCAGTGGTTAAAAGAGTGTGAATGATAAAGTCTGTTCACCATTATATTGCCTTGTCCATTATTCCACTCCACTGCTTTGGTGTGCACGCTCGTGTGTGTGTGTGTGTGTGTGCGCGCGCGCGCATATGAAAACATGTACATATCCTTGTTGTTTGTATCTATCTGAGCCATACAATCTCTCTCTTTTGTCACAAACATGAATGCAAAGTGAGTGATATTAAATTACACCATCAAATGAAAGCATAAAAAGCCATTTAATTCAGCTTCTTTCTTCTGAGTTTATTCTCTCCTGCTGTCATGCGTGACGGCTTGTAAGCAATCAAACTAATGGAACATCACCGAGCCATTTAGAATGTACCAGACCCATTGCATTGTTACCCATCTCTGTGTGTGTGTGTGTGTGTGTGTGTGTGTGTGTGTGTGTGTGTGTGTGCGCGTGTGTGTGTGTGTGTGTGTGTGCACTAGTGGAACGTAACTTATGAGGCATGAAATGCTATGAGTGAAGTCAGTTATGCAGTCTGAGGCACTGTGCTTGTGTGTGCGTGCGAGAGAGAGATGCAAAGGTATTACCTAGTTGGATGTTGTCAGCAGCATGAATGACAAATAATGTGGGGTGCAATTGAAATCACACACACACACACACACACAGATCATTAGAGAAACCAAATCATTCACCAAGCGCACACACACCTTTGACATTACGCTTCATGATTCAAACAAGACACACTGACACTTCAGATGAGTGACACACACGCACACGAACACACACATATGGTCTCCATTAGGCTGTAATGGTCAATATGATTTAAGATATCAATCAAAGTACACCAACTTGTGCATAAACGCTCTCTGACACACAAACACACACACAGTGCACGATTCCTATTTCCTCTAAACACACCTTACCCCAATATGCTCTCATGCCGTGAGGGTATTTATTTTGTAGACTGGTAGAGGGGCCCTAGTACAGTACATTGTAAATCACTACAGGAGCCATACCCCCGATAAGGCATAACTCACTAATAACTCCTACGTCACATTTCAGACACACACACACACACACACACAGACACACACAGAGCATAAGGAAATCCATTTTGACAGAATGATCTATGTGGAGTGTCTATGCAGACTGATATATGTGTCACTTTGCTGTAAATTACCAGAGAGGCCGTGGCCTACTAACTTATGATTCATAATTCAGCTTATGGCTGATACCTCGCTCCTATATACGACAAAGGCAGGGGGCTTTTATGGGCCTTATACCCTTCTCAAGGACTACCAGTCAAGCCAGAGTCACAAATAAAATGCACATGCGTGCACACACACACACATAAACACACACACAAACAAACACACACACCTTATCTCCATATTGTAAACGTTGTGTTTTTTCGTAAATGAACTGCACGCCCTACTTGATCACACTACAGGCTCACACAGAAAAGGATCAAAAGTAGTTGCCGATCTGCTAATCTAACAGTTCTAGACATACCACCCGGCAGAGACGATGTACGAAAGGCCGTAACCTAATGAGTCACAAGTCAAACTGAGGTGGAGAAAGGATAATAGAGCGGCACGGTTGACACCGCGAGACAAGTAGGCCTTTATTTTATGGCTCTGAGGCCCTTCAGGTTCTGTCACACTCACACACATACAGTACAGGCACAGAGACACGCACACACATGCACAAACACATACAGTACAGGCACATAGACACACACACATGCACAAACAGTACAGTATATACAAGCGCACAGCTAACGCAAAGTGACATACCGGTAATCCCTTTTACGCACAAGATGATTGCACCCACACATACTCATCACCCACGCCAAACATACCCTGAAAGGACTCACACCACGCAGAAAATACCCAGTTAACGCCAACACACACAAAGGCAGAGAACACACACATTGATGCATACAAGCACTCGAGCAACCATATATTCGACATGCTCAAGCGCACATGCTCGAGTCCTTCCATCTCTCAGTCACACACCTACGTGGACAGTAGGACTCTGCGGTGTAGAGTAGGACACACATGCATGTGCGTATGCTCACACCGACAAGCTAATCCCAGCGGTAAATGTCACCAATGCATTAACCACTTCCAACCTGGCGTCCCTCTTTTGGGCGTGCCATTATAGACAACAATAATAACAACAAATAGTACAGGAACAATAATGATAGGAAATATAATAGGGCTTATAACTGCCTGCCAAGGATGTCCCTGGACGTCACATGTGCAGTATATGCCATGTATGTTTTCAGTGATCTTCGCCATCATATGAATGATACTAGCTTGCCAGGAGACGGACACAGCTATATTCTAATCCTAGGCCATGACTAAAGAACCGACGATTGCATTGAGGCGTTTACAAAATGTATTTTCCGGGTGAAAAGAAAAGATGATCGTCCGCCCCTTTGTGTTACACCCGGGACACGTCTCGGGTGCCGCGGGTCGACGAAATAAGGTAAAAACACTGGCGGTTTTGGAAGAATTAATTAATTAATACCCGGTAGTCAAAGTGCTTTAAGTCTGTCTAGCAATAAGCAACGCTGTTTGTTTTAGCACAAGGTCAATATTATGACCAGTTAGCCACTTCACATGGATGACCTGAGGGGTCAGGGGTCAGCAGGTTGACCACAGGGTGCATGTGTATTATGTGTACAAGACGGACAGACAGAGACGCACAAACTGGTTACTGTTGGTCCTTCATGTCCACCCCCTTGACCCCTGAAAGCTGGGGTCACACTATGAAAAGAAAACCATATTATTGACCTGGCTGGCCAGTCTGAATCCAATCCACCCTGAAAGATGACATTTATAAATACGTATAGATGTTATCGACACGAGCTGAAACAGCAAGCAGATTTTTGGGAATTAAACCAGCGCCATACCGACTGACCCATTACCAAAAGGCTACCTTACACCATCTTCTGGTGTGTCTTCTAAGCAGTTTGTATGTATACAAAACAGCTTGAATACATATTAGGGCTCGCATTCAGGATTTTAATATCAATATTTGTTTTATTTCATATACACTCACAGGTCTATAACACTTTCTGGCAAAATGGTACATTCACAACGAAATGACGAAACGAAATGAAAACATTCACAAGTTTCACTTTCAGTGGGCAGCCCTAATACGTACATAAAATAGAGCGAATGAGATAGAAAAAAAAGAGTAATGCTTGCATCCTCCAATACTGAGTGGCTTCATTTCGCATGGCTGCACAGTGATTTATTTTTCCTCGTCAGAGCAATGAATTTGTTATGTTAAATTTAAGTTAATTTAGTCACCGGGGGGTGGTGGGGGGGGGTGATCGTTTCAGATGTATTAAGAGAAAAGCGGAAGGTGCTGGCCTAACCGGCAACTCGGAATGAAACATCAATATTATCTGTATTAGAAACAACACCCACCCCTTCAACATAAAAAGCTTTTCATTAGAAGGGCTGACACTGGGTCAGACCGCGTCAATCCTGGGAGCTCGAGATAACAACACGCACACACACACACACACACACATATATGGATCACACAAGCATGTACGAGGCTACAGAGACACAAAGAGGTCCACTCCAGCCCCATACTGTATGTTTGAGGGCATCGTACAGAAATAAAAGCATGTAAAAACAGAAGAGCCACACAGATAAACACGTGCACATGCATGGAGACAGCAACAACAACGAGCTCAGACTAATCATGTGGTTCTGGTTGGCATTTAAAAAAAAAAGGTAAAATTAATATTATGCTATTTGTCTTATTAATCCACCCTAACAGTATACATAAAATAGAGTACTGCTGTAATCTGCTGATATGACCAATGCTGGTCATTACAACTAATAAAGCACATATGACAACTGAACATGGCTGATCTTCCGAAGGTTGAGAAAAACAACCTGTATATAATAGGATTCATGATAAGACATTGATATGATTATTATTAGGGCTTAAAAACATAGGGTGACATTAAGCTAAAGCTGGGATATGCCGGGTGTTTGTATATTTAAATACTAAAGTTGCAGAGTTTAAAATGGCGCAAAGATGATTTAACGCAGACCATGACAAACCACAGGCTCATGTAAACAGTGCTGATGTTTCTGAGTGAGTGAACGTGTGAGTGCGTGCATGCATACAGTACGTGCATGCATACATCATGGCTGTGTGCGTGGCTGTGTGGTGCGCGCGAGAGATGTTCTAATCTCTTCTAAAGCCCAACACACACCGGCTCCGTCCGACGCGGCGCGACGCGTTGCCGCGCGGCGCCGCCTGGAAAATAGAACTGGTTCTATCGGCGCACCAGGCGAGGCGCCAGCGCGCGTCGGACGCCGCCGGTGTGCGATAGGTTCATTGAAAATAATGGAGGTGGCTGTTTTGACGCGCGGCGGTCGCAGACGGTGTGTGATGGGCTTTACTCTCACAGTAATTTCATATTTTGGTCATGGTTCAATTAATGTCTACACAGCCAGAAACTCTTTGTCATAATGCACATACAGTAAAGCATCTCTCTCTCACACACACACACACACACACACACACACACACACACACACACACACACACACACCAGTGAAGATACACATGTACATGTGCAAACAAGACTCTGAATCTGTCTGATCTATTGTTTGGTTTTTTTTGTGGTGCAACCACTCCTATAGACAGCTATGTGTGTCTCTGGCTGGCTCGGTGTGTCTCTGGGTGTGTCCGAGCACAAAAATGTGGTTTTGGTTGGTTTTCACAACAAAGTATACAATGTTGCAAAGCCAAACACACACACACACACACATATTAACTGTATATATATGATGATTACGGGTGTGACAGTACAGTACAGTAGAGGGACCCCCTGGGGACCCCCACACGGTAACTGGCATTTCTCAACCGTCAGGACACGGGGCGGCTCGCCGGAACCGGGCCGCCCCCCTGGGCGCGTTCCTGTGGGTCTGGAATTTCGGTCCATGTGGGTCTGGAATTTCTGGGGACCCCCTGGGTTTTTGTATTATTAATATTATTATTATCTTGTCAAACCAGAACTGCTTCGGCCTAAATGATCATGTTGTGTGTAAAGCTTCAAACAATTGCTGTGTGTCAGGATAATGTACGTATATGCAGTCTTTTGTCAATAAAAAGTGTGTGTGTGTGTGTGTGTGTGTGTGTGTGTGTGTGTGTGTGTGTGTGTGTGTGTGTGTGTGTGTGTGTGTGTGTGTGTGTGTGTGTGTGTGTGTGTGTGTTGCATAGTGTTAATGTACAGCATGTAATTTGGTGCAAAAACTGCAGAGGAGGATTATGGGGCATGCTGGGTAATTACCCTTCAATCAGGGCCATAAAAGTGCCCGATTGTGATTGGCTGGTCTTTTGTCCCTGAAGTGACGGCACGGAAGTGAGTGCGTGCGTGCGTGTGTGCGAAAGTATACGTGCGTGCGAAATTGTGAAAGTGAGAGAGAGAAGACCAAAGGGTTGTTCACACTGAGCACTATCAAATTATATTAACATTACATACATACATTACAACATATTATAGAGGGAGGGGAGAGAGGAAAGCAGTGAAAGATGAGGAGTCGAGAGAAAGAGAGAGACTATCTCCATAAATAGTAAATACACAATGTCAGCCGTCAGTTATCATAATGACACATTTTCCAACATGGCAGGGACCAGTGTCAGCTGTCTCTTCCACTTATACACCGACAGGGAGGGAATATGCAGCTTTCTGCAGGGTGGAGATAATTTTACTCTGCATTCATTGAGGAGTGTGTGTGTGTGTGTGTGTGTGCTTGTGCATGTGTGCGGTCGTGTGCTCGCGCGCGTGTGTGTGAGTTGGGGGCTTCCTAAAGCCCCGTTGCTGGTTTTGATGGAGGATTTAATGGATGATCGGGAAGGAAGTGAAGAGGGGCAATTAGGCTTACCCCCCCCCCCCCCCCCATCTAATACACGCATATTACAGTGCACACACAATTTTCAGTCGTTCCACACACCTACAGTACAATCCTTCCTAATACTTCATCCATAACCACACTCCCACTTCCATCCCTTCATCCATCCTAAAAGCACACCGTTTCCCCTTCACTCAAACCACCCAGGCCCTAATCCTGGTTTATAGCCTAGTCTACCCTCCAAATATTTTAGTGTATAAGACTTTTATCTGACCAGCTTAGAAAAATGATATACTGGTGGCCGTAGCTGAGAGGTCATTTATCAACGACTCAACATGACAAACATTATCATGTCTTCAGGCATATATATTCAAGGGCTTTAGGGAAACAATGAAACCAGTAACTTAAGTTCAGCACAGGGGAGGTCACTGTCCAGCTGACACTTGTTGCTGTTGGCACGGCTGATTCTAAAAACGCCTCTATATCCTGACCTAGGTTTTCTGAAAAACGTATAATATTTATATAGCAGCATATTTTTTTTTTTACATTTTTGAATACTGTACATACTGTACAGAACCCCAAAATGGGTTCCCGGCCTGAGGGGGTAAAACACCAAAAGGGGTTCCCGCCCAGAATGGGTTAGTTACTTGCAAAAAGGCAATTATTAGACAATTATGTCTAATCGAAGATACCATCAAAGCCAAACATGTTTTTACAAGCAAACCTCTATGAACTGAAATTAGAAACTTTTTTCTTCTTCTTTTCTTTTTTTTGCTGTTGTAATTAACTAGGCTACACTTGGTTGTTAAACACAATATTACTGTCGTGAATTAAAATAGATCAAACGGATTGGGAATCAAGAATCACAGCTAGAGAGGCCATCTGTGGAAACAAAAGGTCAACAGTTCCACCATCAGCTTGCTCAGTATAAAGAGTCAAGTGTTTCGGAGCAAGACACTTGTCTTAACTCCCAACAACACCCCCCTACTCTGTGCAATTATCAGAGCCATCTGAGCAGCCATCTGCTGGGTGAATTTCCCCTCCCCGGATTCGGGATTTCTCTTTGAGCGAAAAAATAAAGGCCAAGGGCATTTTCAGCATCTTTCACATGAGCACAAAGAGAACACCTTTATTGACAGCCATATTGGATGCTGGTGATGTTCCTTTTGAATGATTACCAGCGGTGCTGGGCTAAAATGACATGGTGTATGGCTCGGCCTATTCATTCTCTCTCTTCCACACCCCTTTCATGGAGACTTCTCCCAGCAGGAGAGCCTTGTGTATCTGTCACAATGGACACGGATGGACGAGAAGAATGCATGAATAGAAGCCAAAATGAGCAGCGGCTGTGATCGAACCGTTCCCACCCAGCAAATAGCAGCTACTCAAAAAGTCCCTTCGGTAAATCAATGAAACATATAGACTAGCATGCACGGAGACGGAGAGACCACCATTTAAGTTCTTTATGCAGACACAACAATCAAAGGAAACAGCAGGAGCCGAGCTGGTGTATAATAATGATGATTATGTACAGTGTAAAAATCACACCCGTGTGAAGTGAGAGGTCCTCTTATCATCGTACATCATCATATACAGTACATCTCATTCCGGCCAATCAGAATTTCCGTCCTCACCTTCAATGTTTGTGTTACGCAATGTTTGTGTTTACACAAAGACTCAAAATTGGCATGTAATATTTGTGTTAGGACAAAGTTTGTGCACACACACCAAAAGCTGGACATAGGAGGGGCAATCGCCCCTCAAAAAGAGACTTTGTTTATCCATTTGCAACTACAAAGAGTATACAGATGTAACTACTAGTAAATGGACTCGTAAGGTCCCATTTGGTTTCATTTGTATAGAGTATCAAAGTCCTGAAGTCACTTTGCTTATTTTATTTATTGGAACACAGTTCTAATTATGCTATTGAGAACCTCACCCTATGGTTTTCAAAGGAAACTTTGGATCTCTATAGACGAACCCACTGAGGTGTGCCCTGGGCGCAGCCATTACTGAGGTGTAATCAGCACTGATTAGCTACACCTGGCCAACAGTGCCCTATTGACCAGGTGTATGGATACATCTAGTCTGAGAGTTTATTTGACTGTGCACAAGATGTACCCTGTACCTTGGCTGCGCCAGTTTGAACTTCATTGTGAAGTTGTGAAGTGTTTTCAAACTACACAGAGTAATGGCCCTCATTGCCAAGTCCCCGACTCCCCTCATGTTCAAAATGAATATTGTGTTGGTGATGGATACATCACTCACAACCATAGAGTAAATACTATTACCCCTTCACACAATTAGTGGTGACAGCAATCAATCAGTAAATGATACACAGCTCTCGCAAATGATGGTCTGTGCGTGCGTTCGTGCGTGCGTACACATCTACAGTAAATGAATCTTGCAGCAGGCTGGCAGGATCGTTCCTCACCCTGCTTGCTAAACGAACATTTTTATAAGCTCTTAATTGACTCATTTGTATAAACAAAAATCAAGCTCAGCCGATGTAATATTAATGTGGGGAGGATATAAGTTACACACGTGCTGCTGAGAATATGAGAGAGAGAGAGAGAGAGAGAGAGAGAGAGAGAGAGAGAGAGAGAGAGAAACCAAATAAAGAAAACAGCTAGTACTGATAATTATAGGATGGACAGAATATACTGTAGTGTAGTATATACTGTAAAACAGACAAAGACGGATTAAGACCGAGAGACAGATAAGACACATATTAGACAGCTAAAAGAGCGCAGCTGGGGTTTAACACAGAGAGCTTGTTCATGAATCAAGTCAGGTACGTTCAGGCGAGTAAGCACTTGACTTCTGCATTCTGGACACCAAATTCTTGGTGTCCAAATCGAGATAATGCAGAAGTAGAGCGTTCTTCCGGGCCTTCAAACGCCACTGAGCAACTTTCATTGAAAAGAATAGCTGGGAGCGGGGTTGTCCGGTCTCTATATTATATAGAACACTATGCTGATAAGGGGAGAGCTGCTCAAACTCACTTCCTTGTTAGCGACCATTCACTCCATTTGTTAATGAGTGTGGTGTTTCACCAGGCTAACTGGGAGCCAAGGTCACATGGAACAAGGGCCAGTGGGAATGTCTGGGAATCTCCAGACAATTCAACTGTTTTTTTGTTACCCGAGAAAATGTTTTTGACCGATTACATAATAATTTCAGAAATGCTCATGTCAAAGAATGCCAAGATAGTAGTAAGATAGGAAGTAAGATAACGTATTATTACTAATTTAAATAGTTGTATAACAGAAGTAGCATTAGATGTAAAAACATAGCTCATACAGAACTGAAATGCTAACTTTGTTGTTGGAAATAAATAAATAAATCAATTCTGAAATGTAAAGCTTTTTTTTTTAAAGATCCATGAGTCCTCCCAGTCAGAAGACTATTTACTACTACCGTAATTTCCGTACAATAAGGCTGAATATAAGCCGTACCAGCCAAATTTAGGGAAAATCCCAAATATGTACGTATACAAGCCGCACCGGAATATAAGCCGCAGGTGTTTTAATGTTTAATTACCATATGTAAAGGTTTCCGCACGGTCGCCCCTTTTCCATCCTGCCCCACTATTATAGTGATTATATAAAAAGTATTATCATATTAATTAATTTATCATTGTTAAGTTCACTCAACAATGTCATATCTACATCTACAACTCATATCTACGGGTATAATAGCATGATGATGCCATTACAAAAAATGGGCTAAATCAGGAGAAATGTATTTAATAAAACGAAATTAACTGCTAGAAGGAAGGTCCTAAATTAATTTAAATGATCAGTGACCGTCTCTGTGTCATGTTATTCTTTCTTAATTTTAGTATAGAGATCGACTACTTCTCCAACCTACGTACTAATCCATTCATCCTGGCTGATTGTTTTCATATCATATACAAGCCTACTGTACGTGGATTTTGCCGTCACCGCCACTCGTGTTGGCTGCAGTGGCAGCATTCAAGACACAGTCCCTCCTCACTCTGCCCAAATGTAGCCTGCTAGCTAGCAAGCCTAGCATGTAATATTAAATAACCTAGCCATTATAAAGACCAAAGGAACTGTGGTTGTAACTTGAACAACTTGAACATTTAGGCTTGTATGAATTGAATGAATAACATCCCATGCGCTGGCCTCTCCTCCGTGCCTATAATATATAAATCCATTCCAAAGTAACGTAACATGCTAATGCTATGCTGCTCCGTAGAAACGTCTTGCACAACGAAAATAGCAGATCTACAAGCTCACAAGGCGTCCATCCGTGAGGCAGTGTAGACTTGTAACTTTGACAACAGCTGTTGTGAATTTTGGCCAATCAGAACGGCAGCTGCAAAGAGCCTGCATGCATGGACCAGCCAATACTCTATGGGACCAGCCATAGATAGATTTAGAAGGCCCCCTAGTGGCCGTTACGTTAGCTCAGAGACTTAGATGGCTCTGCTTTAGCTGTAAAAATCCATAGATAAGCCGCACCGTTGTATAAGCCGCAGGGTTCAAATCATGGGTAAAAAGGTGCGGCTTATAGTCCGGAAATTACGGGTATGTAATACAGTGTTTAAGACTCCAAAAGTGCAAATGGAACTAAAAAGGACTGTTATGGGTCCATTCACACTCTTCAGAATTTTACTATGGAGAATCATGTTTCACATTGAACCCTCCAGGGAAATGAGGTCCAACATGGACTTCAGTTGTACGAGGGAGTCAAACACAGTCAAAGCCATGTTGCTAATGTGTGTATGAGCTCAAGTCCCCAGGGAACAAAGAATTCACACTAACGTCTAGTGTTTGAAAAGCTTACAGAGGCCTTGAGGCAAATGACCGAATATCCTCAGCCCAATCAGCATCAGGGTGACCAAGCGAATTGAAAAGCGACAGCATTTTCAGGAATGGATTCAATCCCTTTTTGGTGAAATGCAGTGAGATTGCAGTACAGAATGCAGTGATAAAGCTACTTATGAACCATTTCCATTTCAAGGATACATTTAGAGGACAGTGGTATGTAGAGAAAACGGCAAAGTCCCTGTTGCGTTCTCACTTTTTATTGTGTAAACGTGGCCCAGTCAGTGTGTTAGTGTCCCTTACGGGTCCATTTGGAACTCTTCGAGTTCCTAACTATCAATCATTAACTAACTGTCAATCATGTTTAAGTGGGGACCCCCTGAAACCCCTGCTGCATGATTATGATTCCCGATCATGCGAGTACATTTGAGCTATTCAAACATGTTTTTCAAAAAAGTTAAAAAAAAAAGGCAAAGAAATGTAGGGATACATTTGTAGGGACGTTATCAAAGGCAGTGCCAATAAAGAAAATCTCGTCACTGTAAGCAGAGCTAATTCATTCACCACATCTAGTGAATATTCATATTATCGGTACGATCTGAATCAATAGGGGGCTAAAATCTCTCTACTGGAGGTTAATGGTGTCTGGGTGAGGACAGGGGTGATCTGTGTGCCAGTGCATGCAGGTTAATGGTGTCTGGGTGAGGACAGGGGTGATGTGTGTGCCAGTGCATGCAGGTTAATGGTGTCTGGGTGAGGACAGGGGTGATGTGTGTGCCAGTGCATGCACATGTGCGTGTGGATGGACAACGGAATGAATGGCATATTTGTGTTAATTACAGCCTTGGTCAATTAAGATCAGAGACTTGGATAGCTTAGTGTAATGGCCTTGATTTAAGTGATGAATCAGAACAGGCTACTTTAGGCTCACATTGGAAACCACTGTACTATACAAAGCCTTCGCCCAGAGGACCGGCTCAAAGCACTGTGAGTGCATGCCTTTTTGAGTGGTGCAACCGCACTCCTATAGACAGCTATGTGTGTCCCTGACTGGCTGGGTCTGTCCCTGCCTGACTGGCTGGCTGGGTCTGTCCGAGCACGAAATAGCCTTTTGTTAGTTTTCACAACCAAGTGTCACTGTTGCGCAGCCTAACACACACAGTCACACACACACACACACACACACACACACACGTTAACTGTATATATGATGATTTGGGGTGTACAGTACAGTGACAATACAGTACAGTAGGCGGCAGTGGCTCAGGGGCTGGATGGTAACCGCAAGGTTGCCAGTTCAAACCCGGGCTCCCCCAGAGTTAGTGTCGAAGTGTCCTTGAGCAAGACACTGAACCCCTAATTGCTCCTGATGTGCTGGTTGGTGCCTTGCATGGTTTCCGCCGCCATCGGTGTGTGAATGTGTGTGTGAATGGGTGTCTGAATGGGTGAATGTAATGCACAATCTATGTGAAGCGCCTTGGATAAAGGTGCTATATAAATGCACAATTTACCAGTACAGTACAGTACAGTCCCCGTGGACCCCCAGATGGAATTGCACCACTCACTTCACATGGGTGTGATTTTAGTATGTATGACTCAAAGCCCAAACCATGGAGGTTATTAGTGCCACCCAGTACCTACAGTATGCAGTTAACAGGCTCTACAGGAGGTTCTCTGGAGGTTCCAGTTCACAGGCTCTACAGGAGGTTCTCTGGAGGTTCCAGTTCACAGGCTCTACAGGAGGTTCTCTGGAGGTTCCAGTTCACAGGCTCTACAGGAGGTTCTCTGGAGGTTCCAGTTCACAGGCTCTACAGGAGGTTCTCTAGGGGATCCCCAGCTGAAGTAGTTAATGCAGCATCAAAATAATTTTAACCAATTTATCCATTTATGTGTTGGTTATTCAAAAACAGGAGATGTACAAACTTGTATAGGACCAGGACGTCTTGGAGGTACAGAGACTAGGGGGGCTGCGGCGAGTCGGCCACAGCCCCCCTCCCACAAATTGTTTTGTGGGAACAGTCTGGCCATGCGAGACTATAGTTATATCTATAGTTTAGACTAGAGATTTATGAACGGCACTCATATTTTGTATTGCCATTATAATATTTTATTGGCATTGATATTTCCAGTATTAGCCCATAACAGACGCTACAGCGCTGGCTGCATTGTATGTGTCAATAAACACCTTTGAACCATCTCTCTGCATCTATCCAGTGTGAGCACTATGAGCAAGGTGTACTACTACAGCAAGGATAATATTGTAAATGCTACACACAATAGAGCAACTGGTCAGTGTGCGTGCATGCGTGCGTGCATCTTACTAATATTGCGATCACTGTGGTGTGACAATTCCACCGGGTGATGACTGCCTGGAAGTTTTAATTAACCTTATACGCACACATCAATATCACTCCACTTCTTTTCTGCGTGCGTGCGTGTGCGACTTGCACGCGCATGAGTGCATCACACAGAGTACGTGTATATATGTGCCCGGCCCCTGTATGTGACAAAGTGTGTGTATTCTGTGAACATAATGTACAGTATAGCTCTCCCTTGAATCAATGTATAATGCACATGAACATTACAGTAGGTTGTGCGGTGTGCACATGCATGTACAGTATGCATGCAGGAATGGGTGATAAAGTCCCTGAATGTACATCATTCAACTAGATGCCTGACCCTCTCTCTCTCTCCATCACCAGCTAACCTTTAAAAAACACACTGGTTGCTCTGAGGCCGTTTCTGCAATAGTGCCTCAGATGGAAAAATACATTCGAAAATACACTCCCAGCTACGCCGAAAAACGCTGATGGGAAATCACATTTCCTGCTTACCTTTCATTTTCCTTGGCATAAAGCTCGGAGCGGGCTTGACAAACAACATGCGAGGGAGACATTAGCACAGCGTATAGAAGAAAGCCGAAAAGGAAAAAACAGAAAAGGGGGGGGGGGGGGGGGGGGGGGGGGGGAAATGAACTCTATACACAGGCAAACTTTTCCATTTACTGTACATCGTTATTGTTCACCTGTTGTGACTCTATACCAGTGGTTCTCAAAGAGGGGTCCCCCAATGGGGGGAGGGGGGGGGGGGTACATTTACTGTACACATGTTAAGCTACTGTACTGTCCCATAGCACAATCTCACCCAGTTATTTTCTTCTTCTTCTAAGCCAATAAAAAAGCAGCCACCTGTAAATGGAATTTAATTTCTTGTTTAGCTTCTTTTTCAATTGCAAATTGTTTCTATACTCTATACTAATATTTAAATTCAATAGCAAGCCGTAGCAATAAATCTGACATCTCACAACACAGACTTTCCAAATGTCTGTATAATTATTATGTGCACCTGTGTATTATGCAGCCCATGGATTTTTCAAACTAGATCTATTTGACCGCAGTCCACGCACGCACGCACCCTCAAAACCTTCTATCTGTGCTCAATAGCTATAACTCTAAAGTCAGTGACTGAGTGTGAGCGTATGGAACACTCATCTGGGATTAGCAGCCATTTACTGGCCTCAGCTCCAGTAATACTAAGAGAGCCCAGCCTCGGAATTCTATGAATATTTCACACTTGCATTTCAATTGCAATCTCTGCTGCTGAGGAGTGCGTTTTGTATAGGGTATAACTCTGAGCTGAATACTGTGTGTGTGTGTGTGTGTGTGTGTGTGTGTGTGTGTGTGTGTGTGTGTGTGTGTGTGTGTGTGTGTGTGTGTAATTTCCATTGAAATCACCTATCACTGTCGATCCATCTAGCATTATGATAAGCCTTGCATCAGTCTATTCACCGTACATTAGACAGGATATAGACACATCCATAAGCAAAGCAGTGCTGGAAAATAACTCTAATAACTAAAATAAAGTAAATGCTAGATAGTCGCTATAACAGCAGCGTTAACAGCTGGAAACAAACTTATGCCTACTGCTTATGCCTGCTTTACAAACGAATGAAATGTCAAAACTATACTACCACCACAGGTCTGTGATTCAGATGTACAGTACCTGTGCTGACAGAGAGAGATCCATCCATTTCAAATGATGCATTGCTACGCTACTCGATTTCCCGTTTCAGAGTAGTCTCACGTAGAGACAGACGATCAGAGATCTCTGATATGTCTGGGGAAATCTAAACTTGACATATGGGCTTGAAAACAAGAAAAAGAAACGACTGTATATGGCCGCTTCAAAAACAAATTCTGATACCGTCTCAATATGAAGGACCACCCTAATGTCTTGCATTGGTTCTACAATGCTGTTATTTTGTTACATTTCCTGAATGGTTTCCATCCAGTTTTAATGTAGATTTAGATGTCACCAGACTTCAGTAGGCGGAGATCTCAGGTCGTCTGGCTGCATGAGACTAGTCTCTGAGCGGCATACTATAATTCCTGCTAAGAAGGGAGGGGTTGCATGGGCATCATTTACAACAGTGTCAAGATATTGTCATTATGTCATACCATGAAAAATGATGGTAAAATGTATGGGGCTCAGGCAGCGGGGGTATAACTCCTGTACATTTCATGACGAAACCCTAAAGGGCAAATGGAGACACAAAAAAATAATAAAGTATGTATGACATATCCCTACCAACAGTATGTGTTCATCGCAGAACCAGACATTATTTGCTAATTCCACACCCCCACAGTGCACTGAGTGCAGTGCCCGGTGTTGAGTCGGTCGGACCCACGGTTGTCCAGAACCGCCACAAAACCGCCTGTGCTCTGGACAGGGTCCCTGCCCTGCATGCTCCATATATAGAGTTGGCCTGTTCTGACATGACAACACACCATATTTGGGGATGCCTATAAATGGGCATAAAGGGACACAGACAGATGGGTGGAACGGGTACTCTCACACGGGTACAACGGTATCACACGCAGATACTCACTCATGAATACGGAGATAAACACGTCTCTCACTCTCTCAAACGCACGCATGTTCGGGACGATGGGGAGGGCTGTGGGTGTGAATAAATAAATGATCCCAACGTCCTGAAGGGGAGAACACCTAACAATTCCCTCCCAACTAGAGGGCTCAACAAACCAGTAACCAACAGCCTGAGCAAACAGCAGCTACAGCTGGCACCAACCGTGTGGCTAACTAACCAACACTCTGTCTCCATTAGCAACAGCCGCACTCCACCTCCCCCCTGCTGAGAGAGAAGTGGGATAGTGGAATCGTGCCAACCACACACACACACGGTATGAGATTTTTATTACCGCGGAATTAATACAAGTTTTTATTAACAGTTTTTTTTAATTAATATAACAGTTTTTTTTTATTACAGTATATTTCTAGCACAACTCAATACAAAAACTGTTAACTGTGACTCTGAGTGGACGACACCATGAAGCATTACACTGACTTGTTACAAGAGGGTTCACCGTTTTCAATTCATCATAACATTGTGTACACTATACACTTCTATAAAGCCAAAAACAGGAAATCATCATAAAGGAGGTAAAAAGGGGGGAAAAACATATAGTGAGGGGGGAAAGGGGTAGGTGTGGGATTCAGATATTACAGGCCGTCCGTACAGGTGCCCACAGAGCAGTTTTTAAAGGAGTCAAGGGACATGTCTTAATGACAGTTGGTAGGGCGTTCCACATTTTTGTGGCATAGGAGCAAAATGAATGTAGGTGGAGCCTCTTGTAAACAAGTGTAATGCTTTATTGGGTCGTCCACTCACAGTTAAGTCTTTGTATTGGGCTGTGCTTGAAATGTACTGTAATTCTGCAAACTGTTAATAAATATTTCAATCAATCAATCCTTGTTTGTGCCGAATCTGGGTTGCACATGGTTTGTTGAAGAGTTCAAACTAGAAAAATATCTTCTATGTAAAAACCGTAAGTATAGACAGGCTATTTGCAACCTTAGGCTAAACAACACAAGAATCCCAAAGGTCATCTGTAGATATAAAGGATTGGAAAGAAATCAGAGGATTTGTAACCTATGTAAGGAAGCCAGAATTGGAGACGAGTATCATGTTTTGTTGGAATGTAAGAATACTGACATTATGAATTTCAGGCAAAAATACCTGCCACTTTATTTCTTTACCTACCCTTCTATGTTTAAACTAATTGCATTACTAAAATCTGAAAAACAAAAAGTAATTTATAAATTGGGTGCTTTTCTGAAAAATGTTCTCCCACTGTATAAATAGGGAAAGCCTTACGATATGTCTATGTATATCGTGTAATCTGTAATGTATTGTATACTTTCGATTGTATACTTTTATGAATCTGTGCTCCAAACCATGTGATCATGGTCGTGAGTTAAATAAATGATGATGATGATGATGATGATGAACTTCCTCTGGTGTTGTTGTGTTGCTAGCATGATTGATTAGACTGACTGAGCACCCAGCACACGGCTGAAACTATATAAAACTGTCTGAGTAGAGCGGGCCTTTTCCCTTGAAGTAGACTGACTGAGCCTCACTGATTCCTTTATTATGATACACTTTTCATTTCATATCACACCATATGCACTCGTAGACGTAGGCTCGTAAGGCGATATTGTGGTTATTGCACCCAGCCCTAACACACACACGCTACATTTAGCATGTGTCACTTCCTTCACCAGCATGAAGGTAGTGGCCGGCGTGAAATCAACCATGGGAAATTATGTAGACGATGACAAATAAAGCAGCCAAGTGACGTTCCACGTGGGGCTAAAACTGTACCATGGATCGATGTATTGAATTGAAAACACACACACACACACACACACACACACACACACACACACACACACGCACACGCACCAACGTGGATAAAATCACCATTGTTTTTCCATTGTGAAACTGGAGAGGGTCAGGGTGTCTTGGTTAGGTGAAAACTATAACAAAAGGCCAGCATGAACCAACCACATGCTCTGCACTCAAAGCACTGAGGTTGTGATTATGGCAATCCCACGCCCCAGCTAGGTCAGTCGCTAGTCCCGTCACCTGACTGTGTTCGTGCCCCCGTTGTTAATGTTTATAAATGGTGGATGGATTCCACTCTCACCCTGGCCTGCCTGTCTGGTCCAAATATAAGGAAGGTATAGACTAATAATTTATACTTTGTAGTACAGGGGCATTCAATTAGATTAGGCCGGGGGCCACAACTGTAGAATGATTGTGTGTGGGGGGCCGCACAGTGTGCGGCGAAGCGTGGAAATTTGTGGGTTCTCAAAATGCTTTTTGTGCTCTAACATTTTCCGCACAGTAATGAGCAGGATAATATGTCTATACAGGTATATGCCACCTTAGAATAGATGTAGGCCTAGACCTATTTGACGGTGCATAAAGAGCATTGCTTTGACATTAACGACCATCAGCTGCACGGACACACACACACACACACACACACACACAAACACACACACACACTTATGGGTCTGTAACTCTGAGAGTGTACAAATGGAACCAAATGGACCCTAACAGGGTTTATTATTGTGAGAATGATGGCTTCCATTTTCGCATTGCAACTTTTAAGGACTAGAAAGCCTGCAGTTTATATTAGCTTGGATTCTCCATTGATGTCACTGTTGGGTGGGTTTCTGAACTGCCCACAGCCCTCCTATGTGACACAGACCGAGTAGAAAAACCTGTCATTTTATCATGATTATTAGTGAGGACCTATTATATGAAGATAGGTTGAAAAGTGGTCCTTTAATGATTACCGTCATTATGGTAATCTCACAATTAATATCGCACACACCATATCTGTAACTTTTATTAGCCCTCTTATTATTCTCACAAAAAAAAAAAAAAATCTTCCATGGGCCACAAGGGGGCGCTCCGCGGGCCGCATGTGGCCCGCGGGCCGCCAATTGAATATCCCTGCTGTAGTATGACATGGACACGGGCAGGCAACTATTGATTATTTTCTTTGTGAATATTTTATCAATTACTTTTCAGATTAATCAAATAATCGAGAAGCACTCCTTTTTTGCTAAAATACTTTTGATGTCAACATCATCATGTGTTAAAGGGTTGTAATTTCTTCTGCATGTGTTCGGTTATTATTGTTTCAAGGCTTGAGGAGGCTACTTGTACTTGACTTTCAGTTAAATACACACACAGTACACAAACATCAAATGCATTGATTATAATTAATCATCCATCTGAATGTTATGTTGATGTTTTAACTAGACAATGATTATTGTGATAGGCTTGCATTCATATCACACACCATATGCAATTATGTAGCTTTCACCAGCAAAGAAAGACAATTGTAAATTAGATTTGCAGCAAATTGCTTTCCATGACTTGTATTGTGCCTTGTGTGTCTTATTTAAATTAATCTTAAAATAATAAAGAAGTGTAGTCTATAGTAGGATGGAAGCGATAATCACAGCTGACAGCACTCTATGACCAAATGAAAGTCCCTACGGTAGCAACTTTGTGCTTAATTAGTCCAGAGAATCCTATAGTATATATCCACCCTCAGAGGCATTTGAATTGAGGACAGGGGTAATATTCATTTCATAGTGCAGCAATCCTGGGTTCTTAAAACTTTTCCCGGCTGGGAAGTGGGGACCCGAATAAGAAATGTGTTTTACCCTGGGATACTTCTTAATACTGCCAGACTCACCACAACTAGGACTGTCTCACTTAAGCCATGGTTCAATTAGGCTCAAAGCTCATCCTAATATAGTCAGGGAATCTATGAGAAAGGAGGGAAATATGACACTTTCCTAAGGGGAAAAAAAACAAAAACATCCCACTGTCCTGAAGGGGAGAAGATATAAGGAAAAATATAAAATATGTGTGGATTAAGTTTTCAGCGTTCCCAAGAGTGAATTGCTAATGACATACGTAGCCTATAATGCTTAAGGCGAGTTAAACCCTTTTCCTTTGAATTCTGCTTATGAGGCAATATTCTCTCAGAGGGAGTGATTTGTAGGCATCTGTACAGCTCCCAGCCCAGGCCTCATTCACACACACAGTCTCACACACACACACACACATAAACAGAGAAGTTGACATACAGACTAAAGACACAAATACACAATCGTGCATGTGCTACGTGCACACATACTCCCTGACACACAGCACATAGTGTAATCTGCCTATAGTAATATGGAGGTAAATAACGCATCAGGAAGGATCCGCTATCTAAGGGATTGAATTAGGACGATGGACTCTTGTTATTGAGTTAAACGTGGATGAAAAGATATTGTGGCTGTCTGTATAGTCAGCTGGTTTACTGGCTTGCCAGTGTTTTTGTTCTTGCTGGCTGGCTGACTGGCTGACTTACTTGTGATGGGGTGTAGCTTGGTGCACCATCAGTGAATGAGCCAGTCAGTCCATCATTCAGCCAATCACTTACTGTAGTCAGTTGCTCATATAACAGTTTTTAATTACCAGAAACTATACAGTGTTTGCCATCTCTTTACCATTATACAATTTTAGTTTTTTCAACCAATGTTCATGTTTTAGGTTGTTATTAGAGAAAGTAAGATAGTCCTACTAGACCCCAGGGAATTACATCTGGCTACAAAAGCCACATATTTAGCCACTTGCTCGAATGCCCCCGCCCTATGTCAAAAAAATTATCGCTAAAACGAAAGAAAGCACTAAAAAAACATTAACACTCATCATTTACTTTTCCTAATAACAACCTAAAACATGAACCTTGGTTGAAAAAGCTAAAGTTGCCCTTTAAATTAAAATAATCAATGTGCATATAGCGTGTTCTACATCTCCCAACTGTAACCTTGAACTTTCAGAAAACGTTCTCACATCATCCGGGCAGCCTACTGATCATTCTCACCACCAAGTATCATGAATAGAGCTCTGCTCATCCATTCTAAAGTTATCTTGCGCACACACACACACACACACACACACACACACACACACACACACGCAACGCACTGCCGCAGGCAGCATAACTAATTGTGAACAATACTGCTTCCATCCAAGTGCATTTACTGTTAGTTCCAGTCCATATAACTCAAAGGTGCCATTATCATACACGGCTGTCTACATACTACCAAACCTTAATGTAATGGTGCTGAGTTGCCATAAACCAAACCAATTATGTTCATCTTGAGCAGACTGTTGTCTTACTTTGTCTTTGTCCTCCACGAGGTCACTGAGCACGTCGTCAGGGTCCAGGATCCCCCCATCACAGTATTCCACGTGGTGGGTCCGCACCAGGAAGTCCCCCTCCTGAGAAGAGGAAGCCATCGAGACACGTCAAAATCCCAAACAGTGGTGGAAGAAGTACTCATGTGTAAAAGTACCAAAACTGCAATGTAGAAATAATCTGTTACAAGCAAAAGTCCGGAATTCCAAAATGCACTAAAAGTACAATAGTATTGGCATCAAAATGTACTTAAAGACAAGTACGAAATGTAGAACGTACTCATTGTGCATTTCATGTTTTGAAATGTAAATCTTTTGAAAATCTACAGATCTACAAAGAAAATAAAACCTTTGTTATGTTGAAGACAAGATAATAACTCATGAATTAAGTCTGGTTGTTATGAGCATCCTGCCTGGTGTGTGGCCCCTCAGAATTTGAGAGTACAGCATCTAATTATTTTATGAATCATACGGAATAATTTCCTCTGGAGCCTTAGGAGTCTGGGAAGCTATACCGGTACCTCAATAATGAAAAGACAGCCGACCGTTGTTTCCACATGTAGGTACGTTGGTGTGTCTAATCTGCATGTGCATCCCATCCAGGGACCCCCAGAGGTTCCTTGGGGTCACCCAGCTACAGGTCTGTAACTATGAGTGTACTACAAACCAAATGGACCCTTACGGGAATGTATCAAATAGAGGTTCCGTGGACTAACATACATCAAATTTGAACGGTTGCGAATCGATGCGTTCGCTTACGCAGGAACAAGAAAGGCCTATAACCACATTACAGAAAGCCATCCTCTCCTGGGCCTCAGTGCCATCAGCGTCTTTCTCATTTCTATATACACACTTTCCCTCCCTCGCCTCCCCCTCCTCCATCATTCCTTACGTCTCTGTCTGCTCTCTCCTTTCATCTATCTCTCTCTCTCCACCTCCCTGCCTGTTACACCTCTCTTCCTTTCAATTCTCTCTCTCTCTGCCTGTTACACCTCTCCTCCTTTCATCTCTCTCTCTCTCTCTCTCCCCACCTCCCTGCCGGTTACACCTCTCCTCATTTCATGTCTCTCTCCACCTCCCTGCCTGTTACACCTCTCTTCCTTTCAATTCTCTCTCTCTCTGCCTGTTACACCTCTCCTCCTTTCATCTCTCTCTCTCTCTCTCCCCACCTCCCTGCCTGTTACACCTCTCCTCCTTTCATGTCTCTCTCCACCTCCCTGCCTGTTACACCTCTCCTCCTTTCATTTCTCTCTCTCTGCCTGTTACACCTCTCCTCCTTTCATCTCTCTCTCTCCCCACCTCCCTGCCTGTTACACCTCTCCTCCTTTCATCTCTCTCTCTCTCCACCTCCCTGCCTGTTATACCGCTCCTCCTTTCATCTCTCTCTCTACCTCCCTGCCTGTTACATCGCTCCCCGTTGGGAGAATTGTATACGGATCCCGGATTCCCGGTGCAAGCCTCTCCCTCTCTGCTGTATTGGTTCTGTGATTAATGACATCGCCCCTGCACTGGACAGCTGACTACACAGAACAGGTTGTTGAACAACATATTGAGACAACACACACGTGCCACACACACACACACACACACACACACACACACACACACACACACACACACACACACACACACACACACACACACACACACACACACACACACACACACACACACACACACACACACACACACACACACACACACACACACACACACACACGAAAGAAAAAAAATACTGCCTAGGGAGTGGTATGACTCAGAAACACTTCGGGGTGGTGCACCATTCAATCTTTCGTTCAGGGTCAGGTTCTTGTCAATGCTCTGCACAGGAAGTCTCACGAGGAGAGAGTTGGGGGGGAGGGGGGGGGGAGGGGGTCATTGGAAGTCTTTCTAGACCGAAGCCCACTACAGCCACTCACTCACTTTCAGCACACGTTGTGGAAAGCTCCTGGTTGGAGTTTCCTTTGTTGAGTGCAAGCTGCATGTACAGTACTGTATATCACTGACCATTAACCACTTAACCCATTTAGGCCTCTAAATCCTGACCTAAGGTTTCTGAAAAACTTCAAATATTTATATAGCAGCATCAAAAAAAAAAAACATTTTTGAATACTGTACATACTGTACAGAACCCAAATATGGGTGCCCGGCCTGAGGGGGTAAGATACCAATTTTTTCTCGGCTTGATTACTGCAATGCACTTTTTTCAGGACTGCCTAAGAAAACAACTGACAGATTACAACTTGTCCAAAATGCAGCAGCCAGAGTTTTAACTAGAACTAAGATGAGAGAACATATTACTCCAGTTTTGGCATCACTGCACTGGCTTCCGGTTAGGATTAGGATTGATTTTAAAATTATTTTACTTGTCTATAAAGCTCTCAATGGTCTCGCACCTTCCTACCTACATGACTGCCTGCCTAAATATGTCCCAAACCGCCCCCTAAGGTCTTCCACTTCTGGCCTGCTCGCTTTGCCTAAAAAAATGGCAACTAAAAAATACGGGGAAGCAGCTTTTTGCTTCTACGGGCCGTCGGCATGGAACAAGCTCCCATTGTCCCTTCGTCAGGCAGCCTCTGTAGACATTTTTAAAGCTCAGCTCAAGACCCACTTCTACAACATTGCTTTTAATTGATCTTTTTTTTTTTTTTTTTTTTTTTTTTTTTTATTCATGTCCTCACTGTATTGCATTACTGCTTGTTTTTTGTCGTTGCCTTGCTGTATTGCATTACTGCTTGTTTTTTGTCGTTGCCTTGCTTTTCTTTTATTCTCCATTGTTCTGTAAAGCACTTTGAGCTGCATTTCATGTCATGAAAGGTGCTATACAAGCTATACAAGTTTTATTATTATTATTATTATTATTAATAGGGGTTCCCGCCCAGAATGGGTTAAACCCTATACCAGGGGTCTTCGAGGTTTCTCAGCCCCGGAGTGGCAGTTGAGAGGAAAATTGATGATTAACTTGAGCACTCAAGTTGGTAACTTGTCCGCTTAAGTTAGTAGACAGATGAAACCCCCACTGTTATTGTATAAGATTTATCGCAGATTAAACTTTTTCATACAGTACATTCCGAAGATAGCATCATAGACAGAACTGTATTCTGAGTGTATTTTGGATGTGTATTTTCAGACATTTAACCGCCCACTAAACATGACCTTCCACTCTGTACCTAGTCTCTTTTTTCCCCTCCGCCAAAAATAGGCGATCTACTACCCGCTCAGAACACCTTGCAGTGCGACGCGTTGTGAGCTTGTAGAGCTGCTATATTTGGCTAAAGTTCTCCTTCTAGCAAATAAGCTAACAAATAATATGTTAACATATTTTATTACATGGCTTGGTTGAATGCTCGATTCTGATTGGTCAATCGCTGAATTCAGTGGTGAGTTATGTGTTGATAATGACCGCTCTATAACAGACCTCTGCCTAATCAAACTCTCTGAGCACCAGCTGTGCGGCTTTCGCCCCGCTTGATTTACTGCTGTTTCCAACATGCCAGCCATGTAAATGCACACACACACTACTGACAGACAATGTCATTTACAGCTAAACATTGCTCTCAAAAATGTTTTTGAAAACATTTGAGCGAGAAAATAGACGAAGCAGTACCCGAAAATGGATTCTATTTGATCAACTCACTTCCTTGTTTTCCCGACAGTGCTGCAGCCCTGCAGCTGACCAGACGCAGCCAGCGTGAACTTATGGAATACTGTATTTATTGTGTTTTGGGTCAATGTATTAATTTATGTTAGGTAGCCATGTAATAAGCGGGATAATATCTGGCTAGGTGGTCATTGTCGGGAGATAATTCACCTTCAGGGAGTTTAACCGCCTCTGTGGTTAAACTCCCCGTCGGTGAATGATCTCCCGACAATGACCACCTAGCCTGATATTATCCCTTACATATCATGCCCAGAATGGGGATGTTAGCATTCATGTGGCAACTGCTAATACAGTACATCCTATAATGGATCAAACCACATTTAAACTAATGTCCACAATAGTTACAAGAAAACTGAAGTACTCATAATAATCCAACATTTTGAAGCACACTGAAGCATTTCAATGCCTTTTGATGATTTATGGATTATGAGAAATGTTCCTCTAAGCATCCTGCTTGGTGTGTGGTTTGAGCATAATTTAATTTCGGAGTACCGATTAAAATCAGCATCTTTCCCTAAACAGTGTTGTTATTGTGCCATTGCTGTAGGCTTCTTCCTAGGAATAATTAAATGCCTCAAGTTGTTTTGCGATCCATTTTAGAGAACACCCCATATGGTTTTCTTGTCAATGTGAAAAGGTTTCCGAAGTAGCACTTAGCCATATGACATTTAAAAAAATCAATTATGTGGACATAAACAGATAGATAAATTATTTCAGGCAGGAAGGCTGGCCCACCCCACCTATTGACAGGCGTCACAAACAGCTGCCTTCTACCACGCTGTGATGAATGTGAAAAATCAGCATTACGTCTGGACCCGTCTTCGCTCATTCATTACGATGTATGTGGGTGGGCTGGAGTGTCTGTGATTTGCAAACACGGATGCCGCTGTTTACTCAAGAATAACTATTTGTCTCCGTTTAACGTGGCCTCTTTCTGTAGATCAACTTGCCTGTGATGTTGTAGTACAGTGCATTCAAATCCTCAACCTCTCATTCACACCCATTCAGACAGCCATTACTGTTACACAAGACCTCACAGTAAAATCCTCAGTGCTATTTTATCCAGTTGTAACTCTGAGTGTGTGCAAAATGCGACCAAGTAGACCAACACGGGTCTGTTTGGAATCACTCTCAGAGTTAAATAGACACCAAGGACTTCACTGTGTGTCCGTGATTTATGGAGCACAGGAGACAGGACTGTTTAGACAATTACACACTCGCTCTCAGAACTCTCACTTTCTCTCTCTCTCTCTCTCCACTCGTCCTCCCTCCCTGAATGGAATGCATTGTTTGACTCCATTGACTTGGCTCACGCCCTGGCCAGATGTAACAGAGCGATGTTTTCAACAATTGCTTTGTTTTGTATCCAATCTCGGTCACTATTTATCTTACATAAGCGCAGCGGATCAGGGCCTTTCCCCAACTATTAAACTCTCAAGATGCCCATTAAAGTACTTTCCAAGATCAGATCACTTCAGAGTACATTTCAACCCCCAACATGTCATGTAAACATTGTACATCTTTGTTGTCTCTCTCTATTGTTCAATCTTAATTAGTGATTACATTTACTTCAAGGGTGAGAAAATATGGATATTGCTTCAATGATGTATGCATTCATTCAAATCCAACAGCTACTGATGTGCATGTCACTAACAAACAGCATATTGTACATACTACATAGAGTATTTGATATCAGACAGAGACTCTGCAATGCCAATTCTTCGAATTAGAAATGGAGTGCTATAGCTAGAGATGTCCCGATACTGTATCGTTATCGGATCGGCCCTTATTTGTCATATCGGGTCCTAATCGGTATCAGTGAATATGCCGGTCTAACCACAGATCCGACACAGGGGTTGACACTATGGCAGGTAAATAAAATGTTGTAGGAGTAATGACTGGTCGCAAAAACAGGGAACTGTCAATCACAACGACTACTGGCCAATCACAGCAGGGCTTTCCTAGAACGTTGGTGGGATACATAACGCTTCAGGGACCCCAAATGGTCTTTCTAGGGAGTCGCCAGCAAAATGACTTTAACAGTTTAAACCCTATTGTTCAGCTCTCCGACAATAGGTTGTCTACAAGCTCACAACGTGTCGCAATGTGATGCATTTTGGAAAAATATTAACTATTGACAAATCTCCTCTTAAGGGGTCCATAGCACAACATATTTTCAAATGGGGTTCCGTGGTCAAATACAATTTGGAGGCCCTTGACATGATGGAAATATTTGAGAACTGCAATAGCCTATATCCCAGTAGATTATAGTGGGATTCTATTCTATATGCATAAATTATCGCAAAGAACAAACAAATGTCATTTTTTTCAGTATACAGATGATCCGCATTCCAATTGTGACCTGCAGTCATTCTAAGGTAAAATGGCACATTCAGATCTCTCGTTACACGGTGGAGGCTGTAAAGCCGAGGAGACGGAAAGCGCTGCGGAGATAAGAGTTCTGCCTACTCCAATCTAATCTGAAATTCACGGCAGATCGCGTGGATAACATGTTATGTTACTGTCAGCACACTGTGGGAAACCTCGCCCGGGGGGCGGGGGGGTTGGATGTAAGTTGCTGTAAAGATAACAGATGTAAAACCTCTGATTTGATCTGTGGAACGCAGCAGGATTAGCACGTGAAAAGTGTTTTTCTACGATACTATTAGAGATAATGTTGGGTGTTTTCTTCTCCTCTTTTTTAAGGTATTCAGCCCTCAGGGCCTGACCTAGAAAATTATGAAATAGATGATCTCTGTGTGATTATCAGGATATGACTAATACCTCCGCTAGAGATAGCGACTGTTGTGGTAAAACTTTGAACTCTCTATGCAGCTGGGAGACTTGCCATACCTTTTGCGCTTTCCCCTCACTCCCCTCCACTTCCCTCCCTCTCTATAAACAGAGCTGTTCTAACCCTGGGGGTATAGCACAGGGATTTCATTCAGTCCCCATAAACAGCACTATTCTTCCGCCTAGGCCAGCGATACCCATTTGTACACCGGTGTACTGAGGGCTTTGCCATTTCCCTTTGCAATGTTACTCACCACTACAGTGCACTGGAGGGGAACAGACAATTGCAGGAGAGAACCTTCTCCCAACCTCACGATCACCAGGCTTTCCGCAGTACCCATGTTTCCCTACTCTATATCTATATCTGGTCATTTCCAGAGAGACAGACAGACAGAGGGCGACTGTGGCTCAAGAGGTAGAGCAGGTCGTCCAATGATCCATGGGTCGGCGGTTCGAATCCAGGCTCCTCGTGTCTACATGTCGAAGTGTCCTTGGGCAAGACACTGAACCCCAAATTGCTCCCGATGTGCTGGTTGGTACCTTGCATGGCTTTCGCCGCAATCGGTGTATGAATGTGTGTGTGAAAGGGTGAATGTAATGCACAATCTATGTAAGGAGACAGACACGCACCATTTGTACAGAATGGCTTTGTCATCCCATATCTCGGCAGTCCCGAATCCTGATACACAGTTCCATCATCCCATGTCACAGGTGATATATTTATGGATTTACCCCCAATCCAACCCTCGATGCTGACTGAGTGTCAAGCAGAGGAGCCATTGGGTAACATTTTTCATAGTCTTTGGATTGACTCGGCTAGGGATTGAACCCTGATCTCCCAAACTCATGGCGGACACTCCAAGCACAAGGAGCTGGTAAGGCAGGACCAACTTCGGGTAGGTGAAATAGCTAAATCCTTGACTGGCTCTGAGGGGCCGTTTACAAATTAACTGCAATCTGATTGGACTAATGTCCAGCAGCAAGCTGGTCTGAGTTTCCTCCATAGCCGTAAGCCTGATAAATTGTTCATTTTACAATGGTTGTACAACTGAAAATAGCCTGTATAAAAGCTCACGGCACAGATGCGACAGGTTGTAGTGGATTCGAATGCCATCAATGCATTGAAAGGTACGAAATCCCTGCATTCTGCATTGATCACGGCCAGAGATTAAAATAGGGTGCATTTTGCATCCCAAAATAGTTAAGGGACGCAAGGGACGCAATAAAACGACCTCTGCATCCACGGGATGCACTACTGTACTAGTACTCTACTGTTTTTTTATTCTAGTTTATTTTGCTAGCTTTAGTTATAATAATAATTTCTTCTGTTTTCTACATGAATATAACCACATTATAACCAGTCCATTATATGAAATGAAATGGGAGTTAAATGCTGCAATTTGTAAAAATGGCATCTAAAAGACCATCCCTGCATCCCGGGACTCATTACATTGAAAACCTACTGTTTAGACAGCGGCGACGTGCATTGTCCGACATTACAAACCCTGACACTAAATCTAACCCTAAGCCCAGTCTTAACCGGCCATGTAAGTCCCCTAACCTCGTATCAGTTTTAACCAGCCATGTAAGTCCCCTAACCTCGTATCAGTTTTAACCAGCCATGTAAGTCCCCTAACCTCATAGTAGTTGTACTATGGCCATGTAGTCAGTTGACTACAGAGGAGTCAAGAGGAGAAGAGGAGATGACCTTCCTCGCCAGCAATGGACCACACTGAACCGCCTAAGAACTGGGGTTGGGCGCTTCAATGCATCAATGCAGAAGTGGGGATTGGCAGACAGTGCGGCATGTGAGTGCGGTGCCCCTGACCATATCATCTTCACCTGCCACTTATACAGACCACCCTCGGAAGCCAGTCTCTTTGACCTGGGACCAGAGATGCGGGCGTGGCTCCACGACACCGAGTTGGACCTCTAACGTTACACGAAAGAAGAAGTAAGTTGACAATGCGCGTCGTCCGTGGTAGCCGTGATCAACCGCACAGAATGCAGCCTACTGAGATCTGGTAGGTCGGTAGACGCGTCTACTGGAGCATTGAATGCTCTGATTAAACATGACTTTGTCCCTTTCAATGCATTGATGGCATTCAAAACGGGTGCAGGTTGTGAGCTTGTAAGCTTGCGACGCGTTGTGCACTTGTAGATCTGCTATTTTCACTAGTTTGAGTGCCAGGCAAACGTCTAATCTCTCTTTTGGGTCTCGACCTGAAAGGTTTGGGAACCACTGTGCTAGACCCCTGGGGGAATATCACTGTCATCAATAATCGAAGTACATATATGCTTTAAGTGGATAATAGACTGTTGTCGAGCCTAAATGCATTCCTGTGCTTTGTAGGAAAAAAGATGGCACGCGGCGTGTCATCCTGCCCCACCCTGCCTCGCAGGTCTAACTGTCTGTGTTCTGGCACAGGGCCAGGATGTTTTACTAGGATATATCAGCTTGTTATACTACTTTGCTGATTTCATAATTCTGTTCTGATTTACACTTTGATCTTGCTTTTGTGGATGATTAATGAATTAATTCAATATCCAAGTCTCATATCACGATACGATATCATTAATATTAATACATCGCCCAAGACCTAAGATAAACACAGTTGTTCAATGTGTTGAGCTGTACAGACAAGATAGGAGAACAACACACACATGCACGCATGCTCGCAAACACACGCACGGACACACGCACACACATGCACACTTCCCCTCCCGCTTTGTTTGCCTTTGTAAATGAAGAAGCCTTTTTCCACACGCTGATTATTTCCTGAGTGACTCCCGTTAAGAACAATCGCTCTCTCCCACCATCCCTCCTTCCCTGTTAAGTATCATCATGGCCGATCCCTTCATTTCCCGCACCACCTCCTCTCTGCCTCCCATTTTCGGACTCCTTTCAAAGTCTCTTCCATTTCCTCACCTCCCCACCGCTGTGCGCGTCGCTAGATTTTATCCATTCAATTCCTGGGTCTTAATTTTTTTTCTGCCAATATCGCACCTGTGCCTCCCTGTTCAATCAGCAGGGAGCGAACTCTCTGTGTTCCGTCAGCAGGTTGTCTCTCGTTCTGTGCATTCTTTTTGTTGCTGCGTATGGAGTGAGGTTGGGGCTGTGGGGTGTTAGGAGGCTGTGATAATTACCTCTCACACCGTCACCAGCACACTGGCTGAGAGACAGGATACGGGGCTGTCGTCCTGTAGGGACCAATGTAACTACAATCTCTCTCATCACATCTCCCACTGCTCCACAGCCAGTGGTGGAAAAAACTACTCAATTCAATTGTTTTACCTGAGGCCGATTATAAAAAGCCTTCTAAATCCGTTTTCTGAAAAACTTAATATTTATAGCATCAATTTCTTTGTAATTTTTTAATACTGTACATACTGTACAGTATTAAAAAAGTGGTTCCAGTCCGGGTAGGGTTACAAAAACGGGTTCCCGTCTAGAATGGGTTAAGTAAAAGTATCAATACTGCAATGTACTGAATTACTACTCCGTTACTAGTAAAAGTGGGGAATTCAAAATGTACTGTAGCAGATCTACAAGCTATGCATTGTGAGCTTGTAGTTCTGGCTGAAATGTATATAGCCTACAGTAAGGCGGAAGGTGGTTAATGTACGTTGAGTATGTAAAGTACGTAAAGTATGTTTTGTAATAATATTAATAATCAAAATCTTCAAAGTAAAAATTTTATTAATTGTAGTAGAAGTGTAGAAGTTATATACTTATGTACTGTGCTTAGACTTAAGCACAGTACTTGAGTAAATGTACTTTGCACCACTGTCCACAGCTCTGTCACACATTGGTGACATCACTTCCACAGAATCCACACGTCCTAATCAATGCAGCATTACAGTATCGTAGCGTGTAATCCAAACCCACAGCATTCCACCGATTATTGCACACGTTCATTCTTTGTCGCTTTCTCGTTACACTCTCACTCTCTCACTCTCTCCCTTTTTCCCCTGTGTTTGGTACAAAATAACAAAGTTGTGCATCAAGTCAGATAATTAGTCTTGTGTCAATATACAGTACAAGCCAAAACCAAAAAAAGATAAGTAACTCTTCGATGCACTTTAAAACACAAAACATCCTCTCTCTCTCTCTCTCTCTCATCTCTCTCCCACCTCCCCCCCCCCATAGCTCAATAGGAATGGAAAAACGTAAAAAAAATAAGGAAAAAAAACACTGCTTTAATGGGTATTCTCTGTTAGCTGCTCCTAAGTAACCCCTGTGAGAACTTCAAACAAAGCAGCTGATAAATTGGCTGCCAGTATCAGTTAGCAACAGCGGATGCACGTAGGAACACACAAGACAGGGAAGAAAAAGTGTTTTGATACCACCACCACTCTCGGGACTGACTGACGGAGTAGTTGTATGTCTGTGCTTTGTGGAGAGAGAGAGGCGGACAGACAGACAAAGACAAGATGGATACAACAGACGGAGTAATACACAGAAAGAGTGATATCATGAGTGTGACGTCCTGTGTGCGATTTTAAAAACATAATTTGATCGATTAGGGACGGTAGAGGCTCACTGCACGTCTCTGGCTCTCTAATCCTGAGACACATTAACAGCCATAATAACAAGACAACAACAAACTGACAGAGAGAGCGAGAGCGAGAGCGTGAACTAGAAAAAGTGCCCTTCTGGGCACAGGTCTCCACCAGGTTATCCACAGATCCGTGCAGTTAGAGGTAAAAAACACTTTTTGGCCAGTTATAGCGCCACCTTGAGGTTGAGTTGAAATTGTTCATGTGGCATTTTGTCCTCGGCCTAGTGGGAATGTGGGTGCACAATTTCACGGAAATCACGCGATGTGTTCATGATTTGCAGCATTTTGTTTGAAACTGAGCACTCCTGTGAACTTTGGAAGCCAATCTTAACCAATCAGGATGGAGTGTGAGAAATCTGAAAGACCGGTTTGGTTGAATGGCTGTAGAGAGACTGTGTACCAATTTGCGTGATGTTTGGACAAAATCTGTAGGTGTGCTGTGCAAAAACTTGTTTTGCACAAAGCGGCCTCCTGGTGGCGCTATAACAGGCCGTTCTGGAAGGTTTGGGGCAGAGGTTCATCGTTGGCATCCAGGGAGTGTGTGTGCAAAATTTGGCATGGACCGGGTTAACGGTGGCCGAGATTAGCTGCTAACGGACACACACACACACACACACACACACACGGACGGACGGACGGACGGAGTGCAAAACATACTCTCTCCCCATGCCTTCGGCCTGGTGGAGACAATAAAGATGGGTGAGATGCAGCAATGAGGGACAATGTTTTCTGGCCCACAGCGAAGAGAAGGATTGATTTAAAGGAAAGAGGTAGAATAGTAGAGGATTGAGGGGGAAGGAAACCAGAAACCAGTGATGGCTTGGAGGTAGGGATGTTAACAGTTAATCGATTAACTGCCGTTAAGAAATTCTTCAATTAAATCGAACATTCTGCGGATCCATCATTGGTTTTCTGTAAATGTAATGCTGTCTGCGCGTGGCCAAGGAACACACACGTGGGCCGGTTAAGATAAGGTAGCCACAGAACCGTTAGTGAAACAGAGGTGGAGGAGAAGCTAATGTTTGAACTTTGATGAAGGTAGAGTGATGACACGGTGAGAAGGCATCGCAAAGAGCAAGACGATATGGAAATGAGAATGGAGGAGATGGAGGAGGGGTTAGTAAGAAGAAAATACAGAATAAAACAAACTAGAAAGGTGCAATTCTGGGAAATTACCAGTGTGGTTGCACTGTTCTTGATGAATTCTTGTCTTGCCATTTATATTACATATCAATTGTGATGTCACTCCCGCCTGATTGGACATTATATTGTCCATTGAACTCAATGAACAAAAAAGGTTAACAAAAAACTGGTTAGGTGAAATTAAAGTTCTCAAACCTAGAACAATAGTGTGTAACTTGCCTACAGTAACTGCACTAATGATAAGAGAAAGAGGACGACAACGGAGACAAGGAGAGTAGCAGGCTAGGCTTATGGTGATAGCACACACACGCACACACAAGCAGTGTCTGTGCTTAACCAAGCATTTCATTCACACACTCACAGCAAACAAAGTATTCCATTTAGACAGTCTTAATCGATAAAGCGGCTCCATCACACACACACACACACACACACACACCATTAAAAACAGGTTGTGTTGTGCTGAGCTGTGTTTTGCTGTTGCACTGCATAGTGCTGTGTTGTGTTGCACGGCGCTGTGCTGTTGTATTGTGGGTGGCACAGTGGTGAAAACGCATCTGTGTCACCTCAGCTTTTAACCACTTTAGCCATTAATTGTCTCCACCAGCCGAAGGCATGGGGGAGAGTATGTTTTGCACTCCGTCCGTCCGTGTGTCCGTCCGTCCGTCCGTCCGTCCGTTAGCAGCTAATCTCGGCCACCGTTAACCCGGTCGATGCCAAATTTTGCACACACACTCCCTGGATGCCAACCATGAACCTCTGCCCCAAACTTTCCAGAACGGCCTGTTATAGCGCCACCAGGAGGCCGCTTTGTGCAAAACAAGTCTTTGCACAGTACACCTACAGATTTTGTCCAAACATCACGCAAATTGGTACACAGTCTCTCTAGAGCCATTCAACCAAACCGGTCTTTCAGATTTCTCAGACTCCATCCTGATTGGTTAAGATTGGCTTCCAAAATTCACAGGAGTGCTCAGTTTCAAACAAAATGCTGCAAATCATGAACACATCGCGTGATTTCCGTGAAATTGTGCACCCACATTCCCACTAGGCCCAGGACGAAATGCCACATGAACAATTACAACTCAGCCTCAAGGTGGCGCTATAACTGGCCCAAAAGTGTTTTTACCTCTAACTGCACGGATCTGTGGATAACTTTGTATGCCAACTCCCTAGAGGCCAAGGAAAAACCTTTGCCTGGAATTTTTCACATCTGCTCTTTATAGCGCCACCAGGAGGCCGACATATGTAAAACACATTTTCTATTATTACTCCTTCACATTTTATCCAAATTTCACGCAAATCGGTACACATGATCTCCATAGTCATGTGATCAAGACAGGTTTGTTTGATTTCTCATATTCCATCCTGATTGGCCACGATTGGCTCCTACAGTTTTCAGGAGTAGCAAATGGCCACAACTCCTCAACGCAGCGTCCGATTGCGATGAAACTGTGCACGCATATTCCCACTAGGCTGAGGAAGAATCCTGGTGGAGACCTGTGCCGATTGGCACTTTATCTAGTTTAAACTTTAGCTGTTGGAAAAACAGCAGATATACAAGCTCGGTAGATCTGCTATTTTTTCTATGCAGTCAATGTATTTGCCATGTGTTGTTTTTCTTACTGAAAATCACTCTGGATTAAATGCCTAAATTGTAATTAATTTTGCGTGGTTATAAGCCTGTGTAGGATTTATTTGCGGGAGGACTTGACAGGGACTGCACTGCAGTACACATGAGGAATTTAAATTGGGAAGAAAATGGGGGGAAACACACAGGTAGCACACGGCTAGGTCTTTGATAAATTAAGTGCTCATTTTCAAAGTGTTCAAAATGTACTGCGCTCATATGAATAATAAATAAGTGAAGAAAACATGATTGCAAAGAGGATAGTAAATGGGGCAGAGGATTGGGTTTGGAGGGACAAGATGGAGGAAGAGGACAGGGAGGAGAAAGATGACACATGCAGGGATGACATAGGAGGGAGTTGCATAGTAGGGGAATGGAGAAGGTGCACTGGGAAAAGAAGAAAGAAGAAGAAATAGGTGAAGGAGGTATAAGGTCGGCCGGTCGGGTTAGGTGACATGATTTAGGAGTCAAGTAAGAGGATAAAGAGAGGGAGAGAGCGACAGAGGTAGTGAGTGGGATAGAAAATAATATAAGTGCATCTCAGTGAACTCAGTATATCTGACTCACACACACACACACACACACACACACACACACACACACACACACACACACCTATCACATCAATCTATCTTTCTATATGACTGGTGTGCTCTTTGAATAATGTAGCCAATATGAAGAGAGTCACTGAGAAGATTTGCTTGCCTGATGGGGGTCACAAGGTCTCTGCCCCGGAGGAGCACGGAAAACCAGCAGGAGTCATAAAAGGAATCACAAGAGGTTCTCATTTACATTTTTTACCCCCCGACACAGAAATGGAAACGACACTCGCGCCCAGCTCCTGTCTGGACAATGAAACCTCGCGTCAGAAAAGCCTTTTAATTTTTCATACAGCAATTATGTGGAAGTGGACCTCCATGGCTTTGGCTAATTTCCCCATGACTTCGGGATATGAAAGCGATATTGTCTTTTCATGATGTAAAAATGATGGCGCCCTTTTATATATATCCCCTGTGCTGTGACTCGAGGACATTTTCAAAAATCATTATGAAACTACCGTTTCATAAAAAGTGATGCAGCCTATTTCTGAAATCTTTGATGACTTCTATGAGATGAAGTCTCTGTAGAGGCAGCAAATGAGTAAGAAAATTAAGACTTCTGTTCATGTAACCTAATTTATACCTAAAAGCTTCCGAAAAGTTAAGGTATTGATAAACTTAACGCCGGCACATTAACATTTAAGTCAGGGGTGAAACAACTGCTTAAATCAGGCTTAAATAAAAATGTAGTCCAGTCAACCCCCGTTCGCATGCGCAGTACTGCTTCCGTAAGATTGCATTGGGAAAACTGGGAAAACATGGTACTGGCTGACAAACAACTACTTTGTAAGCGGTTGTTTTACCCCAGACTTAATATGTTATGTGCCGGCGTTAAGTTTATCAACTGTATCTTGGTACTGATACAGTACTGATACAGTACTTTTTGGAAACGATACTGCGAAAAGGGTTTAATTCACTGTTTGTGGACGGCTCGACCCCATTTCGACCTGTGCAGGGATATCATGGGACGGAACCTCATCTCGCAGATACTGTAAAGCGTTCTAGAACTGGTTCCGTTCTAGATTCTTGTAATGGAACAATTTTTTGGTTCCAGTTCCAAACCAACTTTTAGGGTTCTCAACCAATTCATTTTCAGTGGAAACACTCAACTGGTTAGGTGGGGAAAAAATAACCAAACTGGTTCAACACTGGTGGAAAAGGGGCTTGTGTGATTAGGCTTAAAGGCATAGTATTGTATTAGACGGCAAAATTGCCCTTTGTTTATACACCAAAACTATGAATACATTTTTTATCAACCTCTGGAGCAGTGTGGTGGCGTTTACAGTGAGAAAGCAATGCGTTTCTGCATGTGTTTTGGTGTTTTCTTTACGGTTTGTTTTGGTAGACGCAGGGATATTTTTGGGCAATCTACACAAACAGTGAAAAAAAGACCTCAATACAGCAAAAGAATTACACTCTTAAATGTGCCCGTTATCTCGCCAATGGTACCACATCAATACAGCATGGAATTGTGGACAACATTTTATATAAAACGATAAAATACTCTGAGAGGCTAAATCTCATCAAATGGTGGTCCGTGGCTCAAATGCAGAATAACAAATATGATAAGGTAATGCGTGTCGTGTGACGTGTACATTTTTGTTTGTGGTCATTTTACCTGTTCCAATAGTTTCCTGTATCTCTGTGTGGCTTGCTGGATGAGATCTCTCACGGTCCATCCTTCTTTGCAGGGCACCACCACACCAGTACGCCCAAATGTCACTGTCACCTTCATAATGGCACTCTCCTCTTCATCCAAAACTCAGGGCCTCTGAATATTAAGACGAATGATGGCAATAATGATTCCCAGTTACAAAAAAATAAGGGGAATCCTGAAATGTGAGTAATAATTGTATCCCTGAGGAAAACAGTCTTTTGGTCCAATGTGGTCTTTAAGTTGTCACACAAACAGTTTAGGTTCAACAGCAGTGTAAAATGTAACAATGTTTGTCCGAGTCCCCACATACTGTATACAACCAGACAGTTACGGTGCCTTGGGGGAAAAAATAACCTAAAGTATCTCTTCTTATTGTTCTACCATTACCTCTTTATGACGCAGTAAAGTCAATAGTGATCTCTATTTGACAGCCAGCAGGTGTCGAGGAAAACACAGAGGGTTGCAGAGTCCATGCGAGTGTCAAAAGTAATCCACCCTCACGAGAGGCTGGGCTGGCAGCTGTCAAGAAGAGGGAAAATACAAAGCCATGACATCAATCAATAAGACGTAGAGATATATAGCCCATGGGCTAACGTTAGTTAGCAATGCTAGATAGATGCAGGTGACCAGCTGGCTAACGTTAGCAAGCTATAAAGGGATGTACCTGTAGAGCACGAGAAGGCTCACTGGCAGCTAATTAAAGGGAAAAAATACAGCTTCTTTCGTTTTGTAGGAGGAAAAAAACGAATGGAAACCAAATTCACTCCAAAGTTATCGAGCCTATAATCCCAGGCTAGCTATTGTTAGCCACCTTAGCTGAACTTTGGGAGGGAGGGATGCATCTCTCCATGAAGTTTTTTCCACTCGGAACATTCCCTTGTTTCAAGTGGTCAAGTCAGCAGCTAATATATCCGCTTCATCACCGTTACATTCCGTTAAGAGCCTAGGGCTCAGTAGGTTTCGATATTTGGGGGCATGTAAAGTATGAAAATGCGGCTACGAGGAGGCAAATACCACTGCAATGTGTCAACAAAAGTTTTTGAAATTCCTCCAGTCCCGTTGTTGCTCCTGAGCAGTTCCTGAAAAACTCCTCCACTCTCCCTGCTGGCTGCTGTCACTTGGTTTCTTAAAGGGACAGTAGTGCGCTTCATCCTCACAGCCTGTGATGGAAGAACTTCTCAAAATGTTTTACTTTTAGGTCAAAGTTATAATACCACAATGTAGAAATACTTCAGTTACAAGTAAAAGTCCTGTAGTATCTTGAGGGAAAAGTTCAAAGTATACTTAAGTTTAATACCAAAAGTATTCAGCTCCATATATAGAGATCTAAGGGTTTGAGGTCAGTTGTAGAGTTGCTGGCCGCTCCGCTCCATATGCAGATCTAGGTGATCTGCATCCGGTGGGGGGATCAACATATGGCATGTCAGAACAGGTCAGCTCCATATATGGAGATCTAAGCGTTTGAGGTTTGAGGTCAGATGTAGAGTTGCTGGCCGGCTCCATATTATGCTTATGCAGATCTAGGTGATGAATGATGATCCAGTCTTCTTCATATATGGCTAAACAGGGTTTGATGAGGTCAGTGTCGTGATCTTCATATATGGAGATGGCCATATATGGTGGTGTGACGTGTCACGAGCTGTGATGTCACAAGGCATGACCATATATGGAAGCATGACACGAGGCATGACACTGACTGACTGACTGGAAAAACAGGTTTTTATAGTAAACTGCGACCTACAGTCGCAATTATTATTATTATTATTATTATTATTATTATTATTATTATTATTATTATAGATCCAGTCATGCAAAAGCACTGCCTGCATGGAGTCACGGATTTACAGAAGGAGTCTGTCGTATTTAATCATCTTGCTTTCTGGGCCATTTCCATTCAAATTGGAAACTTTAAAGCGCTAACGGACCTTGTCCACCACTGTAAACATAGGCCCTTTGAAACATCTGAGTAACTTTTGTAACCATGTTTTTCTCCCCTTTTACATTTTATTATCTCGTGTTCAAAGCAGTATCCTTACCATGTGGAGGAGCTTCGTAATTAGGAGCTCAAGTGTATGCGTGTGTATGTCTGCTAATTGATTTGGGCTACGTTTATTTTCTGGGTCACTGAATTCCATTGCTACTAATGAACCCCCGGGGAAGCGCACATTCTGCATGCATGCAGATTTTTATTTCTGTCTTTCTTTGTTGGAAGTTAGAAAATACATTTGAATAATCATTTAAGATATGAATTTTGAATTGTTTAAATTAACCAAAAGTTCAAGAGAAAGGCAGTGTTGTGAAATAAGTTATCTTTTGATGATAATGGTATTTTTTTAACTTATTTCGCACAATGCTATTAAAAATGTATGTGGAATGAATTACTTTACTGAAATTATTTCATGGCATAACCAAAATAAGTGTCATGATAATAAAGTGAAAACAAAAGACACAAGTCATTTTGTTTGTTATTACATATTGCATTCTTCCTTTCTAATGAAGCTGGAATATATTTGCCTTGTTCCAAACTGAACCGGGGGATGATTTGTTCAAATTTAGCATGGGGGAAGGGGAAGGATTAAATTGTGCTGCTAAGCATTTTGAGACTAGAAGTCTATGTTTCTTGGAATTAGTGTTCCTTCAACTGTCTGTCAAGCTGTATCTGAAACTATTAGGTTGTCGTTAGCCTGAGCTAACGTGTTAGGTTTCTGGTCTAGAGGGGCGGGTCGCGGCTCAGATTTGCGCACGCCCTGATTGGATCTCATCGATCTGTCCGTCAGCATAATTGTATGAAACATTTATTTATTTACAAGTACCGCAATTGTGTCACAGCATCTGTCATTTGTTCATCCACCCCCCCCCCCTGCCAAGGAAATATATGAAAATACAGCATACAAATGCATCACAATAAAACCTTCTGTTGGCTGTGTAAGTAGTCTGTGCTGTTTGCATGTATGCATTGCATTTAAATGGATGTAGGCAGTGTGGCAATTCTTTAACATCTTAATAATTCTTGAACAAAACAAGTAGTAGGCCTACATGGTAACATGTTGGGTTACTCATCCCTATCACTTTCATCAGAGTCATCATCCCATGTACCTCTTTCTTCTGTTTCCTTTGACACATTTTCACAGTCCTGGAAGTGACATAAATCAGTGCAAGGCAGTTTTGCAGACATACATGAACATCTTTCAGTCTCACATTTGCTTTTTTTTTTTACAATTACAGTGGACTACCTGCAACACACTATCAGGGGCAGGATTTCTAGTCATCCATGTTACTGTTAACTCCCCATCCTCCATGCCCCATCCACTGCCAATGGGTGAAGGAGCACACATCCTACTAGTCAGAGAACGTCTCATCACTGCTGCTTGGTAGTTTGCCCTTTTGCAATGTTGGTGGAGAGCATCACTTGTTGGGGGAATGGACAGTTCTGGCAAAGCTGATGATGCCGTACAGAATGATTTGTACCTTGCATCATTCACGTTTTTGGCAGATGATTGGCCATACAGGTGACACACATATTTGCGTTGAAAGTTGACTGGTCAAGGTTAAAACTGCTGCCAAGATGAACCTGCTTGGCTTACCTCGGTTGACTCAGTTGTTGTCATGTCTGATGGATGAGGTAGCCTGTCTAACAGTGTATCTGCTGATAATGTTTCAACAAAAACCAGTTCGGGGATGTTGCGCGTTGCAGGGCTGTGAAACACCAGCTCGGGGAAATCACGGGCCAACCGCCTTTTCAGTTTATCCTGCCTGCAAAATGAAAATATAGAAAAAGACAAGCACAAATGTATAAATATTAATATACAATATCAGGGGATGAAGCCTGATGGCCATCACATCTACCCAAAGGTGAAAGATTCTAGATACAGTTGACTGGTGAATGCCAAAGAGGTAACCTAAAAGTTCCTCAGACAGATTGAGGCACAGCTTCATCAGTGTAAGGCTGTAAGCAGAAGTCTCTGAGTATCACTAAGTGACTGTTTTGCAGGAGGTGGTAAACTTGGTGACACAAAATTGAACAACAACATGAAAGTCTCTACATTTGGTAGTCCTGTGAAGAATTTCATTTTGCTGTCATCAAATTCTGAAGGATCAAGAGTACGATGTTTCAACTCACTTTCTAATTTGTTGACTTTATCCCTAAGTGATTGACATTCAGCATTTAAAGATTTAATCTGTTCATGTAATGAGGCAATGTCATTTTGTGTTTCCTCTGTCTGGACCCCAATGCCTGGGACTTCAACAACAGTCTGTACCTCTGCTGTACTTCGATCAGTGATGGAGGTGAAACCAAATAACCTTGGCACGTAGTCAGGATGTAGAGGATCATCACTCTTTTCCCCTTAAATAACAAAAACAACAAAAACATTTACTAGAAATATGATATTAATTTGTTTACATATATGGGGTGTTTTCACATATGTCCTGTTTCAGACATCAGCCTCAAAACAAACTCATCCGGGACGGGGCTGCCAAATCATTGTGAGATTATTTTTTTACATTAACCACTGGAACAATAGCATCCCTATTCTGGAGGGAACATTTGCAGAAAATAGCAGATCTACAAGCTCACAACATTGTGAGCTTGTAGACCGGCTATTTTGGCAAATAAGTTTGGTGTAGAGCAGGGGTAGGCAGCTTTAACCACAGGTGCCAAGGGTGACCACTGGCACACACTGGCAATGCCAGTGTCTCACTCTAATGCCAGTATGGCATTAGAGTGAGAGAGGATTAGCCTGCATGTCTGTAACTGAGTGTACAAATGGAACCAATGGACCCCATTGGACCTCAAATGGACCCTTCTTAGGCCTTAAGCCTACAGGTCTGTGAGAGTGGAACCAAATGGACCTTACAGGTCTGTAACTCTGAGAGATGGAACCAAATGGACCCTTACAGCCTGAGTGTACAAATGGACACATGCAGGTCTGTAACTCTGACACTATGGGTCCATTTGGTTCCATTCGTACACTCTCAGAGTAATTTACAGACCTTAAGGATCTATTTGTGCAATAACAATCAAAAGTTATGTGGGTCCTTTGATATTAAACCACTGTAGTGGTTATCAGTGGACTCTTAATGTGTCATATAAATCAGTGTCATACGATATTCTGAGGAAAACCATGGAGACATTGTGACGAACCGTTCTAAACGAATGTCTGTGCTTGCTGTTGTTGTGCTGTTGTCTCACTTGGCTAGCAAGACTAATGATTGGCCAACCCGTGGCTGACCTCTGTGGTCGTATTCTTCATTGTGTCCCATCTATCACTGACTCACCCTCTCTTAGCTCCTGCTCTTATACTACTCTGTGCATTCAGGCCGAGGGCGTATTCTTTATGGCTGGTCATTTTTAAAGCATTTTACAATTTATAGCTTCACATCTTCAGACGGGAGGTAAACTCAAACATACTTTCTTCAAGCTAATCTAAATTCACCCTATGGTACGCTACCACTTGATAAAAGTCTTTAGTTACCACTTGGGATTTTGTCCTTGAAGGGATTCTTAAAAAATAAATGGTGAACACAAGGTGGTCAATAATTTTAGATTTGATGACCTGTGACCTGTGCATGTGCCTGTGTGCCTGTGAATAATCCCTAACTTTAGAGGAAGGGGAAAACTGGATTTGCCCATGAAACATTAACGTTCCTCTGATATCAGTTCATATACCGTAGATAAATGATCAAAAAATGCAGCTCATGTCACAACACCAAGAAAAAGCCATTGGAATGCAAAGCCAATGCTTATTGGCGCTGTTCTCTGAAGCTACACAAGCAATATGATAGCATATAAGTCCTCTTCTTGTGATAAATGTCCCCATTTACCGGTTTGCAAGGAGCAGCAGAATGCACCATGATGTCTGGTCAGCCCATGGTTGAACCCTGTGCTTGAACTATTTGTCACTGTTTAATCAATCACTGATTCACTCTCCCTCTGTTTCCCTGTTCATCTCATTTCTCTCACCAGTCACCAGATAATATAAGGACGGAAGGCCAAAAGATCTCGCTTTCTTAGTTCCTAACTGTGGTTCTCACAGTCCACCTGACATGTGTCCATGATGTAAATTTGTAAATAATTTGTTTGACATAATACTGTTGTGTTGTGTTTGTGTGTGTGTGTGTGTGTGTGTGTGTGTGTGTGTGTGTGTGTGTGTGTGTGTGTGTGTGCGTGTGTGTGTGTGTGTGTGTGTGTGTGTGTGTGTGTGTGTGTGTGTGTGTGTGTGTGTGTGTGTGTGTGTGTGTGTGTGTGTGTGTGTGTGTGTGTGTGTGTGTGTGTGTGTGTGTGTGTGTGTGTGCGCGTGCGTGCGTGTGTGCCTGCCTGCGTGCGTGCGTGCGTGCGACTTTGCTACTGTACGAATGGTAAGAAATCATAAAAAAAAAGCAAAAGAATCTGTATGGGAGCATGCAGATTGACATAACATTACATTGTCTTTACGAATATATCTAACCTTGCCGGAAACCAAGGCATCTGGAGAGCATTTAAACTGTCATTGATCGAAAGAAATGGGACAAAACAGACATCTGACATTCATGTCTTTAGAAAGAGACTTGCAAAACGTAAAAATTCAATAAAAAGTTATTTTAAAAAAAAAGAAAAAAAGAAAGAGACTTGGAATCCAGTACTTTTGAGCGAGTATCGTAACCTTTTTATTTTTATTGTCATTATTAATTAACCTATATATAGCAGATGTGAGCCCCCCTGCTTTTAATAAAGTGGCCAAAGGATAATTTACTTACGTAGGAGCCACACAGTCGAACAGTTTCAAAACCAGTGTCAAATTGATAACCAATCTGAGGTCTTTTAAACAGAAGACAAAGGCATAAAAGGTGATAGCAGATCGTTGTGGGACCTTTTTATTTCACAATTCTGCTCTGTCATTGACAGAGTGGAATGGAAAAATGCTAATAATTGTCAGATTGATGTGCACTGTCTTTAGAAACAATGGTTTTGTGTTTGTTCACGAAATACCTCACCCTATGGGATGTTTCCTTTGAAAAGGAAACATCCCATAGGGTGAGGTATTTAGCTCACTCCATTTACAAAACCTTGGTTTCTAAAGAAACCTCTTTGTTTGCCTTAATCAGGAAAGTATAGTAGTTCAGCGTAGTTCAACCGTAGTTCTAATGTTTCGACCTATGCGGTCTTCATCAGAGTCATGACTCTGATGAAGACCGCATAGGCATACTAGCACCTAATAAAAGGCTCTAAATGTCCGTGCTGCTCCAGTGTCCTCTCCTCCTTCTGCAACTTATGTCCTTGTCCATGTGAAGCATCGGACCAGCCGTTCCAGGCTTGAGGTGCGTTGGTATACTCCCTTTGTTCCTATGATATAGCCTAATTAGATAAATGTAAATGATACGTAGCTTGCGGAGTTAGTTCAGTCAGATATACTCGAGGGGTTTCATACTGTGCTCAAGGGTGCATACATATACTCAAGAGCCAAATTCCAATACACAAAACTCACTCACACTCTCTCACTTCAGCATGGTGGTGTTGCGGTGAAATTGGTGACTAGCTGCTGAAATATGTGACAATCATGTAGACAATCACATAATGTCTCTTCAACAAACAGCAAAGCTTTTTAGTTTAATGTGTGTGCGTGCATGTGTTTGTTGGGTCAGCGACTCAGCCGCAGCGGCCGGCAGCTAGTGGATGGGGGGGGGGGGTGCATAGTATCGGGTTTCAAGCAGTGTTTTCTGTGCCACATGTGGATGAGGCGGGCTTATGTCACTGGAGAAGGAAAAAAACATGTACACGTGATGCGGAAATCCGCCCCGAGGAGACAACATACACCTGACACTCGCTCTATGCGGTTTCGGAGAGCCCACTCGGCTCCTCCACTCGACTCCACTCGCCTCCTCGATGGAGCACATTAACAATTGGAACGTTAACCATTTCTGGGTCAAGCTGGAATGACCCCGAGAGATCGAGAGGGAGTGAGCGAGTGGCCGAGATTTTGGGTATTGGAATTTGGCTCTAGACTGCATGCTTCTTCCTAGCTGCCTTCCTTCTGCATATGGTTCCTGGTTGTTGTTATGTGATGTTTCCTCCCACCGCCACTCCAGCACCACCGGTGGGCTCTGTTATTTCTGTTCCCCATGGGGGGTTGTTATTGTATATCTACGTAGTTCCCCCCCCCCCCCCCCCCTTTTGATTTACATCAAAAGGGCATGTGAGCTCAAACCCACAATTCAACATTTTGGTTTTAAGATGTTGATATTCATTTTGTATTCATCCTTAGGACCCCAAATCACACCTTGGAAAGCATGAGTGTCTATTTCAAACAAAGTGTTTTTTGCCTGGGGGGGTCATATTTTGACAGCAGGAATTGCCTGTCATAATTTGACCCCCCAGTATTAGGATGTATTAGGATGTTGATATTCAGGTATTGTATCTCCCTGCTCTTAATGTCTAATGATGGTGTTTAAGTGTGCCGAGCAGGGAGAAAAAAATTAGCAGAGCCTGACGCCAAGATAAAATATTACATGCACAATTCTCATGCTATAATAAATATTGGTTAAATCTATTCGTGAGTTATCTGACTGAACTTGCAAATGCAAATGTTGTCTAAAACAGTTGGCTGGTATTCCAATCCAAGCTCATAACTCAATCGAGTCAATATAATCTCTCAAAGCTAAAATATATCACACCTCACCTGAGTTACTGCTCAAACACACACACACACACACACGCACACACACACGCGCATAGTGTAGTTTATCCATATGGTTGCTCATTCCCTCTCCACGCCTCATATGGAGAAGTCCTAACCTCAGCTGTGTTGTCTGTCCTGCACCTCGCATTATGGTCCGTTGCACGCCACTGTGAAGATGTTAGGTTGTTGAGTGCTCCCCTGCTGGCGGGCCAGGTGGATCCAGACCCTGAGAAATGAATCAATGTGTCTGCCCTGAACACGGTCAGGTAAAAAGAAAGACGGACACAGCAGGAGACAGGAGCAACATTGGATGCTGCTGAAAGACAGATGTAAGAAATACACACATGTGCACACGCAGCGAGAAGTAGTCTGTAGTCTGTACTGTAGTCTGTGTCGACACACACATGCATGCATGCTCACGCACGCACGCACGCACGCACGCACGCACGCACGCACGCACGCACGCACGCACGCACACAGTCAGAGACATGCACACAGAATCACACGTGTACGTACATAACATCTCTAAATCATCCCTCCCTCTACTCTACCCTTCGTCTTTGCTCTCCCCCCTCTGTGCAGTATGTCTCCCTCTCGTCCCGCTAATATTCAGGATCATGTATTTTCCCCATGCCTCATCCATCATGTTGCTAAAGAAGCCCATACAGCCTTATTACCTGGAAGCTCTTGGAGGCGAGAGAACAAGAGAGCCACATCTGGTGTGACACAGCAGGGGGGCCGTACGGTATAATGTCACAGTACAGGGCGAGGAGCGTGGCCGGTTAAGACTGAGGTTAGGGTTAAGGTTTGGAATAGTGTAGGTAATCGGTCGGACGGGAGGTATTTAAGTAAAAAAAAAACAGTACTTTTTCCACCACTGATTAAATCACTGGGTATTGACTGTGTATACCTCTTCATTACATTTAGACAGCCCTGGGGTACTTTACAGCTATTCTGTGTCCACTAGCTTGTAATAAAGTCCACACAACTCATATGTGAGTGTGACCGATTTTGACCGAGTCATTGAATATTTTTTAATTGTTTGTTCATGTCATGTGAAATCATAGCTTCAAATTGACATATTGGTTGTTCAGTTTGACCCACCAGTTTTGGAGATAATGGCTTATAGAGTAATGTCTTGCAGAGAAACAGCGAAAACAGGCTTGAAAGGTTCACTTCTGTGGTCTCTAACATCAGACCTAGCTACTTGTTTAAGCATTTATTTCATATTTACATGTCGATTTTAGCTCTGACATTTATTTCAGACATGCTCTAGTATGTGAAATGTCTGCCTGTGCTATTAACTAATTTTGCAAGTAATTTAAAAAGTCACACCTGTTGACCTGTGTGAAGTGAGTGATGCAAGTCTGTGTGGGGGTCCCCGGGGGTTCCCCAGAAGTTCCAGACCCACAGGACCACGGCCAGGGTGCCGGCCCATCCGAACGGTATAAGAAATGAGAGAGTTACCATGAGGGGGTCTCCGGGGGTCCCCGGGGAGTCCCTGGGGGGGTCCACTGAACATCCAGATCTCGAGGAACGCGCCCAGGGGGCGAGCCAAAACGGTTGAGAAATGACAGAGTTATCGTGTGGGGGTCCCTCTACTGTACCCTCTACTGTACTGTACTGTCACTGTACTGTACTGGCACACCCAAAATCATCATAATACAGTTAATATGTGCATGTGTGTTTGTGTGTGTGTTAGGTTGCGCACAGGTGGTGAAAAACAACCATGCTATTTTCGTGCTCAGACCCAGGCAGCCAGCCAGCCAGCCAGGCAGCCACACACATAGCTCCGTAAGGGAGTGCAGGTTGCACCACTCAAAAAAAGAATATCAGTGTTTCTCCTCTCCTGAACAGTTAGTCTTGCCGCCATGACGTCTCTGTATCAAAAAGAGTCACATATGATGTCAAATGGGATGTGATTCATCAAAGCTGATGAAGTAGAAATGGGGCCTATTGACTGCAGAGTCAATTGTGTGCGTTATAAATGAGACACTGGCTCGCCAAACAGGATGTCTTGTTCATGTGCTCAAGACAGATAGTTAGATGTTATCTCCACCTTTCAGACTGCATGGTCCGCTATTGTATGTTGGGTTTTTCAGATTCTGTACTCTGCATATATGTGTATATGTGTGTGTGTGTGTGTGTGTGTGTGTGTGTGTGTGTGTGTGTGTGTGTGTGTGTGTGTGTGTGTGTGTGCACGTGCGGCCGCGCGCCTGCGTGCGTGCGTGTGTGCGCGCGCAAGCACGGGCATGTGTGCGTGCATGCGAGCGAGCACATAAGTGTGTGTGGCAATGTGACGGCCACAGATCTAGACAGATCAATAGAGGGCCTTGTCCCCGGGGAGGTTTCGATCAGCCAGCCATGCAGCTCTAGTCTCACCCCTATATCCACACGCACACCGCACACATGTGCGCGCGCACACACACACACACACACACACCCTGATCCCCGCAGAGAGCTGAGATGTGTCACGTCTGTACAGCCTGGCCACCAGCAAAAGTCATTTGCACCACCATTGGGAGTCATGGAATAGACCATGGCTGGACAGACGGACGGACGGACGGACGGACGGACGGACGGACGGACGGACGGACGGACGGACGGACGGACGGACGGACGGATAGGTGGATTATTGGATACTGTATAATGAAACACTGTTTCTACAAAGTACTTTAGGTGATTGATTGCTATGTTGCACATGAAAAAAAACCTGTTGTTCTTTCAAGGTTTGTGACCCTCAGGGACTGACGAAAGCCGTCCCAAGGGGAGGTGTACGCATCCATGGACATCAGAGTCCAATCAGACGAAGTATTTAGAATTCTTGCCGGCTCTTCAGGCAGACTGCCCGGAGCACTTCTTCAGCGTGTACTTGAAGTGCTTTAGGGTTGAAAACCACTGGCCTAAAGTTTAGGCCAGTGGTTTAGGGTTGAAAACCACTGGCCTAGAGTTTAGGCCAGTGGTTTTAGGGTTGAAAACCACAGGCTCTCAGTCCCAAGACGTTTGTTGTGGTTGGATAAGATTTTGTCCACAATTTCATGCTGTATGGTAGAACTTGGGGTCATGTGATCTATGACATCACAAAGATGTACTCTCCAAAAAGTATGTCCTCACATGATGTCACTGATCACATGACCCCATGTTCTAGACCTCCAAGTAGGGAAGGACTTTTTTATTATTCCTACACAACAACTATATAGTTCAATGTTGAAAATGAGTGTTTTTCCCCTAAATGGTGCATTATATAGCACCTTTATCCAAGGCGCTTTACATAGATTGTGCATTACATTCACCCATTCACACACACATTCACCGATGGCAGCGGAAACCATGCAAGGCACCAACCAGCACATCAGGAGCAATTCGGGGTTCAGTGACTTGCTCAAGGACACTTCGACACTAACTCTGGGGGACCCCGGGTTCGAACTGGCAACCTTAGTTACCATCTGGCCACTCTACCCCTGAGCCACCGCCGTCCCTCCCCTTTAAGTAGGTATGGTTTTAATTTAAAGCGTTAGGGTTGGTCCCCGGACCACTGGTGGCCCGAGGACCACTGGTTGATAACCACTGCTTTAGCCACCCTTACTGATTACACAGTAAGGGTGGACAAACAGGGACAAACAGTGTTGAAGAGACAAGAATGATTATAAATGAATACTTGGCAGGAACACCTCAGCCTCAGTTTAGGAAAAAGACGATGTCTATAATTTCACTTTACTGTTGCAAAAGAAACAATGAGGAAAAAGGAGAGGGAAGGAAATGTGGCAGCATGAAGGAAAAACTTCATAAAACAATTTTTTTCTCGGGTCTCAGTTTACAGTGGGGCGGAAACCTTTCACATGAAGTAAAATAGTACTGAGCAGTGAGCATACAGTAGAAAAAATCAGGAAAACAAAATGACTTTAATTTAACTTTTGCTGACGTTTCAAAAAACAAACTCCACAAGCAACATTTCCCATCAGTATTCTAATCTAACCTTTTCCCTCCATTTAGGCCAAGGTCTGCCAAGGATTTGCATATTTGCTGATGTATAAATGTGTGTGTGTGTGTGTGTGTGTGTGTGTGTGTGTGTGTGCGTGCGTGCGTGCGTGCGTGCGTGCGTGCGTGCGTGCGTGCGTGCGTGAGACTGACAAGACAGAAAGGCAAAGTGCAGGGATGCATAGTAAAATCCTGAAAGTTGATTTGACTCTGGAGTGTCAAAATGGACCAGTGAATTCACAGGCAAGGCAAGGCCACATTTCATAAAGAAATGTACAGTGCAGCAAGAATCAGAAACCTGGCTTAGTACAAGGCAGCAGCAAACCGAAAGCTTTGATTTAAAATAATTCTACTGTTGTAGCAAACCTCCAGTTTTCTGGGAGTTTGTTCCTCATACCGTATAAGATGCATACAAAATGTATTCTGTTTTCCACATTTTAATTCTGACTCAGGTGCAGAAAGCTGTGTCAATGAGATGACTTGAGAGGTCCGGACTTGAGATGTTCATGATGATATGGCAGTAGGTCATAAATGTATTTTGACCCTAAACCACAAACGGTATAGTATTTGTTCATGTTTATGTATATTAAAGGATCCCCACTAGCCTTCCTGGGGTCCTGAAGACTATAGTTTGAAATCAGTAAGCCAGTAAAGGTCTGAGAAATGGAGTGATATATCCATTAGGACGAGTATCCTAGGGATCCAATGTGTTAAATGTTCTTCTTTAGCTCCAAAAGTATATTATATATTATATTATATTCTTTCAGTTCTGTCTTTGTTTAATAGATTAAGAATAAATTCAGAAATTTTGAGCACATCCAAACGTTGATTTGTTCAATGCAGCAGTGCTTGTATTGGACTTGTATAGTCCCCGTTGATGTGTTGATGTGTAAATGTGTGTATCACATGCATAATATGGCAACAAGTTTTGTCGTTTTCCATAATCTGAGCCAGTGCATGTAGATGTTGAACAGAAGAGGTCCCAGAATGGAGCCTTGGGGAACACCGGATATAAAATTGTGTAATTACAGACACAAAGTAGTCCCTGTCCTTTAAATATGTATGATTCAAACCAATGTATTACTGTGTCAGAAAGTCCCCCAGTTTCCACTCCAGTAATAAAAACTGAAATTCAGCCATATCGTCTTTATGTAGTATGATCATCAAGTAATTAATTCACAAAAAAACACAAAAAGTTTAAATATGGAGATTTGTACTGTAAACTGTGCATTTTGATGCCACTACTTAACTCAAGTACATTTTTGAATTCCAGACTTTTATTTGGAGTATTTTACATTGTAGTATTGATACTTTTACTTAAGTAAAAATGTGAGTACTTTTCCAACCACTGCTCAGTGGTCAAAATCCTGACTGGAAGACAGCAGTGTCAAAGCAGTCAAAGCAGTGCCAGGAGGTTGTTCAGTTTTTAACGATTTTACACAAAACCGAGAGGTTTTTCATGATTTTGCCAGTGAAGGATGTGGCTGGATTGAATGAAGTGAAATGAAGGTATCTATGTCCATAGTATACATCTACACTACTGTGTATACTGTCACATTCTTGTCACATTCTGAAGTGAAGCATACTGAATCATATCACTTTCCTTTCCTTTCTATCTCATTAAACAGATTTAGAAACAGGAACTTCACAACTTCCCATATCTCTCACCATTCTAGGTGGTGTTGACTGCGAGCACAGATGACAGAACAAAGATAGAAGATATGATATGAATCTGTGATGGTGAACGGTGAACGCACACACACACACACACGCACGCATGCGCGCGCGCGCATGCATGCAAACCTCTGGCTTAATGGCTAAATTAACACACCGTCACATAAGAAACAGTGAGCTCGCTAAATCCACCTGCCTCTAAGGAGGTTGTGGAAGAGTGAGGATGTAATGATACTATATTCAGAAAGAGCTACTTTGAAACTAATTGTGTGTGTATAACAAGCAAAGAATTACTTAGACAGATCCTGAAACCTATTACTTGTAAGGTCTGGGGGGATAGGCGGGTGTAATCTCAATATGTGTCTTAAGTTTGCAGCGGTGTATAGCCTATTGTTGGCAGAGTTATGTGTAAGTGTGTGTGTGTGTGTGTGTGTGTGTGTGCGTGTGTGTGTGTGTGTGTGTGTGTGTGTGTGTCGTGCACGCGTGTGCATGCGTGTATTCTGTGATCTCTCCATTTTATTCACAATGCCATTGAACAAAGCCACAACACATCAAAGCTGTCTGTGTGTCTGTTGGGAGCGTACCACATGTAAATGTGTGTGTTTATGTTCATTCTTATGCAAATCATGCCAACCAGTGTGTATTTAGCTGCAAACTGAAGGAAATCACAAAGGAATCAACCTGCCATGGTTTTATGCAAAATGTGCGGTCTCAATGTCTGGTTTGGGTTCACGTCAATTAGATCTAATGTAAATTGGCAATGTATAATATAAAAAAGAGAAATTATGGAAAAATCTTCTGGCAGTTTTCGCCTTTTCTCCCAATTTAGCCATTGTGCCAATTCCCAAATCCCCCAAAACACAGCCCTGTGACTCATTTCACTGCAAAACCCTACTGGTTGGTCTTGGGATTGGTCCTACTGTATACAGATGGTAATGAAAGCATGCCTCCTCCAATACACAAAAAAGCTCAAGACCCAAAAGAGACATTTTAGCCCGGGGCTCACAGCGTGTCTCTTCATGTCAGATTGTGAGCTTGTAGGTCTGCTATTTTCACTGCTTCTTAAACATTTTATATTTGAATTGCGACCATAGGTCGCATTTACTATGAAATCGTGCATGTCTTGTCAGTCAGTCAGTCAGTCAGCCAGTCAGACAGACAGTCAGTCACCCCCAGGCATGACCATGGTCATGCATTGTGAGCTTGTAGATCTGCTATTTTCAAAATATTTATATACATTTGAAAACTTGATATGGGACAATATGCATAGTGAGTACTTTCTACTTGTGGTAATTTAAGTAAATTGTTATGCCAATACCTTTGTACTTTTACTGAAGTACATTTTGAATTCTGGACTTTTACTTGTAACTTCTATATTGCAGTATTGCTACTTTTACTTAAGTAAAACAATTGAGTACTTTTTCCACCACTGGTATTTGACATGATGACGACGGATGAGAACAGATCAAATGAGATCGGGTTATGTTATTTAGAGATGGATGGATAGATGGAGAGACAGATAGATAAATAGAAGACCACCGCCCTCAAATGCCCTCTTTACACCTCCCTCCATGCAAAAAAAAAAAGTATATGTTAATATGTGATAATACATGAAGAAATTCCATCTCCCATTCCATCTCTCTCTCACTCTCCCATCTTCGTCTAAAAAAAACTCCTGCAAACGAGACTGAAATTACCAGGAAGATCACCCAAAGATCAGTGTGATTCTCCGAGGTCAGTCACAGTTTTTCCTTCTCTCGCTCTTTCTCATGCAAAATGTAAGACATTATCGATGCATGAAAACAATTTAATCTCTGTCTCTTATGAAAAAAATGAAAAAAAGAAACGCCTGTAAATGACTGTCTGTGAAATTAAGAGCTAGATTGCTTCACTTTCTCTGAGGTCGGCAGCTCTCTCTCTCTCTCTCTCTCTCTCTCTCTCTCTCTCTCTCTCTCTCTCTCTCTCTCTCTCTCTCTCTCTCTCTCTCTCTCCCCTTGATCAGTCCATTTTTTCGGAGGTCATTCTGTCTCTAACCCCTTCGTCTCAGAATGCCGTCAATCCCGTCAGGGAGCGGCACTGCGCCTCCTTAACATTCCCCCATTACCGTATGTAAATTCTCTAATTGCAAAACCCATAACCACATCACCCTTATAGCTTGACCTCCCCGTCAACACAGAAGAAGAAAACACATCCGCCGTCTCAAGGCAAACAAAATAAAATAAATAAATATGCAAAAAACAAGCACTTTATGTCTGGGGCGAATCATCAGAGATAGAGGATGACCGGGGGGGGGGGGGGGGAGGGGGTCAGACAATTCGAGTGTGTGTGTGTGTGTGTGTGTGTGTGAGAGGGGTGAGAGGGTGACAGAAAGGAGGAAAGTGATAGATGTGAGCTTAAAGAACTTAAGAACAGGGCACAGAAAGGAAGAGACCGACTGAATGAAATCAGGGTTTTCGGGGGTACAATTAGGATGCTGAGGAAAACATCCTTTTGTTATGTTAAACACGGCGACTGCATTAAAAACATCCCGGCCTCTTTCATCCATCCAAACATTGTAATTTGCAAATAACAGTGCAGATTGACACAGACTTCCTTCGGGTTAATCCCTGTGTAGATCAAAGCACCTGGCTCACAATGCACCGCCACATGCCTGGGCTGGGAAATAATATTTATATTAACACTTCATGAATACTCTGGTAGAGTGAGCGAACAGTTAATCTGCCGTAACAATGGCAGCCATTCCAAAAGGAAGGCCCTGATACTGACATATCAAAATGGAACATGTCCTTGCAGCATTGTTACGGTGAACAAAACACCCGGCGCTCGACGCGTCGAGTGCACGGCTCGCTCAACGTTCTCATGAGGAAGAGAGCTTTGCATTGTGGAAATAACGGCGCTCGATAACCAAGCTCAATAAATGTTTGCCTTCTAGTAAAAACATATCCTTCTTCTTCTTCTTCTTCCTGTTGCATGCTTGGCATTAATCCATGCAGTACTGCTGTCTATCACTCTAGTACAGGACGTCAGCTTCGACCTACAGTATGCAGAAGACATGTAACAGAAATGAAAGCTGCAGGGTCAAAAAAAAAAAACTGATAGTGAGACACTTCCATGAGCACTTAAGCTCTTCACCACCAGCTGTTTTCAGTGGTTGCATAAACGTTTATCATGTTCTTTTTGTGGAAACATGCTCACCTATAACCAACCAGAAAACATTAACAAATGCGTGTCTGAATTCAACACATTGCTCATTGGTCACCCTATATAGTCTCATATTAAGATAATGATAGCCTAATATATTTTGATATATCACCCAGCTCTAGGTGTAACCTCAGTACTAAAAAAATAAATAAAAGAAAGAGATATACCATTACTGCATCGACAAACTACTGTTATTTTCAAAATATTAATATCTGTGGAACTGAGTCAAATTCAAAGCCTCAACTCAAGTGCTTATCAGAGTGGGGGTGTCCACAGTTCAAATTATAAACTTTTGGGGGTCATGGACTGAAAAACGTTGAGAACCGCACTGATTTAGAAGAGAGAAGCATTTATAGATCTATCTGAAGCAAGTGCATTGATTTGTGTGAAGTCCATCGGAAGCTCCAAAAAGGGCCACGCGTACGGTGAATACCGTATCTATAAACGTGGTAAAAATAAAAGTGAATACTCTGACCTGAATAGTCAAACTCATAGACACACCTGTAGATTATCGTGTTGTACATTGTACTAACGTCTAGTGCTAGCGGGCCCCGTGTGGTGTGTTTCCAGATAACACGGTGAGAGCGGCTGATAGAGACAATGTTTAATTTGAAATGCAGATGATGTACCACCTTATTAACATGATTTATCTCACATACGCTTGCACACGCATACGCACGGGCACGGCACACACACAAACACACAAAGGACGGACCATGCACACAACCCCCCCTCTTCTCTCTCTCTCTCTCTCTCTGTTTTTTTAAAGATTGTTGCCTTTATTGATAGTTATTAGTGAAGACAGACAGCAAAGTGGGAGAAAGAGAAGGGGAGAGACATGCAGCAAAGGTCGTCATGAACGGGACTCGAACACGCGGCACGCTGTCAGGCCAGAGCCTATATGTGGCATGCGCCTGGACCACTAGGCCAGTGGGCGCCCCTCTCTGTCGATCTCTTTGTACAGCTGTACAGTAAAAACCACTACCTGGTCCTGCCATTGCGTGATCACTGCACACCCGTTGTCCCTGGCAACATTTTGGTTACCATGGTGACATCAGATTTAATCTCACTGGTTACTCTTTTTTTTCATATGCGCAGACACACAAAAAGATAATAGTTATAATAGTAAGTATTCTGAGAGGAAAAGAAAAACATTAGTCTTTGTGTTGAATACTGCCCCCTAGCGTTGGCTTTTATATCATAGCTTCCAATCAGATAGATAGATAGTACCTTTATCATTTCATGGGGGGATTCAATTGACTATATGCACAACGCAGCCATCTTGCCATATAAGTTAATGGCAGAGTGGTAACTATAGGTGCAATTTCCTATTGACAGCCCATACATCCAAACAGAAAAGTCCTATCTGATTGCATCAACAACGTCAAACTCACCAACATTGCAGCTGTACAAAAAGCTTGAATTATCCTCTTCCTATCTGCAAAGTGTTCTGATGGCAAGATGGACGAGTGTGCATTTGGTCAATTGCCATGGCAGAACTGCAGTTATTATGTTTTTTCCTGGAG
>NC_139707.1:24297651-24307651 GCF_964188405.1 Protomyctophum parallelum | reverse complement strand
TGTTGGAGTGGCTCCCCTCAGAATGCCCTGTGTTGGAGTGGCTCCCCTCAGAATGCCTTGTTGGAGTGGCTCCCCTCAGGATGCCCTGTGTTGGAGTGGCTCCCCTCAGAATGCCTTGTTGGAGTGGCTCCCCTCAGGATGCCCTGTGTTGGAGTGGCTCCCCTCAGGATGCCCTGTGTTGGAGTGGCTCCCCTCAGGATGCCCTGTGTTGGAGTGGCTCCCCCCAGGATGCCCTGTGTTGGAGTGGCTCCCTTCAGAATGCCCTGTGTTGGAGTGGCTCCCCTCAGAATGCCCTGTGTTGGAGTGGCTCCCCTCAGAATGCCTTGTTGGAGTGGCTCCCCTCAGAATGCCCTGTGTTGGAGTGGCTCCCCTCAGAATGCCCTGTGTTGGAGTGGCTCCCCTCAGGATGCCCTGTGTTGGAGTGGCTCCCCTCAGGATGCCCTGTGTTGGAGTGGCTCCCCTCAGGATGCCCTGTGTTGGAGTGGCTCCCCTCAGAATGCCTTGTGTTGGAGTGGCTCCCCTCAGAATGCCCTGTGTTGGAGTGGCTCCCCTCAGAATGCCCTGTGTTGCATGGAGTGGCTCCCCTCAGAATGCCCTGTGTTGGAGTGGCTCCCCTCAGAATGCCTTGTGTTGGAGTGGTTCCCCTCAGAATGCCCTGTGTTGGAGTGGCTCCCCTCAGAATGCCCTGTGTTGGAGTGGCTCCCCTCAGGATGCCCTGTGTTGGAGTGGTTCCCCTCAGAATGCCCTGTGTTGGAGTGGCTCCCCTCAGAATGCCTTGTGTTGGAGTGGTTCCCCTCAGAATGCCCTGTGTTGGAGTGGTTCCCCTCAGAATGCCCTGTGTTGGAGTGGCTCCCCTCAGAATGCCCTGTGTTGGAGTGGTTCCCCTCAGAATGCCCTGTGTTGGAGTGGCTCCCCTCAGAATGCCCTGTGTTGGAGTGGTTCCCCTCAGAATGCCCTGTGTTGGAGTGGCTCCCCTCAGAATGCCCTGTGTTGGAGTGGCTCCCCTCAGGATGCCCTGTGTTGGAGTGGCTCCCCTCAGGATGCCCTGTGTTGGAGTGGCTCCCCTCAGGATGCCCTGTGTTGGAGTGGCTCCCTTCAGAATGCTAGCACGTCTTCTGTCTGTGCATCATAAAGCCAGTAAAGAGGAGCTAACGAACCTCATTGTCTCCACCAGGCCGAAGGCATGGGGGGAGAGTATGTTTTGCACTCCGTCCGTCCGTGTGTGTGTCCGTCCGTCCGTGTGTGTGTGTGTCCGTGAGCAGCTAATCTCGGCCACCGTTAACCCGGTCGATGCCAAATTTTGCACACACACTCCCTGGATGCCACCGATGAACCTCTGCCCCAAACTTTCCAGAACGGCCTGTTATAGCGCCACCAGGAGGCCGCTTTGTGCAAAACAAGTTTTTGCACAGTACACCTACAGATGTTGTCCAAACATCACGCAAATTGGTACACAGTCTCTCTAGAGCCATTCAACGAAACCGGTCTTTCAGATTTCTCAGACTCCATCCTGATTGGTTAAGATTGGCTTCCAAAGTTCACAGGAGTGCTCAGTTTCAAACAAAATGCTGCAAATCATGAACACATTGCGTGATTTCCGTGAAATTGTGCACCCACATTCCCACTAGGCCGAGGACGAAATGCCACATGAACAATTTCAACTCGGCCTCAAGGTGGCGCTATAACTGGCCGAAAAGTGTTTTTACCTCTAATTTACTTTTGTTGCCCTTTTATCCAACCACCAGATGAAGGCAAGCTGCAATGTCCTACATTCCTATCGGTGGAGACCTGTGCCCAGAAGGGCACTTTTTCTAGTTTGTCATCATTTCTATTGAGTCATCATATTAAAATTGGCTTAAGGACTATCCCCCGCAGAGACCCGGGTTTGGATAAGATCAGGGCAGGCTGGGAGGCCGAATTGGAGATCGCATTTTCAGATGAGTGGTGGGAGCAGGCAACGGAGAGGGTTAATTCTTCCTCTAATCCTCTTCCTGTGCTAGGCTTAGCCTCATTCAGTTTAAAGTTCTCCACAGAACTCATTACAGTAAAGCAAGGTTATCTAAAATATATCCGGGCATGACGGATAGTTGCGATAGATGTTCACAATCACCAGGGAATCTGTCCCACATGTTCTGGTCTTGCCCCAAATTGATACCATTCTGGAAATCTTTCTTTGACATAATTTCTGAAGTGCTGGAGACAACCATTTTGCCTTGCCCCCAAATTGCAATTTTTGGAATCCCGGAGGAGGATGTAGTTTTACCCAGAAAGCAACTTAATGTTATTGCCTTTGCCTCATTAATCGCCCGCAGGAGGATACTTTTACAGTGGAAGGCTGAGTCCCCTCCCTCGGCTAAATCATGGTTGATTGATATTATGTCCTTTCTGAAACTTGAAAAGATCAAATTCACAATTCGAGGGTCCTCTGACAAACTTTACAACCATTGGCAACCTTTAATATCGTATGTAAGCAGTTTAGAATCACTTTCACCTGACTGAAGACACATGGTGTTGGTGTGCAGATCTCTACTTGGTGCAATATATTTAGCATAATATGTCGGAAATCATTACACATGAGAGTCGAGAAATGAGCCAATTAAGCGCTTTATCTCTTTATATGTATATATATATCGTTTATTTTTTATTTTTATATATATATATATAATTATTTTAATTTAATATTACTTACTTAGTATTATTTACCCGTTTGTATTATTGTTAATCTTACCCCCCATTGAAGTTGTTTATTAACCATAACCATGTGATCCCTTTCTTTGTGTCTTAGTATTTTATCTACCTATTGGTTTTATACCTGTATATACTGTATGTTGTGTGTATTGCTTTGTACTCAAATTATTGTTTTTTATACCTGTGTTTGTATGTTGTTTGTATGTCTGGCCTCGTGGGGAAAGATGGTGGGTGGGTGGGGAGGACTGGGAAAGGAGTTGTGGGAGAAAATGTAAAAAACGAAGAGTCGTATTCTCTTTCTGTGAAAACTGCATATGATGTCAAACTCTTTGAATAAAATTTACTTAAAAAAAAGAAAAAGAAATTGGCTTAAGGGAGGGCCAGCTGGCATGTATATGGGCATAAAAATTGTGAGGTGCGATATGCGGCCCTAACCTCTAGTTCCACTTCCTATATCCATATACAGATCACTATAATGTAGTCTCCATAACGCAACAATATTGCTTGTATAGATTTGCCATTTTCAAAAGATTTAATACATTTGATAACTTGAAATGGGACGTTCTGCATAATGAGCAGGCCTACTTTTACTTTTGGTACTTTAAGTACAATTTGATGCCAATACGTTTGTGCTTTTACTCAAGTACATTTGGAATTTTACTTGTAAAGGAGTAGTTCTACATTGCTGTATCGATACTTTTACTTAAGTAAAACAATTGAGTATGTTTTTCCACCACTGCCTATGTGTCTTTATGTAGTACAGTGGAGTTGAGAAATGAGCTGCATGCTTCGTGGCTTATTAGAGTCGTTACCATGGCACCACAGTAACACTCAATGCACATCTGACCAGGGTGCAAACAGCATACAGGTTCAGGGCATGTCAGTGTGAGTGTGTGTGGGTGAAAATGAGGTTTTAGAGAGAGAAGAGAAGATCCCCCACAAAGCCACGTCAAATCTCCCCTCCCAGCCACAACCCAAATGGCACCGACGTTTGGCAGGCCTACTGTACAGCACATGGATGCTGGGGGGATATGATAGCCGTGTTGGGACATGCACAGCTGTGTTGACAACACAGATCACTTTGGTTATTGAGTAAGGCAAGGACATGAAGAAAGTGTACCTCCTCAATTGTCGGAAGTAACACAAGTTCATGCAATCTCAGGCAGAGATGAACAGGTGATTTTAATAGATTCACAAGAAAAATCTATGAAAAGGGCATCAACACGTGTAAAAATCATAATGACACATAGCCATATTAAAAGAATCAACCAGAAGACATGAGAACGAGCAAAATCCGCTGACAAAAAAGGTTTGATGAATCAGACTCCTAACGTTGGAAGTTGAGGAGAAGTACAAAATGTTGGCATAAATCAGAGATGAGATGTCATGAGATATACTTTATTAATCCCCGAAGGGAAATTGAGACGTTACAGCAGCATAATGTGACACATAAATAAAACTAAAGCTAAAGCTACTGGACAAACAGAAAAACAACAGACACAGGTGGACATAAACACACATGACCAGGGCTATCATTGGACAGCATGCATTGGGGAGACAGTTCTTAGCATTAGAGTCTGATGGCAGTTGGCATGAAAGAGAGTCTGTATACCGCTCTGTATGCATCCTCGGGGGGAAGGTGAGCATTTGGCTGAAGGTGCTCACCCTATCCTGAAGCACGCCATAAAAAGGGTGGGAGGGGTTAGCCAGCATGGAGTGAAGTTTGTCCCTTATCCTTGTCCCAGCCCCTCCAATCTGAGGCCAATAACCGAGCTGGCCTTCTTAATGATTTTATTGAGCTTGTTGCCTGTTGCCTTGATGACCCCCCCCCCCCCCCCCCCCCCCCTGCAGGCATACTACTGTATAAAACAGAATGCTGGCAACAACAGACTGGTAAAACATTACTAGTAGCCTACTACACACATTAAAGGACCTGAGACCTGAGGTACAGTCTGCTCTGTCCCTTTTTGACCTCTTTGTCGCTGCATTGATGATCCCCACAAGCGGTCAGGGTGCCTGTTCAGGGGAGGGAGGAGGTGGGGGGGATAGCATGTACCTCCACATGCGTTACGCCCCCCCTAGTGAGACCTTTCACTGTCGGGTGGAAAGAAGATGGTGGCTTGACGGCCCGGGTGTCAGAGGAGGACCGAGGCTTTCTTCTCTCCCAATGACTGATTGTGGTGGTTAGCAGAGATGGAGTACTTGTAGAGAGGCATGGGGAATTGGGAATTGGCTTTACTAAATTGGGACTTGAAGGGGAGAAAATGATTTTCTTTTGTCTTGAAGGGGCATGTTTTGCACAACAACATAGTCTTTTCATTATGTCTGCCCATGTTACCTCTGAGTCATGCACTGACACAAAAATCAGATGTTTTAATTTTAAAAAGATCTATGAACCTGTGACTTATAAATAAAAACCAAAATAAAAAGAAGAAAAATAGAGAAAGGGAGAGAGAGAGTGGACAGATGCAACAACGCTCTGCCTCAGGGCCAAATCTAGAAAGTTGTGGTATCAACAGCCTGAACTTCTCTCACCCTGCCTGTCCAGTCCACAGCTAATCTGAATTTCTCTCACCCTGCCTGTCCAGTCCACAGCTAATCTGAATTTCTCTCACCCTGCCTGTCCAGTCCACAGCTAATCTGAACTTCTCTCACCCTGCCTGTCCAGTCCACAGCTAATCTGAATTTCTCTCACCCTGCCTGTCCAGTCCACAGCTAATCTGAACTTCTCTCACCCTGCCTGTCCAGTCCACAGCTAATCTGAATTTCTCTCACCCTGCCTGTCCAGTCCACAGCTAATCTGAACTTCTCTCACCCTGCCTGTCCAGTCCACAGCTAATCTGAACTTCTCTCACCCTGCCTGTCCAGTCCACAGCTAATCTGAATTTCTCTCACCCTGCCTGTCCAGTCCACAGCTAATCTGAATTTCTCTCACCCTGCCTGTCCAGTCCACAGCTAATCTGAACTTCTCTCACCATGCCTGTCCAGTCCACAGCTAATCTCTCAATATAGGTGGATCATCATATATTTTGTGCACGCCGCCAGCGGGACAGGCCGACCTCAAAGTACTGAACATAATATCAAATTCACCCCTTCGCTAAGATCTGCCCTCACTCTGCAACTCTAGGTCTGGTATAAAACATGTTTTTGAGGCCAGAGCTTCAAAGAGCTCTTCTAAATCTTGTCAACGCACTGGGAAATGTGCGTGACGTTAACCACTATAGAGCAATCCAGGCTATGGTATACGTGTCCTTCCTGCAATTCTATAGGCCTATGGAGAGTGCACTACCTGGGGGGGGGGGGGGGGGGGGGCAGAGCGGCCGAGAGAGAGCGAGAGAGAGTAAAAGGTTCCCACTTTGACCCTGGCTCCGCCATGGTGAGTGTCGGCGTGTCCTTGAGCACGACAACGAAACCCCCAATTGCTCCCGATGAGCAGGTTGCAGTGCCTTGCATGGTTTCCTCCGTGGCTCCACCGTTGGTGCGTGACGGGGGTGAATGTAAAGCACAATTATGCAAAATGCACTTCATGAACACGCTCGCTCGTCTATTAAGGACATTTATGGCATAGGAATGTCAATGTCATGATTGATAAAAGGACAGACGTCATTTTATTCATTATGAAGAAAGAGACAACAGGTGTGCTTCCTCTGGAAACTGCCCTTTGTTTAAGGCAGTGGTGGATGCTTAGCTTTGAATATAACTTAACCAAAAATAACAAAACAAAAAACAGAAAAACGAATGAATGAATAATTGTATTTACGTGTCTGACTGCCTTTTGCAGCCCATCTTATGGGATTATTCAGACACAATTTACAGTACAATATATCTCCTGTGCCAACACACTGACACTAAGATATTAAACAAACATAAATATCATACAATACAAAGTGTACTTTCAAGATTATTTGGCGATGCAAGCTTGTGTACAGCTGCTATTTTTGAATAGCCAGGTGCAAAATCTAAAATGCACAGGTGCTTTCCCAGTTTGAATGGGTTAATAATAAGCTTTAAAACCAATCTATCGTTTGAGCTTTACTACAGTATACTGAATCTCATTCTGATCCAACGCAGTAACAGGTGCGATGGGCTGCATTATGCAGGAGTCGGATCGGTCTGAATAGGAGCTGATTGGCCATCAGACTCTGTAATTGGCCCGAAAGACTTGGCTAATGATCGTTAAGCGGGGAAGGATAGCCTCCAGCTAACTTTTCTCACACCATAAGCGTAGCATACATAATTCATAGCTCACAGCAGAGCAAAATGTGAGAAGGATAGAGAGAGAGAGAGAGAGAGAGAGAGAGAGAGAATGACTGAAAGTGGCAAACCGATGAAAGGATGGAGATGGAGGCAGTAAAATATACACTGCGGAAGTGTGCATGTATTTGTTATGCGTTTGTGAATGGATGCTATAAAGTTTGCATTGTGCACTCATGTTCATGCTGTACTATATGAATATAATTATGTGTGCATACATGCACCCTACAGTATTTGACATGTTCATGAATGTGTGAAAGAGTGACTGAGCCCACAGTGAGCCTGTGAGAATAGTTAGCTTCAAAAAGGCATAAACACACGCGCACGCACACACACACACACACACGAACAGCTGTTGCTAATTAAAGATTCATGCTCAAGTTCCTGTGAAAATCCAATGTGGCAAAGAACGCTAGGGAGAATGGGAGATAGGTGTAGACAAGACAGACAGACAGACAGACAGCCAAAGAAACAAAGGGAGAGAGAGAGAGAGAGAGAGAGAGAGAGAGAGAGAGAGAGAGAGAGAGAGAGAGAGAGAGAGAGAGAGAGATTGCAGTTTAGATTGTCACTGTCAGTATAAGGTGAGGTCACGTCACTGACTACAACATGATAACACATACTTAAGCTGTTGTCATCACGCCCTGCACACTCATAAAAAGCAACGGTAAAAAGCTATGTCCATGACCTTGTGTTGAGACACAATGGCTAATATTGAACCCGTTCAGTGTTCAAAGTGTTTCTTTACTAACATGCCCAAATTGATTAAATCAATTAATTACCAGCTGCATAATTATTATCTGTGGGTCTGCTGCTGACGTTATGCCACTTTTTAGCTGCGCTCCGCTGTTATGCTCAAATTAGTGACCCTAAAGAATTCTGAGGCAACATGGCTGGAGACGAGGCAGCCAATCAGAACTGCTCGACTAGCCATGCCGTGCAGACGATGGGATGTTATGGGTTGTTGCCAGTGGTGGCAACTGTCGTGACAGAAATAAGCTAAGCAGCCTCCAAAAACCAAACCAGGCAAGCAACTGTATATGAATCCACGTTAGGCTGGAAATATGCAGGCGTGGCTAATATTGACCAGCTTGCAGCTGGTAAAAACCAATAAGACGCCTGAGGGTGAGAAGCGTGCACACATCTGCCTCGTTGACGGCAGACTGCTGGGCGATCGCTGGTGCTTTGGCATGGGGGGTCAGATGAACATGGAATGAATTCTGTACTGGCCATATAAGGAGCATGTCTTGAGTGTACAGGGTTTGATGAGGTCAGGTCAACATATAGAATGTCAGAATAGGTCAGCTCCATACAGTATATGGAGATCTAAGGGTGGTAGTGGGGACATTCTCTTGAGTGTAGAGGGTTTGATGAGGGCCCAGGTAGGGCCGGGCCTTAATTTTCGGGCCTGTTGAAAACTCTAGTTTTCGCCGGCTGCCGGGCGCGGCTGCACTAATAACTTTGGGGCAGGCCCGTCTAGAGTTTTGAATGGACAGGTATAAGTCAAAAGTCAAATAGGAAGGATGGATGGGGAAGGATCAACGTATGGAATGTCAGAACAGGTTCTGACATGGAGATCTAAGGGTTTGAGTTCAGATGTAGAGTTGCTGGCCAATATTGATGACATCAACGATCTCATCAAGGATATATGGGTTTAACTGCAACAGCAGGTCGCATTTACTATGACATCAGGGTCTCCACATCTCCATCCCTGATGATGTCACAAGACCTGGGCACCATGGTGACCAACACACTGACTGTGCGGCTGTGCCCGACACACTGACGGGAAATGCACGATTCTATAGTAATGAATTGGTTCACAACCCTAAAGGTTGGTTCAGAACTGGAACCAAAACATGGCCACTGGTTCTGAGCACCACCAAGGTTCCAAGAATCTACAATGGAATCAGTTCTAGAACTCTTTTGGTGGAAAAGGGCCTAATGTGATCTTATAGTATCTTCAGTGAATGTTTTCCTATTTTTGGCAAATGTTAGTCAATTATGACATGGGTTCATGTGATTAATTTGGGAAATTCAACGTCTTGTTCTCAGCTGTTAGTAAAGACATTTGAAAGAATAAATAAACAAACAATATACTGTAGAGTTGAGAGAGTCGATCTGCTTTGTCCACATGCACAACCCTATAAACATTGATGGAGTGAGAATGTGTGAGCAACATGGGGGCAGACAGAGTACTATACGTTGACATAATTGTGTGTAATGTAGCTTGGCTAAAGAGGGGAGCGTACCGGTGTAGGGTACTGCACAGAGGGGCGACAGCACGGCTTTGATCACACTGGTGTCCCGACCAGAAGGTGTTTCATGGATCATCAACAACAAACATGGCCACCATTAAAAGAACATTTCCACGCTCCGTCCGCATCTAATGCATCCGTATGGAAAAGCCTGAACACAGAGAACTGCCCCCCCAGCATTAATGTGCCTATTTGTCAATACACGACATAGAATGGGCCAATTTGACACCTGGTATGCCCTGTACAAGTACAATTCAATTGTGTGCCCCCAATTGTCATTCTGACAAGACTTTGAGCTACTGGCCATCATTTCCATAACGCATGAAGGGTCCCCGGCACATTGGCGCATTCACTCATTTAAATGTGTTCCATCTTTTTGAATGCTGAAATCTAAAATGCTATGCTGTATAGCGGTCTTGCACAAACAAACAAACAAACAAACAAACACAAAACAACACATGAAGGTGCAGAGGAAAAATATAGACAAGTATATCAGATTAAAAAAATTAATCAATATCAATTAAGGATGTGACGGTTTTCGGTTCAACCGGTACGATCCGGTTTCATCTAGTAAACCGGATTAATTTATTTAAACCGACCGAACCGTATTTTTATGTTTGCCGACGGAAGCGGTCGCAACGCTCGCCGCGGTGCTCAGGCTCACTGCTGGCTGCCTGCTGTAGCCTGCAGAGCGGCCAGGAGCCCAGCACACACACCAGGTGTCAGGTTTCAAGTGAATGGGGGCAGGGGCCATTATCAATACATTTTCTTCCATCAAGTTTAAGTAATTTGTTACTTGGCCTGCA
>NC_139707.1:24282651-24292651 GCF_964188405.1 Protomyctophum parallelum | reverse complement strand
GAGAGAGAGAGAGAGAGAGAGAGATGCTGTGGTCACTGGTCACTATCACTACCCGACCCGTGTGGCAGATTCTGTTTGATACAACCCCTCTCTCTCTCTCTCTCTCTCTCTCTCTCTCTCTCTCTCTCTCTCTCTCTCTCTCTATATATATATATATATATATATATCATGAGTATATACTGTAGTGTACAGCAAAATACAAAATACAAAATATACCGGTCTCACCCAAACAAGGTGAAATAGCACGGAATTGCAATTCCGTACATACACGCCTAGAAAACTTCCATACATATTACACTGAAATCCTCCCCATAGACTGTGACGGATGGGCTCCACCTCTACCGAGCTTGAGCCACGAGAGACACCACTGAGCGCGCTAAGGCGCGCAAGTTACCGTGTCGAACGTTGCAAAGTTCAGTAGAGCCGACTCAGCCCCGTTCGAGTTGTAACTCAAAAGCACAGAGTCGTCAATAATGTCAAACCCGAACTCACACAAACACGCTGAAAATGCACGGATTGGCAATTCCGTACATACAATACTAATGAAAGCCACGCCTCCGTCGGGTCAAAACAGTAGTCGTGTATGTATGGATTTTGGGGTTTTCTAGGCGTATGTACATGCACGGAATTGAAATTCCGTGCCAGTTCGCTGTGTTTGGGTGAGATCGGGTTGACAAAATACTAACATGAATATATAATTTAGAAGAAGTGGAAACAAACCTGTATATATATGTACCATATAAGCCTGATAGCCACAGATTTCATACAGAAAGTATACATTTAAAAGACAAAGTATATAATCCCATTACATCCCAGAAGCCTCATTAACAGACATCATATTGTAAAGCATAATAGGCTTTACAATAAGAAACAGAACAATGGAATATTATTCCATTGTTCTGTTATGGCGAAGATAAGAGTCTAATTATTCCACCCTGATTATGTTTGATTAAGTCATTCTATTCATACACTCAGAGAAAATCATAAGATCTCACTGAAGGACTAATTTCCTTCTTCAGGAGGTAATTAAGCCAATCAGAGCGCAGAGAGCTGGCTCAAGCCTTGACCCAGCATGCACTGCTTTTAACAACTTCAGCTTGCTAATGAGGTTTCATTTTCGTGCGTTAATTCCTTTATTGGAGGAGTGCTAGATGCTTATATGAGCTGGAACTGCTATTGTTCTGTGCGTATGAAACCCCAGAATAACTTTGTTGTCTGGGAGACAATGACCTGACGGTTTTACAGTTGGATCTTGACAGGCAGTGAGGACTGCACTTACGTATAAGCCCTCCACTGTACAGGAGCATGCATGGTTTATATTAGCTTGTCACTGTCAGGCGAAACCATTACTGGTGAGTGTCAGCCAGCCACAGTTCAGTGCCAACGAGTGAGACACAGTGAGACTGGCTGTAGATGGAAGGTACCTCCCTAATTACCTGTTGAAGCAGAGCAATATGATGCCACCTCCCCACTCGCTAATCAATAGGACCCAGCTGCGCGACAATGTCACATATCTCTGCAGGTCACCAATTTCACCGTATCACCGCCATGCTGGAGTGACCGAGTGTGAGTGAGAAAAATGCCATCTGGGACAAGGAATAGTAGCTAGATACAGACGTTTGAAAGAAACAGATAGAATGGGTGTTTATGGGCACGATGATCATGATGGCACGATCCTGTGTTATTGACAATACCAGCTAGCAACCCGATGCTAACGTGAGTAGCATTATGACTTGATCAATCAAAAGCACTATAAAAGCCCAATTGCCATAGAGCTAATTGCCTTTAATTGATGTAGAATATTGGCAATGGCGGCCTATAGAGGTATTTTGACTTTATTTGAGTATTTCCAATTTCAAACACTTTTACTTCTACTCCACTACATTTGAGAGGTAAATATTGTACTTTTACGCCACTGCAATTATTTGAAAACTTTAGTTACCAGTTACATTGGCCCTATATTTTTTGGCCATTTGAAAATAGCCGATCTACAAGCTCATAATTATTACTACTGTATTTCTATCTCAATTCTGGCCCATTATCTGCTGAAATGGAATCTTGTCTGTCTGTCTGCAAACAGGCCTGCTTTTCTATGTGAAAGACTGACAACGCTGATCAAATTCATAATGTATTTTGTATTTTAAATATATAAATTAAAAAAGGTATAACATTCTAGTTTTCTTCTTCTCTGACAAAAAATGAATCTCAAGATGATCTATAAAAGTTTTACAGAATATCATTCTTTCAGTACAGAACATATAGGCTACTGATGAGGCCTATATCATTCCTCTTCAGTCTACACACCAAGGGCCGAGCTCTGTCACGGAACCAGGATCCTTATTATCCCTGCCCACTGTGCCCAGGGTTACAATGTGTTTTCTGTATGGGAGGCAGTGGTAGCTGCAATTTACCGCCCAAAATTACATACTAGAGTGATTTCTTGCCAGACACCTGCCAGACAATATGTACTTTCCACACGGGTCCAGTGCACCACGGAGAGCAATACAAATGAACCGCGAGGTCCCACTGAGACGAGGGCCGTCTGAGCACGCTCGGAACTAGCAGCGGGGGCACTCCCGATCACGACTCTGGCCAGCCATCGCCACGGGGACAATGGAACCCGAACAAAGGCTTCTGATAGGCTCGGTAGGGAGGAGATTGCCCTGCTTCTGATTGGATGATTATGGGCTGCGGGAGTCCCAATCAGCCGTTTTCAGGGGAGAGAGTGGTTTGGTTAAGTGGATTGGCACTGTGTGTTCCGAGTGTGTAACAGGCACGCACACGTGCGTGCGTGCGTGCGTGCGTGCGTGCGTGCGTGCGTGCGTGCGTGCGTGCGTGTGGTCTTGAGGGTAGCGTGACCGGCTCAGTATATAAAGTACATTTGCAAAGGAAAGGAGTGAGGTTAGGGTGTAGAGTAGATAATAGAGGAAGGAAGCAAGTTAGGAGGGGACATGAAAGTACTAAGAGTAGAGGGAAACACAACAGGTGTGATCATCCACCTCAAAAACAATGGGGCTCATAGTGATGGTGAAGAGGCATACTGTAGTGATGGACAGACGGGCGGATGAATTAATGGATGATAGATGATAAGAAGAGGGGTGAGGAGAAACAAATGATGATGATGATGACAACGACCTTTATAGGATAATATAGGACTAAGACCTTAACTATGCCATGCTCAAGTGCTCCCAGCTGAGATGGGCTGCCCAGCATGTCTGCCGCATGCCAGATGAACGACTACCAAAAAGGCTACTGTATATGGCGAACTACAACATGGCAAGCGATCACGCGGCGGCCAGCGGAAACGCTATAAGGACACCCTAAAGGCCAGCCTCAAGAGCTGCGATCTGGGTCCTGAGACCTGGGAGGCCGATGCCGAACACCGCTCCAACTGGCACTCTGCAGTCAGACATGGAGTAGAGGAGTCTGAAAAGCGCCGCGTCCAGGAAGCCAAACTGAAGCGTCAGCTCCGATCAGAGTCAGTTCCTCCCTCTCACCTAGCCAGCCCCCAGACATCACATGCCCTCACCGCAATAGGACATTCCATGCACGGACCGGCCTCATCAGTCATTAGCCAGATTGAGCACAGCAGGTGAGATTGAGATTCTGGAGTCTATCAGGCCAGCACACTGTGCGATTCAAGTCACAGGCAGTGGCACATTGCCACACAGGCAGACACACTCCAGATGCACATTGGAGATTTGAACAGTCAGAATGTTAATTTTTTTTTTTTTTTTGCTCAGTCGAATAAGAGGTGGTCAGTCGACTGAGACCCGTTCCGATCGATTAGTCGACTATTCGACTAATCGAGGTCAGCCCTAGTCGCTTAACACATTAATGTTATACATGTAACTACACATGGCAGGTATAATTATTTACTCACTTTACTGCCAGGGTTTTTACTCATCTTTTGAGATCCACCATGTTTTGTTTTTTTCAACAGGGATGTAAACAAAGGATGTCTTCTTTCCCAGAGGGAAAAAAACCCCATTGTAACCGCGATCTTCCGTTCTTTAGTTATTGTTAGTTGAATATGGCTTGTTTTCACCAAAAACGCAATCTGGGAAAATAAATACATTTTATAAATCGCCCTCTAGCATAATCGCTGAAAATACCCGATGACATAGATCTACGCTCATGGCATTCAAAGTATGTGTTAATTTTGCCACCTGGGCCGCTCAGACATTCTTACACCATGTCCAAACCAACTTTGACAAGTTTGATTAAATGCAAGTGAAGAAATGTAAAAATCAGTAAATGTATGCATACATGAATTGAACGAATCTATTAAACTATTACATAATACATGTTTTCACTATGAACATTCAAAATCATATAACTTTTGTGGACCGAGGATGATGTTAATCTAATTGTGACTCTTTGAGTTGTACGTAATACGTATGGCATTACAGTGATTACACCTTCATTAAATCCACACAATTCTACAATGTTTCATACCAGGTAAACAAGAGCGGTTACAAGGCACCGTGTGTGTGCGTGGTTACACGCACGCACACATGCACACACCCACACACCCACACACACACACACACACACACACACACACACACACACACACACACACACACACACACACACACACACACACCAGTTCCTCTGTCCCACTGTTGTCATGGTTACTTTTGAAATAACAGGTGTTTGTTTGTTTTTAAGCCATGTATCTGTCCCACCCTATTTCTTCCTTTCTGTCTGTCGTGAAGGTAAAGGATGAGGCTGCATTCTCAATGAAATGTGAATGCACATTCATAACAGAAAAAACACCTATTGGCCCCTGCACACTACCGCGTTTTCCGGATTTTCAGAAAAATGTGTCCAGTCTGTCCAGGCCCATCTCCTGTTTCTGTAGCGTAAGGTGGCTTGATGTACAAGCAATGCTCCAGCCATGATGTGTGCATCAATAGCCTTTCATCAAGTCATAACATTATAGTTCATTCAACGGTGACGTGGGGGTTTACCTTTTAATTGCATACAGTAGGTTGAAACATCTAACATACTGACCTCAATTAATTCCTATAGTCACTAATTGGGCTTTGAGAAAACAGAGTTGAGCTCCCGACTAGGATCTGTAATATCAGGGCCGTTTTATTAAAGGTTTCCCAGTAGGAGCTGGGGAATGCCATCTCTCTGTAATGTACTGTAGCCTATTGGGCCACCGCAAGGAGATCAAACAGTCACAGCAGGTGTGATCACATGACTCTGGAAAAGGCCATTTAGAAGCAGAGACTTCATTGTCTAGTGCACTGATGAAGGCCACATGCTCATGGCTCATCTCCGCCACTGAATGAACATAAAAAGGGATGAAATGTTACATTTCTGTCTCGCAATTCCGAATTCATGCACCCCCCCCCCCCCCTCCCCCGTCACAAATGTGATACAATTGCTGTTTATTTTGACTCAGTGGTGGAAATGGGCTTCCATACAAACATCTGTATAGCGCAACCCTTTCTTGTCAACCCCTAATAACAAACAAATACTGTACAATACTGTACATTTACATGTGTTTGTGTCTATTTTAGGTTCTACATTCTGTGCTGCGTGCACGTACTGTAGGATGGAGTTAAAGAGAGACAGAGATGTAAACGTACTGTAGGAGTTGGAGTTAAAGAGAGACAGAGATGTAAATGCTTCTTGAAGAGCAAGCGTAGGAAGCTTTAGCCTTTGCTTTTATTTTACAGCAGCAACTATAGCCGCCAAAAGGTAAACGTATCACCCTGCAGGGTGCGTGTATATATCACCCTGCAGGGTGCGTGTATAATGGAGCTAAGGAAACCTACCCATAGTAGGGGGAACATCTATCTATAAATGCACCAAGGTACAGTATGTGTGTGTATGTACGTACATCTGTAATCCACGTACCGGTAACTCGAAAACCGTTCGCCCCACCAACTTCAAATTTGACACACGCGTCCCACACCCCCACAGGGATTGCAGTGCCCGGTGTCGAGTCCGTCGGATAGTAGGTTGTCCAGAACCAGCACAAAAGCCTCTGCCCAGGCTCTGGACAGGGCTTAAAGTAGCCATTTTTGAACATCGATATTAATTTTTTATAAATTGATACATATCGTCAGGATATAATATCGATATATATCGATATATCGTTACATGCCTAATGTCTATGTGTGCACGTGCCTGGTAGTGTATGTGTAATGTGGGTGAGTGGCCATGCACCAGCAGTGTACTAACGACAGTGTAGTTAGTACTACTGTATAGTTAGCTCACAGTAAACATCTGCTCATCTCTCCAGGGGGTCAGAATGAGCTGCAATACCTACCTATCACAGAGATTCCAGCTAATGAGCCAGTCTGACACACACACACACGCATGCACATGCGCACACACACATGCACACACACATGCACACACACACACACACACACACACACACACACACACACACACACACACACACACACACACACACACACACACACACACACACACACACACACACAAAAAAAAATACAGTTTCAACCAGCATGTGCTCTGCATCATTGAACCCATCAGAAAGCCTCACTCCAACACCAGCACGCTATCTGTCATAGTAATCATGCATTTTCAACAAACCAGTCAACTCAACTTTATCTGCTCAGCTGTGACAAGCCTGCACAGTGAAACAAACCCAGCGGTTTGGTTCGCGTTTCGGAACGCAATTCTTGTTAAATAATAACCCTCGGGCAGCAATCAAACATGAGGGTATAATTAGTAGAAGGCAGATAGATGGATGTTGTCTGTTTTATAGTCCCTTGTTTGCTGTCTTACGTCCATGTGGAAGCCTGAGCACTGTGTCCCCCACTGAAGATTCTCCAACGGATTCATACTGCACACAGTCAAACTGTAGTATTTATTTAGAGCTGTAATCCAGTCTCCAATGGATTCATACTGCACACAGTCAAACTGTAGTATTCATTTAGAGCTGTAATCCAGAAACCTATTTTGACCTTAACCTATCTGTATAGTAATAATAATACAATAAATGCACGACAGCTCTGAAAATGGAAAAACAATACAAAGCCCTATTTGCTCTTTCTAGTGCCACAAAAAAAAGGTCAAAGATTACTATGGGCAGAATTGGGGTGGGTGGGGGTGTATATATATTTAATATTCACTGTCCATCCATCAGGCCATTACATTTTGCGATATGCAAGTGGTAAATCTTGGCCTTGGGAGGTACTAGAGGTCTGCACTAAATCCATTCCCTGGGGAGCATGAAGGACAGTGCACAGCAAATGTCATTCCTTTCTTTTTTTTTCTCCAATGTTAACCCCCCTGATATTGCCCTCCTCCCTGGCTTTTATTAGAGCAAACGATTAAAGCCTGAGTTATACTTGGTTGCACATCGTGTCGTGTCCCAAAAATGGCTTATCTACATGGTCACAAACACGTCACTTCGGGAAACTTTATGAGCTTGTTTATCGGCTGTTGTCAGAGCACAACAATCAATGGCGTGCAACTGATTATAAATCAGGATATAGTGCTGTGATGTCTTGAGGGAAATCAAGCTGCACGAGATATTTTCGGTGAGATAGACCACATGACATCTTACAGAAAGCTCAACAGTATATTTTGATGCGTTTCCACCAAACCACCCGCTCTGTGCTTCCTCTCCGAGGTGATCAGATCCGGTAGCCCTACGCTTAATGCCCACTGTATCACAATAGACAGATAAATCCTGGGATTATGCCTGACACAAAATGTGGATTGGAACAAATCCCCAACATATATGACAAATATTTGTGTCAGATATTAGAGTTTAACGGTGGCTTTGAAAACATTATAGCATGCATAGTGTAGCTATAAAAATGTGTTTTTAGGGCTAAACATTTGCATTGCTTTGCACGAGTGCATGCAGTGGTAAAAAAAAGTCTGGAATTCAAAATGTACTTGAGTAAAAGTACAACAGTATTGTCATCAAAATGTACTTAAAGTACCAAAAGCAATAATAGTTATGATTTCCCATTTTGAGTTTTCAAATTATAAACATCTTTTGAAAATAGCCGTAGATGTAGAGTGGCTATTTTCAAATGGCCAAAATCTATATAGGGATAAATAGTTGTTAGTGTATGTTTTGTATTAATATTAATATAAATCTACTAAATAGAAACTAAAGTTTTCAAATAATTGTAGTGGAGTAAAAGTGCAATAATTCCCTCTGAGATGTAGTGGAGAAGTAAAAGTATTGGAAATTGGAAATACCTCACAATTAGACTTAAGAAAAGTTGGTCTGTGCACGTGGCGGGTGGATATGTGTGTCCATACTGTACAATGCATTCAGTGTGTTGACTGTGCACATTCTGACAAGAAGTGGACCAGTGATCCATGTAAAAATGGAAAGTCTCAGTCAGTCATGTTACGTATCATTACAGCCCTGGCATTGACTGTATGGACCATGGACGGTAAAGTCTCACTGACAGTGAAAAAGCCACAGAACACCACAGAGTCGGTAACCCGTTGTAGTTTGCTAAATAGAGCGTGGTGTGGAAGTGACGTGAAGGTCAGAGAGGCCGGCTTGCGGATGAAAAAGGTGACCACAGCCATACGCTGTGGGTGCTGGGGGCGTGTCCTCTCCTCTGCGTCATCAGCGCCCATACCTTAGGTGGGGTTGGCGAAAGGGCTTTTCTGTGTGGAGTTTGCATGTTCTCCGCTTGTCCCCTAGGGCAGGTACCCTCACAAAAAACAGTAGTTTTGCAGTAATCCTGGTCTCTATACTGCCTCCCGCTGGTCAGGCAGTAAGGAACTGGTTGGAATAACGTCTTCCTTCCAAGCATGTCCTTACGGGGGACACTCCCCCCTGTCAGGTGAAAAGAAGCGGCCTGCTCACTCCTCATGCATTGAAGGAAGCATGAGCTCAGTTAATTTGATTTATTTATTACTATTAACTTTTTTTAAGTTACCAGTTTTTAATCCTCAGTTTGATTCACGGGGGCACAAAAATGAGCTGGGTAGTTTAGAACTGTAAGACATTGACTGTGCAGCGAAGCTCTTTGGATAAATGTGCCCAAAATATGTATGGAAGCTTACTTGCTGATGCTGAAAACTGCATACCTTACTGCATACTTAATCAGGAGTTGCAGTAGCCACAGGATAATCTAAGCGGTGGATATTGCTCTTGTCTTCATGTCTTTATGTATGTAAATTGTCTTGTTCTTTGTGTTATGTCAAATGAGTGTACCGTAATTTCCGGACTATAAGCCGCGGCTTTTTACCCATGATTTGAACCCTGCGGCTTATACAACGGTGCGGCTAATCTATGGATTTTTACAGCTAACGCAGAGCCATCTAAGGCTCTGAGCTAACGTAACGGCCACTAGGGGGCCACCTGCGGCTTATAGTCCGGTGCGGCTTGTATACGGGATTTTTCCTAAATGTGGCTGGTGCGGCTTATATTCAGGTGCGCCTTATAGTCCGGAAATTACGGTATATGTGTTCTGCATACTTGGCTGCTGTGTCGCAAGACAAATTTCAGTGTGAACTGACAATAAAGTACTATATCATATCATATCATACCGTCTCCATTTCATGGATATGAAGAATTAACTGACGGCGAGAAAACACTATAATATTACTGCCACCAAATTAGTCACATTTTCACCAGAAACAGACTATATTAAATATGAGTGACTATCAACATACAATTTGGGGGGTTGCATTGGGCATGAAAAAGTTTCAATATAATCTATTGACCACTTAAAAACCCTCTAGACTTATAAAACTGACTTGAGTTCAGGCTCTGTACTTGGACAGTTTTTTTCCACTCCAACATTTGCAGATCTTCAAGCTCCTAGATCGGTATACAAGCTCGGTCTACGAGCTCAATCGAAAATACACAATTTTTGTGACATTATAAGCCTAACCCTCCGCCATTATCATACGACACACATCTGTGGGCGTGGCTTAAGTTCAGGTGGGTGGTGCTAAGGTGAAAACCAACATCTTCCCCAGTTCAAAGTAGGCTACTAATCATGGCACTCCATAACACGGT
>NC_139707.1:24262651-24277651 GCF_964188405.1 Protomyctophum parallelum | reverse complement strand
CTCGCTGCCTTCAGCCATGTTCATTTTACAGTGTTGTAACTCTGAAAGTGTGCAAACTTGCAAAGGTAACCAAATGGATCCGTAATGGGTCCACAGTGAACTCAGAGTACTCCTGTGTTTACTTCTTGTCAGCATCTCAAACTTCTTGATAGGACTGATCTATGTTCTTAAAGATTGCCGAGGGCTGTACTGTAATCCATGACATTACTGCATCTGAATGACTGTTGAGCATTACTGACGATTCATTCAGCTGAGATTAGCCTTTAAAGAAAGTAGGGATGCACAATCATTATCGGCCCGATAATTATCGGCCCGATATCAGGAATTATGACATCATCATTATCGGCCAGATAACATTATGTTATCGACCTGATAATATATTGTATATATATTCTTTATTTTATATATTTACATAATGCTTGCAGTTCCGCTAAATGATTATTTGTTTTATCTGCTGATTGTATCTGCTGACTTTTTTCAAAGGGGGCCATATTAGAAAATATTATAAACACCCAAGGACCAACTACATTACCAATATAACCATACAATTATATTTTTACGTGCAAGGTAAAAATTTTATCTGATAAATGCACAGGTGAATAAAAAGGTTGAATTTAAAAATATCCCATACTGTTGGGTATGAAACACGGGCGGCACGGGCCGCATACAAACCTTCCCCGGGCCACATTTTGCCCATGGGCCACACTTTGGACAACCTGTGGTCAGCTTTGACCTTTGGTCAATGTAACACATGTAACACAGCTTTGACCTTTGGTCAAAGCTGTGTTACATGTACCGTTAATCACTAGCATGTCTTTTTTATGTCTGTCTATATTTTTGTATTATCGGTCGACGGTTATTAGTATCGGTATTGGTCTTGAGAAGCAAGAAGTTATCGATATCGGTTGCAAAAAATCAATATTGTGCATCCCTAAAAGAAAGTCAAGACAGTAAAATACAGTGCCTTACGTCAAGAATCTTATATTGGGCCCAGGCCGTAGCGTAACGGTCTGGGCACCGGACTGGTGATCCAGTCGCGGTGTGCCGCGGGTTCGACTCCCGAACCCGACACGGCCTTTACCGCATGTCATCCCCCCATCTCTCTCCCGTTTCCTGTCAGCCTACTATCTGTCCCTTAAAAAATCAATAAAAGGCGTAAGCCGCAAAAAAAAATCTTAAAAAAAAAGAAAAAAATCTTATATTGCAGACTGTGTGCATTAATGCACCAAAGAAGAGAGACTGCATCAGAATGCAAATTCAATTGTATCGCGTTTGCATACCAAACGTCCAACAACATAAGTTTATGCAAATGTATGCCTTATATCCAACTACAAACTTGATTTGTATTTTTGAGACAATGTTACAACCTTATGTACATAACATTATCAAATCAAACACATCGCACACACACACGCACGCACACACATAATTATGCAATACTCAGTTAAAATAAGATTAAACTATAATGCATTTATTCACGTAGGGCCTACAGTATACAGGATGGCCTGCCTTCAATTCAAAATATGCAGAATGGATATATGGTACACTACTGTCTATGTGAGACAGACAGACAGACAGACAGACAGACAGACAGACAGACAGACAGACAGACAGACAGACAGACAGACAGACAGACAGACAGACAGACAGACAGACAGACAGACAGACAGACAGACAGACAGACAGACAGATATGGGATATTCTATACAGTTGTGTCTGGAAAACTGTTGTACTTAATAAACAGTACTGAAGGGGTTCAAGTGCAGGAGATGCTACTATACTGAATACCACACACATTTTGTCATGAGGGAGATCTATGGACTATGATTGGTCCCAGGGCAGACCAGCAGACACCAGCCATAAAAACTACACTAGCCATAAAAGGACTACAGTGTGTGTGTGTGTGTGTGTGTGTGTGTGTGTGTGTGTGTGTGTGTGTGTGTGTGTGTGTGTGTGTGTGTGTGTGTGTGTGTGTGTGTGTGTGTGTGTGTGCGCGCATGTGTGAGTGAGAGAGAGAGAGAGAGAGAGAGTCAGTCCATGTGAGAAATCAACAGATAGACAGAATGAAATGTGTGCAGATGTGTGCATTGAGTGCGTGGGTGTATACGACTGCACAAGTGCATGATTGCGCGGGGGGGGGGGGGGGGGGGGAGAGTACATGTATGAAGATTGAAGATGCCAGCACAATCAACCGATAGCGACACTTTATAGCGGGACGGTATATCACCGTGACAACAAAGGCAGTAAAGCGTGGTGTGGATGCTGTAAAATGTTGTGTGATTGTGCAACGGGAAGATCGTTATAAGCACAGTTGGTTAATGGCCTGACCACTCCTTTCCAGACATGCACACATAGACACACACACACACACACACACACACACTTTCACAACACAACCATTCCCGCCCACCACACTACTAAAACGTCACCCCCCCCCCCACACACACACACACACACACACACCTCGCGAAGGGACAGCACGTTTTCCCAAGTAAGTCATAACGATGTAGGATAGATGCAGGCAAGGCGGTTTGATTCATTCAGTCAAGGTGGCAAGGCAGCACTCAAGTCAGCTTATGGTTCCAAGACAAATACATCAAGTCCAAATGGGTTTGTAAGACTGCGACCCCCCTTACAGTACTAAAGCATCATTGTTGCTGCGCCACGTTACGCCGTAAAATCCTCAATGTTAAGTTTAACCCTCTCGCTGCGTTGCAAGTGGATAAATTGAGCACTGAGCACATTTACTGTGTACAAGTAATGGGGTCCATTTGTTCCATTTGGTTCCATTTGTGCTGTCTCTGATTTACAAATGGACACATTAACTCCTTTTATTGTGCACAAGTGGCCAAAAGCAGCATCTGTGATTCACATTCTCGAAAATGTGCTCTTTGAATCATACATATTTGATATATTATTGAATGACTTACAGTACAAAGCACAAATTACAGGAACTGAACATGAGTACGATTTCAGCGACAGAAATATGCATTTTCTTCTTTTCAAATCAACTTTTGACCCGTTGGCTGCACACACAAAGCTTCAGACACCGTAGAGGTTATAAACAATGAACTCCAACCATCCATGTAAGCAAAACTCCAGTGATATAGGAATGTCCAGCATTGGTGTTATATTATGGTTTTATTTTCACATTCAGCTCGTTTTTTGCAGCAGGACTCTAGATACTTTTTATTCTTAATATTAAAATACTGGTAACAGAGGAGCTACTACATTTCTGGATTCCTCCCATGTCGTTATATTATTCATGTTAGAGATACCTCACTTCACTTCACTTCAGTTCAGTTGCACACTTTGGCCTGTGTAGTCAGTGATCCACTGAGCCAAGTGTTGCTGAGACCAGTTTAAACATGGCCTCCAATGGCATGTAACCAAAACCTAAGACAACACGGTCAAGCACATAGGCAAACAAGACAAAGTACTTCCATATGCTTCTGTGTGCACGCTCATGAGTGTGTGCGTGTGCGCGTGTGTCTGCGGAAACTGTGAAGTGAGGTACCAGAGTCGTAAAAAGAGGCATATGTCCGATAACTTCCACGGTCCGGATGGTTTTCTCATAACAGAGACACAGAGATGGAGTGAGAAGGAGAGAGACCAAAATACACCTTCATAGACTCGGAGATGGAGGCAGAATGTGAGGATGGAGTGAGACAAAAATTAAAGGATATAAACCACAAATATAGCTGCTATAAGAGGGGCCAAGGAATGCAGCAATAATAAGCAAAAATGCTATCTTGGACACTTTAGCAGTGGGGGAAGGGGTGTTCCCCCACTAAAGTTGGTATTTTGGTTACCTGTCTAAATCCCTAAAACACCTCCGTTATCCGTTATATTATGCATAGGTGTGGTTTTGTCATTACAATAATCAAACCAATCACCGGTCCACGTGCCATTGCCTTTAAGAGATCCCATATCCGTTGCCCGTTATGCCCAGTTTTCCCCACCCCACAGAGCCAAGAACACTAAACTTTCATTTGGTATATAGATCGTGCGTGTAGGCCGTCTCTACGGAACGGTATGAAGCGAAAAGGAAAGTTCGGTAAATCGGATTAAACCCCATTTGCTGCTATGGGGTCGGTGATGAACTGAACGAGCTGAACTGAAAATCGCGCACGCCGCACAATGCCTGGCACAAATAACTTATTTGACTATACAATTATATAAACACAATGGACACAAGGAAGCATTGGCAGGCACTCACTTATGCTGATTATAGGAAAATTACAAAGAGATGCATAGGAGAATAAGGAGAGATGCACTACGCAGACATCTCCATGCAGGCGTGCGGTGCGCGCCGCTCTTTACCAAACTAAATTGTGTGTGTGTGTGTGTGTGTGTGTGTGTGTGTGTGTGTGTGCATACGACTACTCTTGTGTTACATGAATTATTGTATGCATCTTGCATCTTGTGTGTGTGTGTGTGGGGGGGCTACTTTATCGATAGTCAGCACAGCAGTAATATAGTAGGCACTCAGCAATGAGTAATGAAGGGGCATCAATAACAGCCCTGAATGACAGATTGAACAAGACTGCTTTTAATAATGATGACTCTCAGCAGAGGGAGAGAAGCGCACACACACATGCATGCACACACACGCACACACACACACACACACACACACACACACACACACACACACACACACACACACACACACACACACACACACACACACACACACACACACACACACAGAGAGAAAGCAAGAGAAGAGAGGGGGGGGGCACGGTGGCACAGTCGGTAGTGCTGTCGCTTCACAGCTAGAAAGTCCTGGGTTCGATTCCCGCTGGGGACACTGTGGGCGCTGGGGGCGTGCACCCTCCCCCGCGTCATCAGTGCCCATACCCGAGGCGGGGTTGGCGAAAGGGCCCCTCTGTGTGGAGCTTGCATGTTCTCCCCGTGTCCCCTAGGGTAGGTGGCCCCCACAAAAAACATGCAGTAATCCTCCCCCTGGCCAGCCGGGGCCGGGGCCTTCCACACGCTATGTCCGAGGCCGGGGAAACTCTCCCCTGTCAGGTGAAAAGAAGCAGCTTGGACTCCCCATGCATAGAAGGAAGCATGAGGTCAGTCCGCTACCCCCCCAGGTTGGCAGAGGAAGTGCAGCGCCCAGGATTACATTAAATAATTGACACTGGCCGGTTGGTTCCCTATGGGAACCGGTTCAGTTCTTTTTGGTTTTTAGTCCATGAGCCAGAGCTTCAAAATTGGTGGGCAACCTATACCCTACATTACATTGTTTATAGGATCAATACAAGTAAATTAATACATGATAACCCTTCCACAGTAGTAGCTTTTTCATATTTTGTATTATGTTTTAATATTTTCCTACATAATGCCTCATTTGCATATAAAAAAAATTAAAGTTTGTAATACAATAAATAATTGTCTTCGTGTAAGTACTCAATTGGGGAAGTTTAATGGTGATAACAATCTAATATAGGTATGGTTTTGCCCACTCAATTCATAATTAACGTTTCAATTTTGGAGCTCTGGCTCATGGACTAAAAACCAAAAAGAACTGAACCGGTTCCCACTGGGAACCAACCGGTGGAAAAGGGGTCTGGGTGAAAAGAGAGAGAGGTTAGAGTGAGGTGGTGCACATTGAAGGACAACATAGCCGTTTTTGACAGCCTTTAGATACTTGCACAAATCAATATAAAAAAATAATGCTATACAACCATTTTGCATTGCCATTTTGGCAAATTCTTTTATGATAGTGTCAGTGAGAGATGTGGTTCACGTGCCAGATACCACAAGTTCACTTTACCACCACCACTGTAATCACTTGTGTGACTGCACTATGTATATTTATTATGTACATATATAGTAGGCCTACAAGATTACAGTTTTGCAGTCGTCTGTGCAGGTGCTAGCACATTTATTATCATTGATATTTGGCAATTTAGGACATTTCTGTTTGGATGTAGGGGCTGTCAAGGCCAGAAAGTAGTTTTTTGCCACTCAGTAGGCGTTCCCGGCTTCCCGCACAGTTATGATGATGTTGCCACGTGCATACCCTCTATTCACAGCTTAATTATGTTGTAACCAGCAGTAATGTGTGACAAAAACACCTTGAACATTGAACATGTTCAACATCTTCACTGCGGAACTGTGACCATCTGTTTTAGCTGGGGTGTCTATTTTAACATGGACCGAAATAAACCAGACCCGGCCGTAATTATATTTCACCTCATGTCTTTTTATTTTATGGCACAGTCATATTGCAGCATTGACGCGTTTGCTTGAAAACAAGACTTCCTTGAGCTACTGACTGTCAGGTGTTGCATTTGACTATTCAATAATGGATGGCTGTAAACAAAAGAAGGATTGGCTTGGCACTCGACTGTGATTCAGCACCTTCTATCCTACGTGCTAGAAAACAATGTGACGTACTATATCCCTCATGGGGTCTTTATGCATAGCACTGTCACTCACTGTGTGTGTGTGTGTGTGTGTGTGTGTGTGTGTGTGTGTGTGTGTGTGTGTGTGTGTGTGTGTGTGTGTGTGTGTGTGTGTGTGTGTGTGTGTTTGTTGTTGTTAACAAGTAGCCTGCCTACCATGTTATTATTTTCTTCTCAGTTGTGTATCCCTTGCTTTGTGTCTTTGTCACTTCGACGTAGTTCCTTACGTGGGGTTATTCTCAGCTGAGATGGCCTATTCAAACTTGCTGTATAAAACTTATTGGCAGATTTCACACACACACACACACACACACACACACACACACACACACACACACACACACACACACACACACACACACACACACACACACACACACACACACACACACACACACACACACGAATGATCCACCAGGTTATAAGAAAAAGTAACACCATAGGCACAAGTCCATGGTCACGGCTTTCTTCATAGAACTGATAAGGTATAATACATTTGAACTGTCCACCCATACTTAGATTGACAACTTCACAAATCCCCTTCTGGGTGTAATGGTGTCTTCAGTGTAGGCACAGACAACTCTACAGCTACTCTAGGGTAGCTTTCCTGCACCAAGTCATCCTGTCAGGTTTCTTTGGAAATGTCAGGTGTTTTATTGCCAAGTACACATAATACCTTGATGATTGAATCTGAACACTTTTTCTTCGGGGAGCCATATTTGGGAAAAAATAGCCCTAGTGGCAGCGCTACAAGGAAGGAAATGCCTGTCCAGCTGGAATGCACCGTTACATGGTGGATGAATCTTATTGATTGTGGTGACTGCATGGCCTTTACTCTATTCTAGCGCCACCGTTTAGACAATATTTCCAGAAATCCCTGCAGCCACTAGTTGGGATTTTAGATTGTTGACAGGGAAACTCCCAATGGATCCATGACATAATGTGACATGTTTTACCTCTACTCACACACATTATTGTGCTATTCCTTCTACCGTGTTTTCCCAGGACTCCAAATCTACAGTCAGTAGACTGTAGGTTGTGTACAAGATTCTGTACTGTAATGAAACATTTCTCCCAAAACAACATCGATGGTCTTTAATTCAATGCCAGGGTGCTCATGCCTGAGCTGATGTCATTTCACATCTCATCACAAGGAGATTCACAGGCAAAATAATACACTTCGACTATCTGTCAAAACTACTGTACGTATGTGCACAGCTCTTTTACCTATCTACCTATTTCCCAATCTGTCAGGCAATGCTTTTGTGCATGCATGCAGGCGTGTGTGTGTGTGTGTGTGTGTGTGTGTGTGTGTGTGTGTGTGTGTGTGTGTGTGTGTGTGTGTGTGTGTGTGTGTGTGTGTGTGTGTGTGTGTGTGTGTGTGTGTGTGTGTGTGTGTGTGTGTGTGTGTGTGTGTCCCTCTTCTGTCCCAGTAAGACAATGATTAATATCATTGGACTGCAATGAATTCTCCTTTATCAATATATCTTTAATATTCTGGTTTAATTAATGTTTCAGGTAACTGATGCACAAGTCTGTGAATGCAAACTGCCCCGCACACACGCACACGCACACACACACGCACACGCACACGCACACGCACACACACACACACAGTCACACACACACAGTCACACACACACACACACACACACACACACACACACACACACACACACACACACACACACACACACACACAAACTATCCATACCGTTAGATCCAGTCTGATATGCCTGATTCTCTCGCAGTATAATACTGTAACGGTGGAGCTGACATTATCTCCATAATGTCCTTAAATGTTTCATGATAATGAGACCAAGCCAACATTAATGAAAAGAGCACATTTTTCATGTTCTCACGCCACCTTTTGTCTGCATGTTGCAAAAGCCTAAAATTGAAAACATTATGCTCTGCTGTATACAGTATAGGTATTATGTACAGTATGAATGTATATAGCACACACACACACACACACACACACACACACACACACACACACACACACACACACACACACACACACACACAATACATTCCTCAAATGCCAACCTTGTATCAGACATAACTTTCGCCACGTGAAATATCTGCTCTGCCACTTTGTTTCTGGAAAATAACTCCACAAATGTAGAAGGCACAATCAAAAGCAATTAAGACATTTTGCCGCTTGTGACTGAAACTCAATCATGAATCGTGTGTGTGTGTGTGCGTGTGCGTGTGTGTGTGTGCGGGGGACGACGACGACAAGAAAAAGAAAAGCTCACAAGTCATTATTAGCTGCCGGCTGGACTATTGCAAGGGAATTAGATATGTATTTTTTACTAAATTAAATTGGGGAAAAGCACAGAAACGCATGGCAAGATTTAAATTAGACTCTGCATTGTACCATGATATTACAGGATAGCCAAGGCAATGTGGATAATGTGTCTAATGAACGGCATGTGGAGTTTTATTACAGTTAAGCGAATAGATTTATACATACAATGCCTTTTGTTTTGGGAGTCAACACTCCCAAAGTACCATTACAGTATTTTTCGAACCCACAGTTTTAAATGATCCACAGAATCCAAGTACAACAGTATTGACATTCAAAATGTACCAAAGGTAGAAAGTAGGCCTACTCATTTGTGCAGGATGGATGTCCCATTTCAAGTTTTCAGTTGTCTCAATGTTCCAGACTCCCCGGTTAACATTAATAATGACATTAAGTCAGTGTCATTCTGCAGAGATTTCTGTAAGTTTGTTGACTGAATGCACGCTGACAGCTTCTGAACATGAATATGCATCGAGTCTGTTCAGTTTGTGTGAAATGTCCTTGTTTGCATGTGAGAGAGAGAGAGATAGAGTCCACAGAGAGACAGAAAGACAGACTGATACGATGGAACACAGACAGACAAACTGGAAAAAATGGCGACAGGTCGGGAGAAACGCCTCGTCGTCCATCTTATTTAACATGTATGAACGGCGGCGCCGGAGCCGACGGCTTGGTCCGTTAACGAGGCGGAGCTGCGTGATAGATGGAGCTTTAATTCAGCACGGGAAGTTGAACTGCAGGCCTGGGAAGCATTAGTCGGTCAACGTGACACCTCCTCCTCGCCGTCCACGCATGACTCTCTTTCCTCTCCTTCTTTCCACTCCACCTCCTCCACTCACCATTAGGAAGACAAGACGTCCCGCTCCTAATCCATCCAGCCTCACTCCCCCTCCCCATCGGCAGGGCTCAAACGGCCGACCTCCTTTTGGGGTCGTACAGACGAATGGAAGAACCAGGCCTCCACTTATCCATCCGTCATCTGTCCGTCCATCCGTTCATTCCTCCATCGATCTCTCCCTCCTTGTTAGTCTCTTCTTTGTCATCTTGGTCGTCACTACTTCTTCCTCCCCTTCATCATCGTCATCATTATCAATAAGCAGCATCAGCAGCAGGAGAATCAACATCATTGCTTACGTTTTTGATTGTTATCTTTGACAGAAATTCAAAAATCACACGAGCACGTGAGCACGTAAAGCTGCAACACGGTAACTCTGTCATTTCTCAGGGGTCCTGTTCCTGGGGGTCTGGATGTTCCGCGGACCCCCCGCGGACCCCCCACACTGTAACATTGTAATTTCTCGAAGATTCTTTCCAAAAATCATCAAAGTACAGTAGAGAGCACAGTACACAGTATACAGAGCACAGTACAGTAGTTACTATATAAGTCTATAAATACCTACGTATGTGTACATACATGTATAGTTGCACCCGCTCAGTTCACAGTTTCACACAGGTGTGATTTTCTTTGGTTGTTAGACTTTTGCCAGTTATTAAAAAGCTTAACATAACACAAAGTGACTATACTAAGATAATTTCACCTGTGAGTGTGACTAGAAGACACAGTGTGATGACCTGCTAGCATTTCTTCATCTCTTTCTTTTCTTCTGAACTCCTCATGTACTCGTTCTCACCACGCAACCATCATATCACTCCCGCATTTTGTCTCATCATCACACATGCACACACACACACACACACCTCCTTCACCCCTCCACGCAGGTCTCATATATTCTCCATCTATCTAGCCCTCCCACATGTCTCTCTGACACACCCAGCCTCTCCATATCTCATTCCCAACATTAATCTGTAGTCTTCTCCTCTATGTATTCACACCCTCTGTCACACATTCATCAATCTCATGCACTCCTAGAGCTGATCTCTGCTTCTTTCTTTTCCTCAAACAACCCTTCCTTCCTTCCTTCCTTCCTTCCTTCCTTCCTTCCTTCCTTCCTTCCTTCCTTCCTTCCTTCCTTCCTTCCTTCCTTCCTTCCTTCCTTCCTTCCTTCCTTCCTTCCTTCCTTCCTTCCTTCCTTCCTTCCTTCCTTCCTTCCTTCCTTCCTTCCACAGGCTTTAGGACGGACATGTGACATCTTAAACTATATCCTCCCATTAATGATTAATGCCCACTTTCTCTCTCTCTCTGTGTCTCCCTCCCCTCCCCTCTGGCACCCACATGGCCACAACAACCATCCATCCATGCATCACTTGTTGTCAGCCTAACTGTCTATAAGGGCCATCTCTCAAGAGTAACAGATAATTGGTAAGAGTGTGTATGGGGACGAACTTTATATCCTGCATGTGCCTTTGAATACGTGCGTGCGTGCGTGCGTGCGTGCGTGCGTGCGTGCGTGCGTGCGTGCGTGCGTGCGTGCGTGCGTGCGTGCGTGCGTGCGTGCGTGCGTGCGTGCGTGCGTGCGTGCGTGCGTCTCATCCAAAGTCCCATGCAAGAAGTCACTGGAAGGTGGGGGGGCAGGGGGGCAAATAAGGCACATGTTGACTTTGGGGGACACTGAGTGAGACCTAACTGGTCTCACTCTCAAGTCCGCTTGAGATGGCGCGCCTCCTAGTGATGCTAATCTTGAGTACCCACATTCATGAATAATCAACATTTCTTGGCCCGACCGCGAGTTACCTGCAGGACCCGACAGGTCAACCTGTGCATTACAAATTGACCTGCCCCGGCATGCCCCGCGGGTAAACCACCACTAGCGCTACCTAAGTTATTTTAACAGTTTTTTGGGGGACCCTTGCACTTCCGCATTCCTGGAGTGCAGAAGTGCCAGGATTCACGGTATGACTTCCAGTCACCGTTTGACTTCCTCGTGATGTCCGTCCCAAGAAGTACATAATACACAATATGCATTCTGGGGAGTAACTATGCCGAATTTTTTTCGTCAACAACCTTTTTTCACTGGCGAAAACTAAATAAAAACTAAGCTATGTTGACTAAAACTAAGTGTAAATATTTTTGACAATTTCATCAATAAACTAGTGGGAATATGTGTGCACTGCAATCGGACGCTGTGTTAATCATTTGTGGCACTTTGTACAAAACGGGCCACTCCTGAAAATTTTGGAAGCCAATCTTACCCAATCAGGATTGAATATGAGAAATCAAACAGACCCTTCTGGATCACATGACTAGAGATCATATGTACCGATTTGCGTGAGATTTGGATAACATCTGAATGAGTAATATAAAAACATGTGTTTTACATAAGTCGGCCTCCTGTTGGCTGGCAGATGAGCCTAAGTAATAATAGAGAGAGAGAGAGAGAGAGAGAGAGAGAGAGAGAGAGAGAGAGAGAGAGAGAGAGAGAGACGGTATCCAGACAGTACATTCACCAAGATGCAAGTTGCAGCTTAGAGCAGCTAGGTGTCACTTCCTAGTTTTTAAACAGCTGGTGGATGGAAATTGGAAATGATTCAAGCTCCACCCACCCAACTTACAGCGTGGACAAAGCGTTTCCGGGTTTCTGGCCGACGCTGCAAGTTGCAGTGTGGGAAGAGCTTCATTTCCATCCACCAGCTGTCTAAAAACAGGAAGTGACGCCTGCTCTAAGCGTCAACTTGCATCCTCGTGAATCTACTGTACTGTGTGGGAGTACCCAGAGAGAGAGAGAGGAGTGTGTGTGTGTGTGTGTGTGTGTGTGTGTGTGTGTGTGTGTGTGTGTGTGTGTGTGTGTGTGTGTGTGTGTGTGTGTGTGTGCGCGCGTGCGTGCGTGCGTGCGTCAGACCATCAGTAATCAGCGTCAACTTGCATCCTCGTGAATCTACTGTACTGTGTGGGAGTACCCAGAGAGAGAGAGAGGAGTGTGTGTGTGTGTGTGTGTGTGTGTGTGTGTGTGTGCATGCGTGCGTGCGTCAGACCATCAGTAATCAGCAGAGAGAGAGAGAGACTCCTGTATGCTACAGTTGAATGGTTTAGAGTAGACTAAAAGACAAGTCATTCTGTTTGGTTGCACGCTGCAACGCATCATACTGTGAGCTTGTAGATCTGCTATTTTCAGCATGCAACCAATTGTAAAAAGCAGGCACTAAGGCCCGCCAAAATACATTTTAGTCGACTAAATGAACTGTACATTTAGTCTACTAAAAACGTATAACTTTTCAGATGACGAAAATATAACTAAACTAATGTAATTTTATTCAAATAGAATGCGATATAGCAGCATATATTATATTATATAGGATATAGTCCGTTGAGATGGTGCACAACACACAACATCTCAATGCGTGAAGGTATTTAGCTATTCATCGTGTATGCAGGGCTCAAGTGGATAACCTAGATTTGAGACACATATTACTTTTTCCATCTTAGTAACAACAGCACCTGCTCTATTAATAGGTGTATGTCCGTCCGTTCATCCATCCCTACTGTATAGTGTACAGTACATCAACCTGTACACTGTACAGTAAGCATCAACCCTTTTGCACAGCCGATTAATGTCACTGTTAACCACATAAGCATATATATATATACTTTGTCGTACAATAAATATCCGAGCTACAAGCTCGCAACGCGACACACATGGCGATGCATTGCAAGCTTGTAGATTGGCTATCTTTACATGTCTATAATGACATGCCCAAAGTAGGGATTAAACCACACTTTTAATTGCGTTCTTCCCTCCTTCCCTCTATCTATCCAAACACCTCTACATCCATTACATCTCTCATCCCTCTCTCCATCCATCCATGCTGCTCCCTAGTGTTCCATAGGAGGGATTGAACAGCCGATGCAGATATAATGATGGAGTTAAACAGGCAGTCTGTATGCATGGAGCGGAGGCTTGGCAGGCTATAGGTGTGCGTGCATCTGTGTGTGTGTGTGTGCATCTGTGTGTGCGTGCGTGCACGTGTGTGCCGTGCACGTGCATGCAGAGCATGAACGTGTGCGTGTGATTGAAAGATGGCAGTGTATGCTAAAGTGTTCCCTTTTTAAAGGCTGATGATCATACTTCCTTGTACGGCGGATGTCGCACGGAAGCAACGCCTCGTGAGCTTGTAGATCTGCGAGCAACACACTGCCTTAGGAGGCGCAAGACTTCCTGTGAATCTTTGTATCTTTGCATCTGCCCGTGTGAACGCAGCAGAAGAGCGGATCACTCTGATTAGAAGCACTTTGTCTGGGGTAAATCACTGCTCAGTCAGTGTGTTTGTGTGAGCCTGTGTGTGCGTGCGTTGAGAGGACACACTGTGCATTTCCAAATTCTGTATTCCTATAGCCATATTATTTAGGACTGTGTGGGCATTCTGGGCAAACAAGGTGATGACGCGTATGCGTGTGCGCGCGTGCGCATATGTGTGTGTGTGTGTATGTGCGCGCACTGACGCATCAGTGTTTTAGACAGAAATGCTATCAATGTGTTTTGCATGCAGTCCAAATGTGAAAATCTGAGATATAGCTGTAGCTGTGTGAATACATTCCACAGTATGCATATGCATACAGTATGATAATAATATGTATGCATGCTGATATGTTTATGACCACGAGTCAATTACAGGAGAAAAATGAAAATGGAAAAATCTACCAGCTGCATACCAGTATATTCCAACCATGGGGACTGTAAAACTGAGGATTAGAAAGAATGCAATGATTACATGTGTGTGTGTGTGAGAGAGAGAGAGAGAGAGAGAGAGAGAGAGAGAGAGAGAGAGAGAGAGAGAGAGAGAGAGAGAGAGAGAGTGAGAGAGAGAGAGAGAAAATGGGGAGAGGAGGGGAGAGTGAGTGTCTGCATATTAAACTTTTTGTCATTAATCCAATGCATGATCCATCTTATCTTGTGTCATACAAGAACAGTATATTTGTGTGTGTGAGAGAGAGAGAGCATTCATCTGTCTTTCTCTCTCTACATTGTGTGTACATCTCATCTTTATGCAGTGTGAGTGGGTGGCCTGTGCTTAGAAACCAGAAGAGAAGAGAAGAGAAGAGAAGAGAAGAGAAGAGAAGAGAAGAGAAGAGAAGAGAAGAGAAGAGAAGAGAAGAGAAGAGAAGAGAAGAGATTTCATCTTCATGTTATATAATTTACCTACTGTACGGCAATGTCTCATGCCTAAAATAGAACATCAATAGGACTTCAAAACAAAGACAAAACACACTGCTATGTTCTTTAATGTAAACAGGGTGGAGTTGCTCTCTTTGGTCAGCAGCAACTGAACTGAATGATGAGTGGGAGGGAGTCAGGGTTTTGTTCCTACTCAACAGTGCCACCTAGAGACAGAGGGGAGTATTGGAAGAACAACGAGCACCTTGTCATTGCCTAC